>NC_134580.1:147892239-148198801 GCF_037038515.1 Microtus pennsylvanicus | reverse complement strand
TTAGAGTCCAAGAAAGCCTCACGGAGAAGGCGCATCCTCTAGCTCACCTCCTAGCTGGGAGTTATGAAAACTGCGGGACTCTGAGGATACCCTGATGGCCACACCCCTCTCCAAGGAGCATCTGGTGCCATCCTTGGGCTCTTCCTCTTTAACGGCCCCATTCCTATACTGTAATGAGGTAGGCCTTCCTGCTCGGGTGCCTCTTTCCCATGGTGCTCGCCCCTGAGGAGTTCGAACAGTCTTCCCCAACGTGGAATCGTGAGAGGATAAATGGGCTAAAGCAGCAATGAGGGAGAGAAGGGGGCTGGGTGCATCAGGCCACTGTTGCAGCTACATACAAGGGCCAGTGTGCTCCAAAGACCCAGCCCATGGTGTCCTGAACACGCTGAAAGCAACTATACAAATCGGAGGATTGGGCTGTACCCCAGTGAGTAGTGTGTTTGCCTAGCACACACACAACCCTGGTTCTAGCCCCAGCACTGCACAAACTGGGTACAATGGTGCACACCTGTAGTCTCAGCACTCTGGAAGAAGAGTAGGAGGGTTAGAAGTTCAAGGCCATCCTTTGCTACTGAAGCAACACAAACACAGACATCTCAGAAGTCCCCCCAAGTTGGTGCAAAGCAAGGTTCTGAGGTATGCCTTTATCTCTTCTTTGGGGAGACCTGGATGAACCCTCACCTCCCTCGTTCCCTCACCCCCACCTCAGCTGCAGACCAGAGACAGAATAACCAATATCCAACTTCAAGTCCCTCGGCTCCTGCGGGCTCAAGTCAAGCTCTACTTGGAAGTCGTTTTCTTCTGAGGCAGGCACGCTGTGCACAGGGCATGTTTCACAGGAGAAAGGGGTCCCCCTCCCGCTCCTCCTGCCTGCGAAAGGCAGGGGGTCTTAAGACATTTTAATGCCTTTCATTTTCCTCGCTCCAAATATATTATTTTAGTACAATAGTTTCTTTGCGGGAGAATTGCTTAAATGATTCAAAATGGATTTAAAAATATATTTCAAGTTTTAATTTTATGCACAGAACATTAATGAGCGGAGAGCCTGGGAGACCGCCTGTCAGTTTAACGTACCTGCAGAATTCTCAATGCAGCTGTTACTCCATCTAAATCCTTTTAGAAGGAAGAAACTAGTAATTATTTTTTTTCTTAGGGGATGTCAGGAAATATATTATTTTGAAATTATATTTTGATCCCCGAGTTCTATGCAAAACACTGTGAGGTACCAGGCCTGTCGACGCTTGGACACTAAACAGGTTCTAAAGTCCCCAGAGGAAAGCAGCCAGAGCCCTTCTTTGCTTCATGCACCCCTGCCCCCCAGAAACCTCTTCATGCCCCCTGCCCCCCAGAAACCTCTGGGGCTCTAGTGACACTGGAGCAAGACTCATGACCGCAGACCTCCAGAATGCAGCAGAGGGTTAGAGACAAACACCAGCACAGGGAGAGATGAAAACCCAGCGCTCCTGGAGACAGATAAAAGCGCTAGAATAATGACGTAGTGCAATATAGTAGATGCATAGTCTTTCTCCCCGAAAGGGTCACTGTGTGTAAGTGAGGGTGTGAGCGTATGAGTGAGTGTGCGTGTGCAGGCACAGGCCCTAGGTGTCTGCACACAGAGGCCAGATGAAGATGTCACATTTTTTTAACTTCTCCAGTCTCTGCACTATTCCTTACTGAGCCACAAGCTCACTGGGTTTCACTAGGGCTTGCCAGAGATTCTCAGCAATCTGGCACGTGTTATCATAACTGCCTTTTACAAGGACTTGGGGGGCTGGGGTCCAAACTTGGGTCCTCAGATTGCTCGGCAAGTGCACTGAGCTGTCTCCCCAGTCCTGGGAAATTATCTTCCCCCACCCCTGGTTTTATTGAGACTGCTAGTGGTATTCTGACTAACTCTTTGAGGATCTCACGCGTGTACCCAGCGTGTTTTGATCACATTTACCTCCACCTTCCCGATACCCCCCCTCCCCAGATCCCTCTGAGGAGTTCTTTATGATAATGATGAACCTCTGGGCATTCCTCCTCCTCCTTTGAACACTACAGAGGGGATTTCAGTTTTGAAACACAGGAAGCAGGAGGGCCAAGCTGACTTTTCTTGCATCTGTCATGCCTTTCCGGAAACCTGTCACTCACACTCTACCCACCTATGGGGCCATTACTGACTTAGACCTTTTCAAAAACTTTTATTTAAACCCCTTAAAATATGCTTATTTCAAAGGAAGGGTAAAGCCATTACTATGTTGTGGTAACAGAGGTGGCAAGCCTGGTGTGGTTAGATTCTGGCCCCCTGTACCGGCTTCTTGTATTCAGAGAGGAACTTTTATCCTTGGCTTCTAGCCAAAAGTCTAGGGTTTCTTACATTCCAGGCTGGGGTTCATGGACCCCCAGGCGAGGCCTTTGCTGGGCCAACGCCCGTGGAGACTGTTCTCAGTTACTGGGAATGGGAAGGAACTGTAGGACCCAGCCTTGACAAGCTCGACAGAGACCTGAGTCTCAGTAGTTTACCCTGAGGCAATACCTGGTTCTGATAAAGACCACAAACTGAGACCACCCAGGCACCACCCAGGAACAGACCATTCAAAGGAAATTCCTAAGTTCTGACTATGGTTTGCCAGCACACACCCTGCTAATGTTAACTTTTCTGTTTTTTTTCCTTTAAATAGTGCCCTCTAGAAGGGCGGGTACCTCCTCTCTCTGCTGTGCTGACTCCTGCCGGCTTGTATTGTGCACACAATAAACCTTGCTTTTTGCATTCAGTGAATCGTCTCCCTGGTGGTCTTTTGGGGTCCCCATGGACTGGGTATAGCAGGAACAGCTCTCTTCATGTGTTTCTGAGATTTTCTTTCTTTTCGTGGTGAACCCAGGGCTTTGTGCATGCTAGGCAAGCCCCGCCCCCCACGAGCCACACCCCCAGCCTCTTGTTAGTTGGTTTGCTTTTGAGATTGTGTTTAGGTATATACGTGATGCAGGCTGGCCTCCGAGTACCGTGATTATGAATGTGGGCATCATACCTCATACGACATTTGGTGTACATTTCCTGAACAGTCATATGGCCATACCCCTTTGTCATCTCCTCCAAAAGCTGTTAGAAGTCAACCTCCAGTCTTCTTCTTGCCCAGTGGCCATGCCCTCAGAGGAGCCTCAGATCCAAGCAAACCTGCATGCTCCTCTGCCAAACTCCCCAGATTCCCAGTTCTGATCTAATTATGTGGGCGTGCTAGTGAAGTGTTTGGAGCTGGTCTGAAATGTGTAGAGAAGTTCAGTTGTGGACAATGACAGCTAAATAGCCCTTCTTCCATCCCTTCCTCCTTCCTTTCCTTCCTCCTTTCCTCCATTCCTCCCTCCTTCTCTCCCTCCCTCCCTTCTATCCTCTCTCCCTCTCTTCCATTCTCCCTCCGTCTCCCCCTCCTTCCGCTCTCTCTCCCTGTCTTCCTCCCTCTCTCCCTCCCTTCCTTCTTCCCTCTCTTTCTCCCTCCCTTCCTTCCTCCCCCTCCATCCTTTTTCCTCCTAAGCACCTCCATTCTTTCTCACTATCTTTCTTTTTGAATAAAGGAAGGGATTAATGACCTAGTGAAGTTGAGGCAAGTCCAGATGCAGAATGGAGGATCTGGGATCCGAACATCAAAAGTCTCTTCTCTACTTGCATCTCAGGACTTGACTTCCAGACACTAAAATGTTTGTCCCATTTGTCACTGCAGAAGGGAGTGGGGCTGGAGGCAGAAATTGGCATAAATCGGCACAACCATGACAGATGCACCTGAGTGCTGCTCAGAGGTGACCTCAAGTGAGCCTGGTACCTTTCAGACATGGGCACCTGGGAAGCACAGGGTGAGTTGGTGCTGAGAACAGGGGACTCCTGGAACTCTCAGTGATGCTGATGTAGAATAGATTGAGCTTTGAACAGGAGGTTTTTTGGAGATGTGACTCTTGCTCTTGGTGTTAATGGTGCATTCCGATGAGTTGTCTCTCCAAGAATGCCAAAGAGAAGTGACAGGGTTCCACAGTCCTGATTGTTTATAATTTTTAATTATTATTATTATTATTATTTTGTGTGTAATGTGTGTGTGCATATATGCTGCCCTCGCCTCCCTGGACATGTGGAGGAGGCAAGAGGCAGATGCCAAGTGTCCAACTCCAACACTCTCCACCTTATCCCCTCGAGAAAGGGTCTCTCATTGAACCTGGAGTAACAGGCATGCACCCAGTGCAGCTTTTATGTGGATGCCAGGGGTTTGAACTCAAGTTCTCAAGCTTGCATAACAAGTACTTTCACCCACCTCTCCACCCCCAAAGCACTGATTCTTTATGGCATTTTCCAGTCTCTACAATGGCCTGCCTGGATGCATACAAGCATGTGTGTGTGCGTGAGTGCATGCGTCTGTGTGTGTGTGTGTGTGTGTGTGTGTGTGTGTGTGTGTGTACCACATACATGCAGGAGCCTGTAGAGGTCAGAATAGTTGTAGAATTCCCTGGAATTGGAGTTGCAGGTGGTTTTGAACCACCCAAAGTAGGTGCTGGAAACGGATCCAGGTTCTCTGCAAGATCACTAAATGTGTTTAACCGCTGGTCCACCCCCCACCCCCAATTATTTTTTGAGTTAGGGTCTCTCACTGAACCTGGCCTCGATAATTTGGCCAGCCTGGGTCTCCAGCAAGTGTCTGGCATCTGCCTGTCTCTATGGTTACAGGTGTGCACTACTGCACCTGACTTCTTTTGTGGGTGCAGGGGTTCAAACTCAAGCCCTTTGTACCCTTGTAGTAAACACTCCAGCAACTGAGCTGTGTCTGCAGCCCCTTCTGTGTGTGTTAATTCCCTCTCCTAGTTACTCTCCAAGGACAGGTGCCTAGCTTGTCCTACATTGCTTAACTCACTGTTTGGTGTGCAAGTGGCAAAACTCAAGAAGTCGCTGAGATTCATCCCCAAGACATCAATGCACAGAATGATCTGAGGGTCTCAGGTGGTATTTCAGAGATGGTAGCGTAGCAGTGGCATCCCATCTGGGGTCTCCCAAGGAGAGTTCAGCATTGAAGAATCTTCCACATTGTTGCATCAAGGGTCCGAATTAAGGTGACTCAGCTCAGGCAATGGAGGAAGTGATACTGCGGTTTGTGGCATAGGAATTCAGAGGTTGGAAATAGAAGTCCCCAAAGGGACAAAATCCATCTGAAAGACGGCTTCTCTTTCTCATGCAAGCCCACCAAGAAGCCAGCTTCAAAGCCCTGAGCCAAAAGATCTGTCAGAGTCTGAATGTGGGGTGGACCAGTGGGGAGGGGAAAGGAGAAAAACAACCAGACAGCTAGGAAGGAAGTCCACCTGTGGCTGCCCCCAGGAAGCCCTGAAGGGAAGGGCTGGCTCCCACTGCACAGCCACTGGGAAAGCTTCAGGACAGAAAGCTGTGGTTTTAAAAAAAGCAATGATGATTATTTGTTTTTATAATTGTGGTGCCGAATAGCCCTGTGTGCAGACATACTCAGAGGAAAATAAAAGTCAGAAGACAGAAAAGAAGAAATGGAGGGAGGAGATAATGCAGTGTGTGTGTGTGGGGACCTGGGTTCTTGAGGATGAAGGCCCCTCAAACATCCTTTCCTACTTTAAGGAGCACAGCTGTTCAGAGCCAGGGGTGACATCCTCCCTGTTTCTTCAGCCCCCTCTCTGTCCTTCAGGTTGTCTAAGCTTGAAGACTTTCAAATTTCCAGCTCCTTGGCCATGTTCAACATGATGCTAAGTACTCTGTGTGTCTCAGCTTCAGCAGTTCTAATATCTCAGTTCCGAGTTTCCACCCGGCTCTTTTAGATAATTTGCTTTTGGCTCTCTGGGGTCTATTTGATCACGAACACTGTGTTTCCCTTTAATTCTTTTAACCTACTCGTTGTCAGGGCCAAAGGAAACTCCAGCTCCCCAGACTCCAAAAGGTAGTTCAGCTCTAGGCTTTCACATCACCACGGCTTCATCTGAGGAAGATGCAGGGACCCTGGTCCTGCTGTGTATGCTCTGAGTTGCACAGGGATGGCTGCAGCATTCTACAGAAACCCAAAGAAAGAAAAGACAAAATTCAGAATCTTGGGGTCACAGCACTGTCAGCCTCAGAGGCTCAGGTTGGTACACAAAGCCAGAAGCTTCTAGTGTGTATGTGTGTGCATGAGTGTGTGCACAAGTGTGTATGCACACGTGAGTGCACACACATATGAGAGTGTGTGTGTATGTGACAGTGTGTATGTGCACATGAGTGTGAGTGTGCTTGAGTGTGTGTACGCGAGTGTGTATATGTGCGTGTGTGTGTGTCTGTGTGTATACATGCTTTGTTTATGTGCCCTTCCCCTGTTGGGGACATCTGCCCTCCTCTCTATCTCCAGGGCTTAGCACACAGCACACAACAGACATTTGTTGAAGAAGTGAGGAGCTGGCCTTCATTGCTGGAATTTCCAAATGGGAAGGCCCAGATCACTGTCCAGCCATGCACATGTTGGTCCTTCAGGCTACGCTGAGACACAGAAAGCTATCTGGAAACACCCTGGAGGGCTCTAATGAGCTATTGGCAGGTATCAAGGTGGAAGAGACATCAGTTCAGCTGGCCACTTTGTCATGAAGCTTTTGACCCGGGAGTCTCTGATCTGGGGATTTTAAGTGGCTCGAGACCAATACAGGGAAGGATCAGGCCTGCCCCAAACAGGTGCAGACACCTCCTGCAGATCCCATGCACGAGATGGCATCATTTACACTCAGAGCCACAGTCCCCAGCTTCCTGGGCTAATGTCCTGATACAGAACCCTAGCTCCTGTCCCCAGGCCCATAAGGCCCTCCTAGCAGCATCTTCTCAGACTGCTTCTGTTTGCTCTCACCCCATTCATTATGCTAGCTGGTTTTGTGTCAACTTGGCACAGGCTAGAGTCATCAGGGAGGAGGGAACCTCAATTGAGAAACTGTCTCCTTAAGATCCGACTGTAGGCAAGCCTGTAGGACATTTTCTTGATTAGTGATTGATGTGGGAGGGCTCAGTCCAGTGTGGGTGGTGCCACCCTTGGCAGGCAGTCCTGGGTCCTATAAGAAATCAGACTGAGCAAGCCATGGGGAGCAAGCCAGCAAGCAGCCCCCTCCATGGGCTCTGCATCAGCTCCTGCCTCCAGGTTCCTGCCCTGCATGAGTCCAGTCCTGACTCCCTTCAATGACAATGATGTGGAAGTGTAAGCCAAATAAACCCTTTCCTCCCCAACTTGCTTTATTGGTCATGGTGTTTCACTGCAGCAATAGAACCCCCAACTAAGACACTACCCATGTGTCCCTTCATCCCCGATCCCTTCTCAGCACATCGTCCAGCCTTAGGTGCCTTACACATTTCCAAGCGAGCTAGGACTCATCCTCGTCCATTTGCTTTACTCATTTTTCTTCCACCCCAGGCCAGAAGCCCCATCAAGTGATTTACTCATTCACTATGAATCTGTCAGGTGCCCACAGGGTCCAGGGCCATTGAGAGTCTGGAGCCAACAGTGGGATGTGACAGCTAAGACACATTTGTGCTTCAGTTGACACAGCAGAAGATCGATGAACGAGCCTCAGATATGCGCTGTGTGTGGTGACCGAAGCTCTAGGTGCCACAGAGAATGGGATGAAGAGAAAAGAATTCCTACAGGAGGAATGGGGGTGCAGGGGAGGGGATTTTCCAGAAGCCTCCATCAGAATGGGCCTCACACATTCCCGGTCAGAATTGCATCTCATGCTCCTCTCAGGCGGAGAGTGAGGCTTGCTCACCACATGGACAAAGTGTTTCCAGTGGCCAAGGCTGCAGCTGAGAGCTGGGAAAGGTGCCCAGCCCCACTCAAATGTAGCCAAGGAGATCACGTTAAGATCTTGCCCCAATATCCTTAAGAATAAGTGGAGACTGTGTAGGTTGGGGGCATAGCATGGGGGTCCAGCAGCTCAGAGACAGGTAGGGGTCCTTAGAAGGACACTGGGGAGCTTTTAGAAAACACTGAGAGGTGGATTGGGAAAGGTAAGGACACAGCTTGTTCCTGATGGTTGGGCTCAAGAAGACCAGAGCTGGGGCAGTGGCTAGAAATTGCCACACCCAGGGAGTGCCATCTTTCAGGTCCTCCTTTAAAGCAGAGCCTTGACTCTCCCACACATCTGGAAGCTTCTAGCTCAGGACGAGCCTGACTCCAGTCCTGTCACATCACATGATCTCTATAGGAACCACCTGCTGGGTCCCCAGAGTGTGGGGCACCTTCTGAAGTGAGAATCATGGCTCAGTTCCTGGCTCGTTTATTTTGTATGTAAGTGTTTATTAATTTTATTATGTATAATAGTAATGGTTAAAGAAGAGGAGGCCATAAATTTGGGAGGAGGAGAGGGTGAGTGCGGGAAGGGTAGGATTGAGAAAGGGGGAACCATACAATCATCTTCTTTTAATTAAAAAAATCGAGATTATAACATAATTACATCATTTCCCTCTTCCCCAACTTTTTCCATGCACCCAAACCCTCACTCTTTTTAAGTTTGTGGCCTCCTTCTCCTTAGTAGCACACACACACACACACACACACACACACACACACACACACACACACACTCCTAAATAAACCTACTCAATCTGTATAATGTTAACTGTATGTAAGTTTTTAAGTTTCCAAGGCTGGCCACCATTTGGTATTGGATAACCAATCAGTGTGTGTTATGGGGCAATGCTCTTGTCCTCTATAAAGATTTATCTCTTGTACTTGTTTAATAAAATGCTGATTGGCCAGTAGCCAGGCAGGAAGTATAGGTTGGTTGACCAGAACAGGAGAATTCTGGGAAGAGGAAAGACTCAGTCTGCAGTCAACACCCGGACACAGAGGAAACAAGAGGAGAACACCTAACTGATAAAAGGTGCCAAGCCTGGCTAACACAGGCAAGAATTATAGGTTAATGTAAGATGTAAGAATTAGTTAATAACTTAATTAATAAAGCCTGAGATAATAGGCCAACCAGTTTATAATTAATGCAGGCCTCTATGTGTTTCTTTGGGATTGAACAGCTGCGGGACTGGGCAGGACAGAAATCTCCATCAACAGGTGTGCCCTTCCCTGAGAAGATTCCTTACTCTCAGTGTTCCTTAGCTGCCTGTAGTTCTTTGTCAAGGGCTGAGACCCCTGAGCTTCCTACCATGTATGTTAGCGTGTCTGTTGATGTCATTCCTTTTTCAGGTCTTGTTTTGTAGCCATGTTGGAAGGGGGGACATCAACACTTCATCCCTAACGACTTTATTTTATTTCTCAAATTATTTCAGCTTTGGCAACAGAAAGCCCTTCAAGGTAGATTCATACTTACCCTCTCCTCCCACCCCGTCTTCACACACTGGAATTATAGTATGTTCCAGGACCGGAGGAGCAGGTCTGCCATCTTAGCTACCCAGGAGGCTAAGGCAGGAGGATGGTAAGTTCAAGGCTTGCCTGGGTATACAGTGAGTTCATGAGTTCAAGGCCAGCCTTGGCAACTTGATGAAACTCTGTCTCAAATAAAAAAGTAAAAAGAGGGCTTGGTGGTGGAATACTTACCTAGCATGTGCGAGGCACTAGGCTCAGCCATTAGTACTGGAAGAACAAAGGGAGGAAGGAGGGAAGGAAAATAAAATAAAATAAAGGAAAGGAAAGGAAAGAAAAGAAAATAAAGCATATCTGGAAGCTAGGAGGGCTTTCTGTTACTGCATTATTCCATTTATGTATTCTCAGCTGATAGAAAGGAGATGCAACCCTCCCATAATGCTTACATCTAAATACCTCTGCATGCCCCTGCCCATGTCTACACTAAGCCAAACATAAGTTCATGCTGATGTCTCCTAATTTAACCCGTGACTGCCTGCACCGTCTCCTACTGTAGCAGGGTGAAGCCTGGAGCTCGCCGTCATTCCCTCCCCTCCCCATCCCCCGTTGTTCTCTTCAGTTTGTTGGCAAACACTTTGGCATGAGGAGCTTCATGGAGCACAGGTCTTGGCGCAGCTCTGCTTGCCTCACGCTGCAGATTCCACACATCTCCATGGTTACAGAGGTCAAGGTCTTTTTAATTTCTAGTCCAGGTAGGCTCCCTTCCCAGCTGCCCCAGGCACCCGACTTCCCTAAATGAGTTATTCTTGAAGAGTGTGTGTGTATGCGTGTACATGTTTATGTGTGTGTATACGTGTACGTGTTTATGTGTGTGTACATGTGTGCATGTGTACATGTGGGTATGGAGGTCAGAGGTTGACACTGAGTGACTTTATATTACTGTACATTTTGTCTTTGAGGCGGAATCTCCCACTCATTCTTGAGTATACTGTGTCAGCAGCTGACCAGGTAGTGAACCTCTGGTGTGTGGGTCTCGGTGACCGCCACAGCTAGCAGAGTAACAATCCCAGGAAGGCAAGAGGGCAAACTGGTTCAACATGACTAAGCAGCCTGTGTTGGCTCAAACTTGGGGGAGTCTGACCCCAAGTGGTTCGTTTTAGGCGTATTTAAGCAGAGCACAGCTCTGTGTCAACGATAAAGCCCAAAGAAACAGAGATTGGACGTAAAGCACCCATGATGCCGTCCATGAAGAGGGCTCTGCAGGTTTACCGGGAAAACCAGCTTATGATAGGGCTCTGCTGTGCTCTCCAGACACACAGACAGGGCAAAGGTCACCAGGCTATTAGCCACATTGCTCTCAGCCTTCTGGGCAGATGGCAGGTTATGTTTCCCTTCCATTGAAGGAAGAGCCCTGTGTGTCTAACATTCCATGTAGGTTCTCTGGTTGTCCGTTCGGTCTGTGAGCTCCTATGAGCACAGGTTAGTTGATTCTGTGGTTTTGTTTTGTTTTAATGACTTTGACCCCTCTGGCTCCCACAATCCTTCCCTCTCTTCAGCAGGATTCCCTGAGCTCGGCCTGATGTTTGACTGTGAGTGTCTGCATTTGTTTCTACAGCTGCTGGATGAAGCCTCCCTAATGACAATTAACTAGGCCCGGATCTTTAAGTACCGCAGAATATCATTAGGCATCATTAAAATGACATTTTTTTTTCTTCAGTCATGTTGGGTTCTGTCCTAGCTCTCTGGGCCATCCAGCCTTTGGGTCCTGGTGCTCCAGGCAGTGTCAGGGGTGGGCTCACTCTCCCCCCATAGGTCTCAGGCTGGACCAGTCATTGAATGGCCACTCCCACAACCTCCACGCCAACCTTACCCCAGCACATCCCATAGGCAGGACAGACAGTAGGTGGAAGGTTATGTGGCTGGGTTGGTGTCCCGATCCCTCCACTGGGAGTCTTGCGTGGTGACAGGAGATGGCCAGTTCAGGTTTCGTATTGCTAAGAGTCTTATCTGGGGTCATCTTTGAAGATTTCTGGGATTTGTGCTAGGTTTTTAATCTTATCCTGAAACACTCCCTTTTCCAGTCGACCTCCCTTCCTGATGCTCATGTTCCCAGCCCCACCTGCCCCCAGTCAACCCACAATTTCTATTATGTTTCCCCTTCCCAGGGATATCTAAGCTTTCCCCTCCTTGGGGACTCCTTGTTAGCTTTGCTCTCTGGGTCTCCAGACTGTAGCACGGCTATCGTTTACTAATGTCTACTTACAAGTGAGTACATACCATGATTGCTCTCTGGGTCTCCAGACAGTAGCACGGCTATCGTTTACTAATGTCTACTTACAAGTGAGTACAAACCATGATTGCTCTCTGGGTCTCCAGACTGTAGCACGGCTATCGTTTACTAATGTCTACTTACAAGTGAGTACATACCATGATTGCTCTCTGGGTCTCCAGACTGTAGCACGGCTATCGTTTACTAATGTCTACTTACAAGTGAGTACATACCATGATTGCTCTCTGGGTCTGGGTTATCTCACTTGGGATGATTTTTTCTACTTCCATTCATTTGCCTGATGATTTCATGATGCCATTGGTTTTAACAGTCGAGTAATACTCCATTGCGTAAGTGTACCACATTTTCTTTATCTCTTTTTTGACTGAGGGACCCCTGAGATGTTTCCAGTTTCTTGGCTATAACAAATAAAGCTGCTATGAACATAGTTGAACAAGTGTCCTTGTGGTAGGATGGAACATCTTTCAGATATATGTCCAAGAGTGATATAGTTGGGTCTTGAGTTAGATTAATTCCCAATTTTCTGAGAAACCGCCATATAGATTTCCAAAGTGGCCGTACAAGTTTGCACTCCCAAAGCCGTGGAGGAGAGTTCTCCTTGCTCCACATCCTCACCAGCTTCAGCTGTCACTTGTGTTTCTGATTTTAACCATTCTGACATGTATAAGATGAAATCTGAGTCATTTTGATTCACATTTCCCTGGCGACTAAGGATGTTGAACATTTCTTTAAGTGTTTTTCGGCCATTTGAGATTCCTTTGTTTAGATCTGTGTCCCATTTTTACATTGGATTATTTGTTTTCTTTTTTGATGTCTAGTTTCTTGAGTTCTTTTTGGAAATTAACCCTATGCTAGATGTGGGGTTGGTGAAAATATTTTCTCATTCTGTAGGCTTTATGCTATTGACTTTTGCTGGGGAGGGAAGCTCAGCACAGTTTGGGCGGGAGGGTAGCTCAGCAGTTTGGGCGGGAGGGAAGCTCAGCAGTTTGGGCGGGAGGGAAGCTCAGCGGTTTGGGTGGGATAGCTAGACTAGCAGGAGATGACAAGCTCTGGTGTTTTCTGTTTATTTGTAGCTGGACAGAAGCTGGCTCAAAGCACCTGAGGAAACAAGCCATCAGATATTAACTCTAACAGTCCCCAGCCCTCAGCCTCCAGCATCCATCTTTACCACCTCCACGCCAGAGTTCAACTTTTTAAAAGAGTACTTGGCTCTGTTATAAATGGTATTTCCCCCACAAGTTTCATTTACACCCTTCTTTGCTGTTTCTAAAGAAAGCAGTTAACTTTCACATAATTGCTTGTATCATGAAGACATGACATATCTACCAAACAATCCTATTAAGTTTGGGGACACTATCTGGATATTTCTACACAGGCAATTGTGCCATCTCTATGCAAGATGATGCAATTATTTTTTATTCTTTGCCGTTCGGTCCAATGTCATTCCCTACGGCACAAGCTGAGATGTCTGGTACGATGATACATAAGATTGGCAATGGGCTGTCCTTATGACAGTACCCGGTCCTGATAGGAGAATGTGTTTATTCATATGAACTGGGGTATAAAATGTGGCTCTTCACAAGGAGAAGAAATGTCCTCTGTCCCTGGTGTGCTGTGAGGTTGTATCACGAGTGTGTGTTTCATATGTCAAATGCTTTCCGAGTTAATCTTATGATTGCATCATTATTCACCTTTGGCTTCTAGCAGGGGTGAATTACATCAATGTAGTTTTGAACATTTTACCAGCCTTGCTCTCATGGAGTGAATGAACCTCAGTCGATCGTGCATGCTCTTTAAGATTCCATCTGTTAGTGTTCTTGTCTAACTTTACACATTTTGTACCCAGACAGCCATGTCCCCTGGGATCACTGAAGACTTTCACCTGTCTTTATGAGAGCCATTCATCTGCAAATCTTTCTTCCTGTAAGATCTTTTTCTGACTTGGTGTTGGGTTGGCCCTGAACTCGTAGAGTAAACCAGACAATGATCTCCCTGATTCTATTTTCCTTTAAAATCTTATAACATTTTTGTCTCTCTATTTGGTCATGTGCCATGGTGTACAAGCAGAGGTCAGAGGACAGCTTGCAGAAGTCTGTTTCCTCCTTCCAGCTGGTCCCGAGGTGCTGGGGCTCAAAGTCAGGTGGTCATACTCGGCAGCTTGTGTCTTTACCCACTGAGCCGTCTTGCTGGCCTGATTCTGTTTTCTGAATGAGTGTAGGCCTCTTCTTATTTCTTCCTTTAAATATTTGAGGGGACTCACCAGTGAAACAGTCTGTACCTGGTGACTTATTTTTTAAGGCTATTGATTATTGGCTTAACTAATTGTGCAGACACAGGGCTACTCAGGCTATCTGTTTCTATTTGTGTCAATTTTGGTAGCTGGGACCTTTTGATGAATTTTTTTAACCTTATTTACATAATCAAAACCCCAGGCCTTGAGATGGAACTGTTTGTGTCATGCCTTTTAGTATGTACCGAGTTAGTGGCGATGACCATTTATTTCATTTTGATTTGGGTGTTTTGTGTCCTCATAGATTTTAGGCTGATGCCAAGTTTATTGACTTAAAATAATCGTCTTTAAGAACCACCTTTCAATTTCATGTGTTTTATGTACAGCTCTACTTTATGTGTGTGAGTATTTTTACATGAAAGTATATATATATATATGTGTGTGTGTGTGTGTGTGTGTGTCTGTGTGTGCGTGTGCACTACATGTGTTCCCAATGCCCATGGAGGTCAGATGCCCTGGAACTGGAGTTATCAATGGTTTTGAGCCACCATGTGAGTTCTGGGACCTGCACCTATGTCCTCTGCAAGAGCAGTCAGGTCCCGGAACCATCTTGAGCCATCTTTCAAGCCCCTGCTCTGCTGTGTTTATTGCCACTGATTTTTGTCCTTGTTTTTGGTTTTCCATTTCCTCTGCTTGCACCAGACTTAAATTGCTCAATTTTTCTGGAATTTTCAGTAGTACCAAGCCTGGGTTATTCATCTCAGGTCCTTCTTTCCCAGTGTGCACGTGGTTCTAGGAGGTTTTCTCTGGACTTCTCCTTTGCTATTACCTCACGAGTTTGTTCTGGTCTCACTTCCTTCAAAACACTTAAAATATCTCTCTGTTTATCTTTATATTTCTTTGTTATTTTATTTAAAGTCTTTATGAGCAGAATAGATTTCAAAAGCATTAGTAAGAGGGCTGGAGACATGGCTCAGCCATTAAAGGCTAGGCTTACAACCAAAACCAATGTTAATAAGATATGGTACATATTCACGGGCAAGGTATTTCCAGTTAATATATGTATGCTAAAGTAATATAAACACTTGATGTCTTTATTATTTTTTCAAACTGCTTTTTGCAAACTCTTTTAATTATCCTTTTGTTAATGATTTCCAGTTTAATTTATCATATCAGTAATATTTTGTGCGGTTTCTGGTTTTTGTTAGCTCATGTGTGTGGTATGTATAGAGGTCAATATTGAGTGTCTACCTCTGTTGCTGTCCACGTTATTTTTTGAGACAGGGTTTCTGATTGAACCTGTCTGACTGGCCAGGCTGGCTATAGAGTCTCCTCAGCACTGGGATTTCAAGTCCTGCTGTGCCTGCTTTTTCCGTGGTTGTTGGGGGATAAAACTCAGGCTCTTATGTGTGTACAGCAAACAAGGCACAGATTAAGCTGTCTCCTTGAGCCCTCTTTCCAGCTTTTTTGCGATGTGCTTTATGGGCAAGAACACGGTCTGTCGTGCTGTGTGTTTCATATGAGCCTGGGGTGTGTGCTGTGGCCGCCGTTGCCTCCATTGCTGCCAGTGATGAAGATGATGAATTCTGCAAATGTCTGCTGACGACCGCACTGTCCCAGTCAGCCCCATCCTATTGATTTCCTGCCTGTTTGATTTATCAGTTAGTGACAGAGGGTGTGGAAGCCCCCGACTGTCATAGTGTTCTTCATCCCCCTTCCAGTGCCGAATGCCTTTGCCATGTGTCTCCATGCTCTGCTGTGTGCACACTCAGACTGCTGCCTGCACACTCAGACTGCCGCCTGCACACTCAGACTGCTGCATGCACACTCAGGACTGCTGCCTGCACACTCAGACTGCTACCTGCACACTCAGACTGCTGCATGCACACTCAGGACTGCTGCCTGCACACTCAGACTGCTGCCTGCACACTCGGGACTGCTGCCTGCACACTCAGACTGCTGCATACACACTCAGACTGCTGCATACACACTCAGACTGCTGCCTGCACACTCGGACTGCTGCATGCACACTCAGACTGCTGCCTACACACTCGGGACTGCTGCCTGCACACTCGGGACTGCTGCCTGCACACTCAGACTGCTGCATACACACTCAGACTGCTGCATACACACTCAGACTGCTGCCTGCACACTCGGACTGCTGCATGCACACTCAGACTGCTGCCTACACACTCGGGACTGCTGCATGCACACTCGGGACTGCCGCCTGCACACTCAGACTGCTGCCTGCACACTCAGACTGCTGCATACACACTCAGACTGCTGCCTGCACACTCAGACTGCTGCATGCACACTCAGACTGCTGCCTACACACTCGGGACTGCTGCATGCACACTCGGGACTGCTGCCTGCACACTCAGGACTGCTGCTTGCACACTCAGGACTGCTGCCTGCACACTCAGGACTGCTGCCTGCACACTCAGGACTGCTGCTTGCACACTCAGGACTGCTGCCTGCACACTCAGGACTGCTGCCTGCACACTCGGGACTGCTGCCTGCACACTCGGGACTGCTGCCTGCACACTCGGGACTGCTGCCTGCACACTCAGACTGCTGCCTGCACACTCAGACTGCTGCATGCACACTCAGACTGCTACATGCACACTCGGGACTGCTGCCTGCACACTCAGACTGCTGCATACACACTCAGACTGCTGCATACACACTCAGACTGCTGCCTGCACACTCGGACTGCTGCATGCACACTCAGACTGCTGTCTGCACACTCAGGACTGCTGCATGCACACTCGGGACTGCTGCCTGCACACTCAGACTGCTGCATACACACTCAGACTGCTGCATACACACTCAGACTGCTGCCTGCACACTCAGACTGCTGCATACACACTCAGACTGCTGCCTGCACACTCAGACTGCTGCCTGCACACTCGGGACTGCTGCCTGCACACTCAGACTGCTGCCTGCACACTCAGACTGCTGTCTGCACACTCGGGACTGCTGCCTGCACACTCAGACTGTTGCCTGCACACTCAGACTGCTGCCTGCACACTCAGACTGCTGCCTGCACACTCAGACTGCTGCCTGCACACTCGGACTGCTGCCTGCACACTCAGACTGCTGCCTGCACACTCAGACTGCTGCCTGCACACTCAGACTGCTGCCTGCACACTCGGACTGCTGCCTGCACACTCAGACTGTTGCCTGCACACTCAGACTGCTGCCTGCACACTCAGACTGCTGCCTGCACACTCAGACTGTTGCCTGCACAATCAGACTGCTGCCTGCACACTCGGACTGCTGCCTGCACACTCGGACTGCTGCCTGCACACTCAGACTGTTGCCTGCACACTCGGGATTGCTGCTTGCACACTCGGGATTGCTGCTTGCACACTCAGGACTGCTGCCTGCACACTCAGACTGCTGCCTGCTCACTCAGACTGCTGCCTGCACACTCGGGACTGCTGCCTGCACACTCAGACTGCTGCATGCACACTCAGGACTGCTGCTTGCACACTCAGGACTGCTGCCTGCACACTCAGGACTGCTGCCTGCACACTCAGGACTGCTGCCTGCACACTCAGGACTGCTGTTTGCACACTCAGGACTGCTGTCTGCACACTCAGGACTGCTGTCTGCACACTCAGGATTGCTGCACTTCTTGGAAAGCTGATCTCTTTTAACATTTTATGGTGATAATTTTCCTTCTCATGAAGTTGAATTTGCCTAAAATTAATATGATTGTTGGAGCCATTTTTTAAAATTAGGGACAGCATGTTTTTATATTTAAAATATACTTCTAATATGCAATTTATTGTGCAATTGGCTCCCATTTCTTGTCCATTTTGGAAATTTGGTTTTGGTTGATGTAATTAAACCACTCACATTTAAAGCGGTTGTGGTCTATCCTGAGAAACGGCAGTTGTGGTTCTAACACTTTTCTCTTTGTAACCAGAGACTTCTTTCTCTGCCTTCGCTGACTAAACAGCATCTCATACAAGTTTTTTTTCCAGCACTGAAGATTAAACTTAGAGGCTTGCCTATGCAAGGCAAGCATTCAGCTACTAACTTATATCCTCAGCTCCCCATTCACTTTTGATTTTGAGGCAGGGTCTAATTTAGCTGTGAATATAATGGCTTCTTTTTTATTGCTGTGATAAAACACCATGACCAAAGCAGCTTAAAAAAAGAAGGAGTTTATCTGGGGCTAAGATTCCAGAGGGTTAGGGTCCACGATACTGGGGACAGCAGACTTGGTATTTGGGGATGGAAGCTGAGAGCGGAAGGCTCACGTCTTGAACAACAAACCACCACATTCCATGCTCTGGTCCCCTTAGACTCAAGGCCACATAATGAAAAATAACTTTAGTGCAACTTCAAAAGTCCCCATAGTTTCTCAGTCTCAACACTGTTCAAAAGTTCAATGTCTTTTCTAAGTCTCAACACAGGCTTCTAACTGTGACTCCCTGCAAACTCACGAAATCGATTACATACTTCCAATATACAATGGCACAGAATATTCGTAGGAGCCAAAGTGAGGAAATACTGGATCAAAGCAAGATTTAAAAAAGCAACAGGGTAATCTCCATAGCCTGTATCTCCATGTCTGATGTCAAAGGGCGTAGGTAGCCCTCCCCCCACCCTTCTTTCTCTTGGGCTGGTTCCATAGCTGCCTTCAGCTCTCCTTGGCAGATAGCTCACAACTCTGGCATCCCCAACATCTTGAGGTCTATGCAACCCAAGTGTCACACAATGGCCTCTCAGGGCTTCCAGGCAGAGACTCCCCTGTCACACACCTGGCCTTGGTGGCCTTTCTGTAACTGAAGAGGAAGATTCTATTACGCTTTAACTAGTGTCTCCATCATGACTCTAAAGTCAGAATCATACAGATGACACTGTCACGTTCAGCTGACAGTTCAAGATAGATTCCTGGCCCCTTGAGTGACATTGGCAGAAACTCTCGTTCGTTGTTTCTTTCTAGAAGCAGAACATTTCATAGACTGTTTCCTTCCACAAGTAGGGTCTGGCTCTAAGGGTACCTTCCCCTTATTCCAATGCAGATCTGGCCTCTCTTTGGGGGTGCCAATCTCCATGACAACCAGACCCTCCCCTCCAGCACATTCTCTCTCCCCCCCCCCCGACACACACAATGGGAAAGGGACAGAGAAGACTTCAACATTGGTTTTACCCCCTTTAGTGGGGACCAGGAAGTTTTCTGTAAAAGAGGAATGGTGAAGATGCCAGGTCCCGTGGCTTGTCACAGCTGTATGCTCCTACTGTGTCACAGAAGCACAGATAGTGTGGAAGGGACATTGTGGTGGCGCACCTGTGTTTACAGATATACCTGGCGACAGAATGGCATTCTTCTTTTGTTTTCCTTAATCATTAATAATAAAACACCTTGCCAACTGAACTGGCATAAAAGCAGGTAGGGGCAGGTTTGCCACATGGTGCCCCTTACCTAGCTATGCTCTATGTCCCACAGGTGTCAATGCCAGGTAGGGCCAACAGCTGCATTTGCAGGTGCATCTTAGGGGCTGAGGGATGGCTCAGTTGGTAGCATGTTTGCTGCAGGAATGTGACAACCCAAGTCCAGATCTCCAGTACTCGTATGAAAAGTGGGGTATGGCAGTGCACACCTTTAATCCCAGCACCTGGGGACAGAGACAAGAAGGTCCCTACGCCTCTGTGCTAAAGCCTACTGGTGAGTCCAGAATCAGCGAGAGACTGTCTCAAGAAATAAGGTAGAGAGAGATCAAGGAAGACATATGGCAGAAAGCTCCGGCCTCCTCACAGGTGAGCGTGCATGTCTCCAGAAATGCAGCAGACACACACAGGCACACACCACCCATGCCGGCGCATCTTATTCCTAAGCTTCGCAAGCATCTTATAGGAGATCCTCACGAAATGTTTAGAAATCAGCTGTTCTCAACTCTCTCCATAGCCCGGAGGAGGCGTTATTAATATGATGTCCACTTAGCAGACTGGACACCTGAAGTTCACAGTCACATGCTAAGTGAAGGGATAGAGAACCAGGCTAAGAGGCTTCAGCAGGTTCCACCAGGGGAATCTAATTGGTCTGTGAAACCTGGAGTCTGGTGCAGAGTCTCTGCCATTCATCAGAGGATGGATCTGAAGCCGTCCCTCCGGACCAGGAGTTGGGCATTCCCCGTTTCATTTTCCACTGACCCTTTCTTTCCCGAGGGCATCATGTCTGAGGACCACGCATGCCTATCCTCATCTTCAGGACCTCTGAATTTTCTTCAGTGCATATCCTGGAGCCAACCTGCCTCGTGTGACTGCAGGTGTGTGTGTGTGAGTGCGCGCGTGTGTGTGTGTGTGAGTGCGTGCGTGTGTGCAAGTGTGTGCATGTACGTGCATGCATGGGGGTCTACATGAGTGTATGTGTGTATACATGTGTGTGCATGAGTGTATGTGTGTTCATGTGTGTGTGCATGTGTATGCATTCATGTCTGTGTATATGTTCATGCACATGTGATGGTTGGTGATGCCAGTCTGGTAGGATAGGATAAGATGAGACAGAATCTCAAATCATGCAAGAGATGATCTTTCTTAGGGGCAGAGACATAACTGCATTGTTAGATCTGCAGACAGAACCCTGTAGGCTTGCCTTTGGGGGATTATTTCAATTATGTTTATTGATGTGGAGAGATCCATCTCAGCTGTGGGTGGAACCATCCCCTAGGTAGGTGTTCCAGGACTATGTAAGATGGAGCTGAGTACCAGCCTTCATCTCTCTCTGCTTCCTGACCTGTGGATGTCATGTGACCAGCTGCCTCACTCTCCTGCCACCATGCACCGCCCCCATGATGGACTGGACCCTCACACTGATACAGAGTGAACCATTCCTCCCTGATGTTGGTTTTTTGCAGGTGTTTTGTTGAGCAGTGCACAAGGTAGCCCTGAAAGGAAGTGATGGAGAACCCACCGAAGGGAGGGAGAGACATTGCTTGGGACACAGGCAGCTGACAGTGGCAAGACCCAGAAGCTGGCTCCTCAGAGCTGGGCTTTTGAGTAGTGAGTAGCAAGCTTCCTCCAAAAACAACAAAGGAGCATCTCACAGCCTTGTGAGGCTGACTTGGCCCTATCCCATCCTGGATGACTTCCATAAATATTCTCTCTGAGACAAAGAGAAGATGCCAAGTCCCAAAAGGGAGGAGGTGGCATGTGACTGCTCTGGTGTCTCCAGGTTGAGCTTTGATGACCACAGGGCTCCCCGTTTCTCACAGTGCCCCCAGGTATCCAGATCTGAGTCTCATGAGCCTCTATGCACATCTGTTCTCAGAATGAGAGGAGTCAAGTCACCCCAATTTGCAAATGGCATGAGTGAGGTCACTTGGAGCTAGGACGGGAGGTCAGAGTGTGCGACCCTGTCACCTTGGCTGTTCCACCATCCGACTGAGGTGGAACCCATCCCTCAGGAAGTGCTGATTTTGTCTTCAGAAAGGTGAAAGAAAATTGCAGCCACAGGAGGGCCACATGTGAGCAGTGGGCAAAGGCATAGCTGCTTTGTTAGGTCTGTAGGCAGACCACTCCTCGCTCTCCTTCCTTGGCTTCCACACCGCTCCTCTCCATTGTCCCTTCATTCTATCCTCTCCTTTCCTCTTGCCCTCCTCTCCTCTTTCTTCTCTGAACTCCCTCCCTCCCTCTCTCCTTCCCTCCTTCACGCGTCTCCAGCACTCTGGCCTCATGCTCTGCATTGGACATCAGGGGAACTACAGAGCAGGAAGACAAGACCCTGCTTCTTGAGGTCACCAGTTGGTGGGAGATAAACTTGTCACTCACTCAAGGCCACACAGGGTGACAGCTGCTCTGAGGGAGGTCTATGTGAGGTCCCATGGGAACACAGATCAACACCTGCCTCCTGCTATTTCCTGCCTGGCTGGCAGGTTCTGTTCCAAGTGACACAAGGTACGTACCGTCTCCCTTGAACATTTGATTCATTCCAATAAAACCCTTTCATCTGAATGCTGCTTGATGAAAATTCATCAATCAAACGATTCAGATCTCAGACAGAGCAATCCATATCCAGCCCAGCACTTGGCGGCAGGCTGGGGTGTCCTTAGCCACCTGCTTGGGCGAGAGCCTTTCCTGTCTTCTTCCTGGTGGGTCCTAGCCATACTGACTGAGTACTGTGCTTCTTGGGAGCCCTGAGCTGCGCTTCCTGGGGGCACTGAGCTTTTTGGAAACATGCATTTTCAAACCACACGCAGAAGCACCCCTTCATGTGGCCTGGTCCAGACCCCTCTGTGGGGTCCGGAGCTGTGTAGGCTTTGTGGGGCAGTCAGTATAAGGCAGCTCTTTTTTGGGGTTTCCTCAGAGTAAGTGGGGGTGGGAACAGAGCGGCCTGAGGTCAAGTGGCCGAAGCAGGTGACATCAGCAAGGAAATCTGCATAAATGTTCTTCAGAAATGAAATAGAGGATGATTACACACTTCACTTGTACCATCCCTGGCTATTTTACACAGAAGACACTCATCAACACGCCACAGAGATGTCATAACATGATTCACAAGGACCAAGGCAGATAATCAGCCTAGATAGCTGTCTACGAGGGACAGGAAATGTCCCTGGTAGGTCATGTTAGATGTGTGCACAGGCTGCCCATTGGCCCAAGCTGGGGAGCTGGAACTGTTGTACTCAGAAGCGTTGTGGTAGCTGGTGGGTTCCAAGGCAGCATTGCCTAGTCACTCTTGGCTTTTTCCTTTTAAATGTGTGTGTGTGTGTGTGTGTGTGCGCATATTCACACTTGTATGAACACATATTGAGAGAAGACAATCTTGTGTGTCATCTACCTCCTTTGAGACATGGTCTCTCAGTGAAGCTTATCAAATAGGCCCGCTGGCTAGCAAGTAGGGATCTGTAGACAGACGTTTCTAAGGGGGAAATGCTGTGAAATAATTCTTTTGAATACTGTAAAAATGTGTTGTTCTCATTGTTAATAAAAAGCTGATTGACCAATAGCTAAGCAGGATTTTCAGGGCATAGGGAATATTGGGAAGAAGGGCAGAGTCAGAAGAGATACCAGGAGATGAAGAGCCAGCAGGATGGGATGTATGTGTATGTGAGGGCGTACACATAGATGTATAGAACCTCAGGGCAGCACATAGATGAATAGAAATGGGTTAATTTAAGTTGTAGGAGCTTGTTAGTAATAAGCCTGAGCTATTGCCCTAGCAGTTATAATTAATATTAACTTTCTGAGGGATTATTTGGGAGTACTGTCCAGAGAGGAAAACTTCGTCAACAGGGATCCTGTCCTCCTTGCCTCCCTAGCACTGGGATTTCATGTGTGTACCTCGATGCTTGGCATTTTTAGGGGGGTTCTGGGGATTAAAGTCATGTCCTTGTGATTGAGTAGCAAGTGCTTTACCGACTGAACCATCTTCCCCATCCGGCATCCATTTTTTGATCATTCAAATGCACTCCAGTGACCTGTACACTTCCTCTCCTGGAGAAGGGTTAGCATTACTAGCTATAGCCTATGCCTGCTGGGTTGCCTATTTAAAGCACCTCGGATTTTCCTTGGAGTTACTATGTTTGGGGCAGCAAAAGACTCTCTCTGGTGTGTCCCTGGAGGGCTTCACTCCCTAATGTCCCCCAATGAAGAGTGTGAGCCCAGTGATGGCTTCAGACCTCTGAGAGCTTAGAACCCGGGCTTTCTTTTGGTTAATGCTGTGACAATCATAGCCGTCTAACGTCCTCCATATCTGAAGCAGCTGGTTGCTTTTCTCTCAAAACCCTGAAGACTGAACTCTACCAAGCCTGGTGGTTCTGGTTTCTTATTGCTTGCTCCTTTTCACATTAGCCTTGAAAACTGGTACAGCAGCAATGGTCACATGGCTTTCATTCTTACACATCACCTGTCACGCCCATATTCACCTCTCACCACCCCATCTAGCCCCTCCCTACTCCCTGCTTTTCTCTGTCTCCCCAACAAATGATTGCTCCTCTGCTTTTCTGTATTTTCGGCCTAGATTTTACAGATGCTGTCTTGTGTTTCTGAGTCTGCCTTATGTCATACAACTAAGGCCCTTCAGTTTCCTTCATTTTTCTGCATAACAGCATTTTTCGTGATGGCTGAATTGTATTTCCTGTGTACACATTATATTTCTTTTATGCATGCCTTTGTTGATGGGTATCTAGACTGAATTCTCTTGTACCTTGACTAAAATGACAAGAACCACAGTAATAATGGCTGTTTGGGCATCTCTGTGGACTGTTGACTGGGAGACCTTTGGGTGTTGGGCCTCATGAGCCCAGTGTAACTTCCTGAGCCTAACTTGAGTTTGCGTGAGGTCTAATGTAACTTCCTAAGCCTGGCTCGAGTTTGGAGACCTGTCTCTGGCTATAACTTCCACACAGGAAATGACTAAGCACAACCCATCCTAGGCCCACCTCTGCCCAACTGCCGCTAACGTGGTAGAATATTATTGGCCTTTGTTCCCTCCTTCACCTCAGCCCATCCCAGCACCCCTCCCCCATCTCAGCCTATATAAGTTCCTGCCTGATGCAACTAAACGAGATCCTGCTTTAACAGATGCCCAACTCAGTGTGTGTGTTCTCCCAGTCATCAACACTTACCATCGGGCTCATCCCCGGGGAAAGTCCCGTGCATCCAGCTCTGCCCCCACCCTTTCTGCCAGAGAGCACAGCATTTGGGTATATGAATAAATAATGTAGCTGGATTATAATGTAGTTCTATTTAGTATTTGGTGACCCTCTAGACTGTTCTCCCCTGTAGCTACACTCATTTACATTCCCACCAACAGTGTAGAAGGGTCTGTTCTAATTGTTGTTTTTATTGTTGCTGTTGTTGTTGTTCCTTTCTGTAATAAACACCAACAGTTTAGGGGAGAAAGGTTTCTTGGCCCACAACTCCAGATTGCTGTCCATCACTGAGAGAAAGTCAAGGCGGGAACTCAAGCAGCTAGTTCCTTCAGAGCCACAGCCCAGAGCAGGGGGAAATGAACAGATGGACCCTTTCTTGCTTGCTGGCTGTGCCTTAGCAAGTTTTCTCCGTTTTTGTACAGTTTAGGGTATCCTGAGTAGAGACTAGTGCCACCAACAGTGGGCTGAGTCTTCCTACATTGACAATCAATCCCCCATAGACGTGTCTACAATCCAGCCGGATCTAGACAGCGCCTCATTTGAGACTCCCTCCCCAGGTGACTCTAGGTCTTGCCAAGTTAAAACTAATCAGCGCAGCTTCCTCACCCGCTACATCCTCACTGACATTTGTCCTTTGTTTCATTGATGACAGCCATTCTGACTAGAGTGAGATGGCATCTCAACATAGTTTTGATTTCTCTCTCCTTGACGGCTAACCATGTTTCACACTCATCGTGTGTTTATTGACGTTGTGCACTTCTTTTTTTTTTTTGTTCTTGAGACAGGATCTCTCTACGTAGCGATGGCTGTCCTGGAACTTGAAGTGTAGACCAGGCTGTCCTTGAACTCACAGTGATCTGCCTGCCCCTGCCTCCTGAGAGCTGGGATTAAAGACCTGCGCCATCAGAACTGGCTCTGTGTTCTCTCTCTCTCTCTCTCTCTCTCTCTCTCTCTCTCTCTCTCTCTCTTTCTTCTCCTTCTCCTCTTCTTCTTCTTCCTCTCCCTCTTCTCCCTCTCCCTCTCTTCCTCCTCCTTCTTCTTCTGAGAAATGTTATGCTTAATTCATTGACTCATTTGTTTATTAGATGATTCGTGTTGTTTTGGGGGTGTTTAATGTTCTGAGCTCTTAGTATACTCTGGATGCTAATGGTCGGCTGTTTACCTGGCATTGCTCTTTCTACTTAAGATTCTTTTGATTATTTGGGTGTTTTGTGCTTTCATGTAAATTTTGGGACTTTCCCTCTTATTTCTGTGAAGAATAGTGTTGGCACTTTTCCAATAGGGTTGCATTGCATGGCTTCACTGCTTTCAGCAATGCAGCTATTTCCATGATATTAATCTTGCTGATGCATAAACAACAGATGTCTTTCCACTTTTGCAGCGTCTTTCTCAACTTCTTTCTTCAGTGACTTAAAGATTTTGCTGTGGAGGTATTTCACCTCATTAGGTATTTTATTTGCATTAAACTTCTGTAATGACATCTTAACACCTGTTCATCAGGTGTTTGGGACACAGTGAGAAAGAATGACATTCCACTTGAAGTTGGAATGAGGTCATAGGCTGCTCAGTGTCATCATGGGGCAGATGTCGCTACTCATGACCAGAGTGAAGGGCTAGGGAGAGCAGGTTTGAGACCGAAATGGGGGAGCTCAGGAATTCTTTCCTTCCAGCCAGGGATGCCACATGGAACATGAGGAGCAAAGCAACTTTGGTGGCTCGTGTGTGGAGGACATCCTGGTCATTGTGCATGTGGGACCCTGAGCTCTTTGGAAGAAGGAGGTCACCCCTGTCTCTCCTGACAGCAGGACCATTATTTAGCATGCTCTCCCTCACCCCGCAGTCCCAGCTCCGAGAATTTTACAACCCACATGCTTGACTAATGACCACAAATTCTTACTAACAACATTCAGAAGCCTTGAGCAGTAGGCGGAGAGCCCTGCAGTGAGACAAGGGGAGT
Source organism: Microtus pennsylvanicus (assembly GCF_037038515.1). Taxonomy (NCBI): domain Eukaryota; kingdom Metazoa; phylum Chordata; class Mammalia; order Rodentia; family Cricetidae; genus Microtus; species Microtus pennsylvanicus. The sequence continues at coordinate 148,172,418 of NC_134580.1, read as the reverse complement.
CCAGGAGGCCACAATTTCCCGGGGATTGCCTCTGGGGTCCCAGGGTTGGCTATATCTCTACTCATGAGTCTTGGCGGGGATCAGGCTTGCGGCAGTTTACCTGATTGCCCCCAGAATCTTCCTTCAGCTTGGTACGATATGGGGCTTGAAGAGGTAGACAGACTCCAGGCTGATCAGGTCTGGACCCTGTGTTAGGGGTCCACCTACTGCCCGGGCAGATCCAGGTATCTGCCTTCTAATTGGCTTCTGTGTCCTGGGAAGGATGAGCCATTCTGGGGAATGTCCCCGAGCTGAGAGCTGCTTCTTCCTGGCCACAGGAGTCTCATGGATTCATTCAGCTGTAGCTTGCAGACATTGGGTCTGCCCAGAGTTTTTCACACAACCAAGCCTCGGGTGGGCAGGCTGTTGGTTCTGGGCCCAGATGTCAATCACGTCCCCAGGATCCAGCTCTCACTTCGTCTGGTCATCTTTAGCGTATTGACCTTTGCCCGATGCCTCGTGCTTTTACCGCAAGGGCTCCAGCTCCAGACATCGCATCTGCGTTCAGGGTGTGAAGAGTAAAGAGACAAATGCTCACCACGTGACTTGTGTATTAGGGGAAAAAGGAATGTTTCCCAGAAAACCTACCGCCAGGCTGCATCTGAGAATATAGGGCTGCTTCTTGCTGCAAAGGAGGCTGGGAAAGTGGGTCTCAGTAGCACAGGTGGGCTTGAGTGTATCATGAGCCACATCTGGGCCTGTGCTGCCCAAATGCAGCCTGGGGCCTGTGCTTGGGGAGGAGGAGGTTGGGTGTTGGGCAGGAAGCTGACTAGACATTGTCCCAGCACTCACTCTGAAAGGTGGGGGATGTGAGATTTGTGCAGGGGAGAACCCATTAGTGCAGACATGCTGCAGACTCTCAGGAAGGCCGGCTGCACGCATCACACACTCGGGATGTCTCTGGGTCTGACGCTATCCAGTGCTCACGGAACACGATACACCCACTGTCGGGAGGCTGTTCTCATTGCCTTCATTACTCACACGAGGAAACACACGCTCTTTTGATTAGCGTGTGTTTAATTAGGTTAAATACATACAAGCAACAGACCAAGAATCGGTTTGAATCTCAAGTGTGGGCTGTGAACCCTGGGTCTGGCCTCTCGGTGAATTCTGGCCAAGATTCAGTCTCCTGTGGTCTGAAAACCGAGTGCCGAGTGGCTGCTTGGGATGCCACGGCTTGCTGTGCTCTGTGGCTGGTTTTACATTGTGGTGACAGGCTCGGTGCCTCTTTGGATTTGTGGATCCAGGTCTGCTTCCCACAAACGTGTGAGCCACAGTGGAGGGACCATATCGTCCCTTACTGCTGGGTCTTTTATTTTAATCAACTTGATACAAGTTAAGGTCATCTGAGAAAATACCTCCATCAGGGCAAGTCTTCGGGGGCATTTTCTCAATTATGTGATATCAATTATGACTGATATGTTAGGGTCCAGCCCACTGTGGGCGGTGCCATGCTTGGGCAGGTGGTCCTGGGCTGTATAAAAAGCTTCTCAGGTGAGCCATGAAGAGCAAGCCATTGAGCGCCTTTCTGTGGCTTCTGCTTCAGCTTCTACCATGGCTTCTCTTCATGGTGGAATGTAAGCTGCAAGAGAAAATAAATTCTTTCCTCCCCAGGTCGCCTTTGCTCATGGTGTGTGTGTGTGTGTGTGTGTGTGTGTGTGTGTGTGTGTGTGTTAACACAGCAATACAAAGCAAAGCAGAACACTCTTCCTGAACACAAGCCGATCTCAAACCTGTCGCAAACCTGAGGTTGCTGGAAGGTAGCGGGTGTTGGCTTGTGATTGAGCAGCACCGTCGTGGAAGCAGCAGGGTAGTGACTTTGGGGAGCAGTGCTGGGGAGGACAGCAAGAAACCAGACCAGGGAGTAAAGAACTCAGCTTTGCAATGGGTCTTCTGGCTGGAGTTTCTCACCCTGACCACAGAAGGGCAGCCCTTGAGAGGCGCTGTCTTGACCTGCATGCTCTCTTCTTCAGGGGCTCCCATGATTCCATCCAGTTCTCAGACTGAAGTCTCTCAGTTGGGAAAGGTGAGCATGGAAAAGGGACCCTGTGAGGATTCGCGGCAGGTTACCTGGAGGAAATGGATCTTGGTCTGGATAAGTGGTTCTCCACATGTGGTTCACAACCGCTTTGGGGGACCGCGTATCAGCTCTCTGGTGTATCATATTACAATTTAGGACTGTAGAAAAATTATAATTATGAAGTAGCAATGAAATAATTTAATGGTTGGAGGTCACCACAACATGAGGAAGTGTATTAAAGGCTCCCAGCATTAGGAAGGGTGAGGACCGTTCATCCAGACAAGGCAAGTTCAGATTGCACACACAGAGACTGAACTCAACTCATGTGTGCCAGGTACAGCCTGAGGTGCAGGGGTCAAGAAAGGCACAGAATAGCCCTAAAGGGAGACGGGTTAGTTGGGAGTGAAGGGTGATGGGGGAGAGTCTTCTGTTTTGTGTTAATTTCATTGATTAAATAAAGAGACTGCCTTGGCCCTTTAATAGGGCATAAAATTAGGTAGGCGGAGTAGACAGAACAGAATGCTGGGAGAAAGAAGCTGAGTCAAGGAGTCGCCATGGTTCTCCCACTCCAGACAGACACAGGTTAAGATCTTTCCTGGTAAGTGCACCTCGTGGTGCTACATAGATCATTAGAAATGGGTTAAGAGGCTGAAACTAATGGGCCAGGCAGTGTTTAAAAGAATACAGTTTCCGTGTAATTATTTCGGGTAAAGCTAGTCGTGCGGGAGGCCGGGTGCCGGGAAAGTAGCCCGCCGCTCCTAACACAACAGAAGGGGACATCCTTAGAGTTGTCACCTAAGATGGAACTGGTGATGGTGATAGAGAGGAGAAGGGGGGACCAGATGCATTCAGATCGAAGGGGACCATAACCTTGGTGGCTTGTCATGACAGCATGAGAAGTCTTACTCGGAGCAGCCTCCTCCTGAGCTGATGTAAGGAAAGTGATCACATCGGTGTGTGTGTGGCAGGGGGGCTGGGGCAGAGGGGGTAATAATAAGGTCAGATGGGTCATCTGGATTATCAGTTTTATGGGATATAAAGTCACCATGGAAATGAGCTTTGGTGCGTCAGTGAGAGAGCCTGCAGAACGTGTTAACCGCAGAGGGAGGACCCATCCTGAATGTGGGTGGCACCACGCCATAGGACGAGGTCCCAGAATGAATGAGGAGAAAGCAGCTGAGCTCCTTCCGTTCATGCCTCTGCTTCCAGACTGCAGATGGAACACGACCAGTTCCTTCATGCTTCTCTGTCATGATTTGTGGTCCTCTCAGACCAAAACCAACCCTTCTTCCTCTCACTTGCTACAGCCGGCTGTGTTGTCATGGCAGTGAGGGAACTAATAGAGAAGGTAGACTTCATCCGAGTTCAAGTCTAACCTGCTCATTGATGTTTTTATGTTGTTTTTAGCTGAGTCGCTCTATTTGCCAGTGAAGACTCAGAGTCAGATGTTGGGTGAAAACCTGCTAGACCAAAGAATTCGAGAAGCATCCAGCAGCCAGCTAGCCATTCCTTTGTGGTGGGAGACCCAGCAAGAGAGTGTCAAACCAAAAAGATCATGAATCTTTAAGTCCCTCCCAACTCCTTCCTGTGTGTCTCTCTATCCATATTCCTGGCTCCTCCATCCTCTCCTATGGATAATTCTTGTCAACTAGTAGCTGGCTCCACCCCCCTGATCCAAGGTTAACTTTACTAACACAGTCTCAGAATTCCACAGTGTGAGAAAATATCCTGAAACATTTTTAAAAATGTGTATACGTGTCTGTGTCTGAGTGTGGGTTTGTTCACCCAAGTGCAATGCCTGTGGGGGCCAGAAGAGGATGTTAGGTCTTTCGGAGCTGGAGTTATAGGCAGTTGTAAGTTGTCCAGTGTGGTGCTGGGAACCGAACTTATATTCTCTACAGGAGCAGTAAGCACTCTTACCACCAGGCCATCTCTCCAGCCCCTGCTGCACCTGTCTTGAGACTATGCAACTGTCCTCAGCTTGTTCTGTGGACAAATTATGTAAACGAAGACAAAACACTGCTGGGTTCGAGCTGAAACTCCAGCTCTCTCTTAACCCAGGAGGTGGGGTGAAGGTCCAGCATCTGCACCTGAGACCTGGTCCTGGGCCAGCGACTGCAGGCTGTGAGAGGAAGATAAGTCCTTGCCCTTGTGGGGCCAGTGTAGAGAGATGCAGCAAAGGGAGGCATTCGCAGTAATGAGCTGGCTGGTTTCACAGAGGAGACTGGCCATGGATAAGGCAGCACAGTTGACTTTGTAGAAAGCTGCCAGAGGGCTAGCCTGGGCAGGGGCAGCAGGCTAGAAATTGACCACTGAGCAGTGTTGATAGTAACAGATGTATCCAGGCTCAGAGATATTGGTGTAAGCCCTTCAAGGGAAATGGTTCTCAAATATCCAAGTCCAGGGAAATAGGGAGAAAAGGCAAGATTAATTCAATAGAGCAAAACCCAAAACATCATCCACAACCAAAATAGGGTGAACAGAATGTCAGATGGGATGGCAAGTGCTCCTCACAGGAGGCGGAGCCTACAGAGATGACACCCAACCAGGGACACACCCCAACGACCCAGAGGAGTGAGAGAGGATGAGTGGGGTAGTGAGGAGGGACTCAAGGCAGAACAGGCAGGATGAGCAGATAAATACGCACCACCAGCGAAATGAGCAGCGTTCAACCCTGGTCAAACCCACAACCCGTGAAGACGTGATGGCTATGAACCTAACTCTGACTATCTCCTCTAGGAGAAAGGCTCTAATGTGATGCTTCTGCCAATCCGCAATTGTAGCACCGGCCTTCAGTGTTCCTCTCATATTCCATAGAGCACACAAGCAGGGGAGGAGACGGCAGTAATGAGCTCCGCCTCATAAGTACAAATCCAAACACTGCAATCCCTCAGCCCATAGAACAGCCTCTGCATAGAACTTCCCACTTGGTTCATGGGTGGAGTGTTTGGCTACAACAAGCAAAAAGCCTCCCTTTGGAGGGCATGAAACCAGGAGTTAAAGAAAAAAGAAAAACCTATAACTCAAAATGAAACTGGAGAGCTGGCTCTGTGGTTAAGGGCACTGGCTGACCTTACAGAGGACCAGAGTTCAGTTCCTAGCATCCATGTCAGGCTGTCACTCCAGTGCCCTCTTCTGGCCTCTGTGGGCACTGCACTCAGGTACACACACCTGTGTACAGACACATATCCACAATTAAAAATATAATGAACCCCCACCTCCATCCAGGTCTAGTAAGGTGAGCATCCAAACTGCCTAGGCTCCCACAAAGCCAGTACGTGCAGTAGGATCAGAAACCCATTGCCATTGTTCTTGAGTTCTCAGTAGTCCTCATTGTCCGCTATGTTCAGTGAGTCCGGTTTTATCCCAGGCTTTTTCAGATCCAGGCCAGCTGGCCTTGGTGAGTTCCCAATGGGGGTTCCTTGGACTTCCCACAGGGCAGGGAACCCTGATTGCTCTTTGGGCTGATGAGGGAGGGGGACTTGATTGGGGGAGGGGGAGGGAAATGGGAGGCAGGGAAGAGACAGAAATCTTTAATAAATAAATAAATTTAATAAAAAATAAAAATATAATGAATCTTTTTTAAAAGGGAAAAGTAGGAGTTAGTGTATGGGTACATCTCCGGGAGACCAGGAAAGGTAGGTACAGGGTAGTCTATCTCAGAGGGCCCTTTGCCTCAGTCTGCCTTCCAGGACACCGTCCTCCCATCTTCAGGCCAACTGTTGGGAGCCAGTACAACTGAAGTAGAAGCCCCAAGTTCCCATCCCTGGGAACAGATATCTCTCTCCTGTGGTCAGATTGGACCAGTGATGTCTCTTTCCCACAGAGTTTACAGAAAGAATACCAGGTGGACTTAAATGTGGAACAAGGAAGGAAGTCATCAAAACTGGCCGAGACCACTCATGAGCCCTCACCCCCTCCAACCCCTGCCCTAGGAACTGGGATGGTCAGCAGCTCCCCTGGGAGTGGTACCTATTTAAATCCATCCAAACTTTTGAGTCTAGGTCGGGGTGAAGAAGACAAGACCCTCCTGGGGAGCCCACAGAGGCAATTACTCCAGTCAGGAAGAAAACATTCACAACCTCCAGAAAGGAGGTAGCTGACATGCCGGATTCTCTGCTAATGATGCCAGTATGGGGTGGTGAAACATTCCCCATGGGCTTGTGTGTTTGAATGCTCGGTCCTCAGATGATGGCACTGTTCTAGAAAGCTTTGGAACCTCTAGGGGGTGGAGCCTCACCGCAGACTTGAATCACTTGGGTATTGCATCGAGAGTCATAGGCCAGCTCTATTCCTGTATGGCCTCTGCTTCCAGTTCCAGTAGGGTGTGAGCTAAGAACTCATTCCAGTAGGGTGTGAGCTAAGAACTCACAGCTGAGGGCCATGGCAGACAGTAGTATCAGCTTAAATCTTTGCTCAAGTCTCTTCTTGATGTTTGACCACCGCCATGCAGGAAGCAACTGACAAACGTACATTAGAAGCCTTGCGATGCTCGTGAGGACAGATCTTCACCCTTAAGGAAAGGAGGTGTGTCTGAGCACCACGTAGTGTAAGATGGTCTGTGCACACCAGAGTACACTTTCACAGATGTGCGGCCCCAGGCCACCTGCCCTGCATCACAGCCAACACTCTTCTCGAGAGGACACCACCAGAGCGGCCAGGGAGACAGCTCCAGAAGGGAGTTCCCCGAAGTTGTGGTTTTCTTCACCCATGCCAGGGGCACCCGCCTGTGTTGTGTGCGTCATTCCAATTCTCACTTATGACTGTACAGGATTTGTGTGACTTTGTCAAAGCATAACCTTTTTCTAGTCGATAAGAAGTTGCAGTGGGAAATTTTAAAAACATACTCTCCTCAGCAAATTTTAGATCAAGGAGATAACAAGACCTTAGATTTTAATTTATTTAGATAGCAGTCTATGACAGCAGCATTTTTGATGTAGCCAAAGCCACGTTCAGAGGAAAATTCATATACTTAAATGTTCTGTGTTGCATATAAAAAAGAAGAAGGAGATATGAATGTCTAGTAAGTCAACTGAAGAATATAAAAAAGGAGGACTATAAATAGGCCAAACAATAAAGGGCTATATCGTCAGAAATTAAAGCAAAAGATCCATAAGGAAGAACAGCCATGTGAATGGTAAGATAAAGAATTGGTTATTTCAGGACACACAGGCAGATGGATCTTTGAGTTCAAGGCCATGCTGGTAAATTAAAAAAAAAAATGTATGTATGACCCTAGTCAACCTTTATCAAAGATTGATGTTAACTAAATAAGTCCCCCTTTGCAATGAGTCTGAGCTAGTCTTCATAGAAGAAATTCCGTTTGAGCTGTATCAAACTGTTGAAAAGAGAGTCCCTCCTCCCAACTAAGTGTCTGCACCTACCTCGGAGGACTTGGCTCTCCCACAGGTCCACCCTGGGTCAGATGAGGTCACACTGGCAGTGGGTCCTGTTGCCAAGTGTCACCGCTTGGACAGGCAGAGTCAGCCGGGAAGGACCGACCTGCGAAAGTCTACCAGATCTCAAGGCTTGTGTGGTTTCCTGGTGTTTGCTACCAGAAACAAATGTGTTTTTCAGCACTAAACTTGGCTGAAAGTGGACTGGCCAATTGGACTTTGCAGATTTTATTGAAACAGACTCAAGCTTATGACTGGAAACAAACGCAAGGGCAATTCCCTGCTTGTGGCAGAGCCTCAAGCTTGCTCACCACCGTGATTTCAGAAGAATGCACACCTGCAATCCCAGCATTTGGGAAGCCGAGACAGGAGAACTACAAATTTGAAACTGGCCTGAGCTGTATGGGGAGGCCCCGTCATGATGAAAAAGAAACATGTAACCCAGTGAAGTTAACTTTAAAATGTGCTAATGTTCAAGGCACTGTCATGTCAACATAGAATACAGTTATTGATGCAATGTTTTACACTGTTTTGTTCTGTTTAAATCTTCTAATTCAAGTGTGTGGCTTGATCCTTAACAGCAGATTTGAGTTTACCTGTTTGCATTTCATTGTGCTTGAACCCATAGGAATATTTGATAAAAATTTGCAATTTTAAAAATACATAACCATATCCACTTCATTCCAGGAAGTTTTAATAACTGGATTTTGCTTGAGAAAGCTGTTTCGTTTTCTATTTCTTTCATCTTTAAAGGAAAAGCTAGAGTGAGGGGGCTGGAGAAGGGGTTTCATGGTTAAGAGAGAGTGCTTCCTGCTCTTGCTGAGACCCCAGGTTTGGTCCTGACATCCACATCACTCGGCTCACAACTGTCTGCGAGTCCAGCTCCAGGCGATCAGACTCGGCCTCCACAGGAGCTGCCCTCGTGCACACCCCTTCCATACACAAATGAATAACAAAACAGATTTTTAAAGAGATGCCGACAGGAACTGGATAAAACCAGAGCCTGTGAGATATGAGATTCGAGGGTCCCGGTGGAGGAAATCAAAGGGGCATGCCATAGATCCAAAATCAACTCTGAATGTACCAACATCAACACAGGAGTTGCCAACTTACTGTTTACTTCTTAGATAATCTGCATGATACTGTTGGTTGCAACTTAAATCTGCATGGGGAAAACTGAATAATTGTGTTTATTGGTTTGTATGATAAAAGATTTACATTTAGATATTATTGTTTTGTCTCACTATGTAGTCTCAGCTGGTCTTGAGCCCATAGTAGTCCTCCTGCCTCAGGTTTCCCAGTGTTGGCATTACAGGCATGAGCTGTCGTGTAAGAATTTTGCCCCCTCTATCAAGGTCGCTGATAGAATTCAGGCTCAGCTCTTAAGTCTGCATCATGAATTTTACAAGGAGAGACCTAGAGATGGAGTCTAGGTTCTTTGTCATTGATCACTGCCTCTTGGGCACGTCCGTCATTAATTATTGCCTCTTGGGCATGTTATTGATCATTGCCCCTTGGGCATGTCTGTCTTCTGTTCTGGGGAAATCTTAACTAGGACTCAGTGCTTCAGAAAAATCTCGGTGAGATTCCTCCATGACTCAGCCAATGAGCAAGAACACTTGAGTTCGTTGTCTCTGGCTCATCACATCCAGCAACTCAGGATGGCTCATGGCTCGTGTGGTAAAGTCTGTTGATTTTACACTGTCTCCATGGCACTCCCACAGTCCACTCCAGAAACTGAACCCTATTATCTTCCTGTGCATCGCACGATGCAAACTGGCATTGAGCGAGACCTCAGCCTCTTGTTTCGTATCCCACAGCATCTAGATTACCCAGCAGCGGCGAAGTCAAGTCTGTCTCGATGGAAATGAATTTCCTCTTTTAGCTGAAAGTCTCTCTTGACGGAGTGGGTGACTCAAAACTACTTATGTCATGAGTTCAGTTCTTTAGTCTATGAGCTGCAGTTTCCATGCAGATTTGAGAGTCCTTTTAGTTAAAAATATACTTGGAAAAGCTTGTGGGGAACCTAGGGAATGGCTCAGTGGGTGAGGGTGCTTGCCAGGTCAGTGTGAGGACCTGACCTCAGGTTCCCCAACACTGGAGTAAAATCCCAGGTTTGCCTTTAACCCCAGCACTGTGAGGGGGGAGACGGTGATGGGAAGATCCCTGGGCCTTGTTGGTCAGTCTAGCCAGGAAAACAGACAGCTCCAAGTTCGGTGAGAGCCTTTGTCTCAAGGAAATAAGTGGGAGAATAATAGAAAAAGATGCCTGACGCTTTCCTCCAGCCTCCAAATGCATGCATGTGCACACACACACAGACATACCCCAAAAATAAAGAGAAAAGTGTGCTGGGCAGAGTCCAACCCAAAGCTAAATCAAAGTTGTGCCACCCGAAGTAACTCCATTTTATTCCAGGCTTAGCTAAACTCCCCCAGCTGCTCCCCAGCCCCCACTGAGCACAGCCCCAGAAGAACTTTCTCACGTGGGAGCTACCAGCTTAAATAAACAACCCACTTTGGCCTGGTATTCATGGTGGTTGGTAATCTACTCACATAGGTATAACAGAGTAAATTCAGTTTTTCAGATTATCCATCAGCTGATCTTTGATAGTTTCAGATTTTTTTAAATTCTAGGGTCAGTGGGTTTTGCTGATTTAATTGAAGATTTCAAACTTATTTTTGCAAGATGTCCCTTAAAATCTTTCTTTAAAAACCAGCCTATATATTTCACACTCCCAGAGAACCTAGACAACAAAGAGGACCCTAAGAGAGACATGCATGGGTCTAATCTACCTGGGAAGTAGAAAAAGACAAGATCTCTTGAGTAAACTGGAAGCATGGAAGAGGGTAGAAGAGGAGGAGAAAGGAAGAGAGGGGAACGGAGAAAAATATATAGCTCAATAAAAACAATTAAAACCGTCTTTTCTTTATATTGTAACAAAATTTAAAAACCGGAATGATAAGGAGTCACCTGCCCGTCTGAAACGGTTTGCTTTTGTCTGGGCATGGGTTCCCAGTGTTGCAGCCCGAGCTGGGCGCTGGTTTGTTAGTTTTCACTGGACTCCTCTTCTGGGCTTTAACTGACTGACCTCATTGATTCCTTCTGACTGCCCCGAGGGAACCCGTCTGCAGGTTCTTAGGGTGCTGCATACGGGTGTCTGTCAGTGCTGTCTACTGTGTAACTTTGTTTCCGGGTGAAACCAAGCCTTCCTTCCTCATGTGCTCTGTGGTCCTGGTTTGGTTTCTGGTCTGCATCCCCATCATTGCCCCATTGGCACTCACAGGCCTCCTCTATCTTATATTTAAAACTTTCCTGTGTTTAACTATCAGGTCCCAAAGAAACCCATAGCAGGTCTACTCAGTGCCTGTGGCTCCTCCCAGCAATTCTCACCCATCCCCTACCCTAAACCTCCCCAGCCCAGGGGCAGTTTGATTCCTATATAACCCAGCCAGTTTGGCTACAAACTCTCCGGGTTCCCATGAGCTCTCTTGGTCTCTTGGCTCCTCTCTTGGTCCTGGCTGGCTGTCTCTTGGTCTCTTGGCTCCTCTCTTGGTCCTGGCTGGCTGTCTCTTGGTCTCTTGGCTCCTCTCTTGGTCTTGGCTGGCTGTCTCTTGGTCTTGGCTTGCCTTCTCTTGGCATCTTGGTTCTTCTCTCCCTCTTGGATCTGCTCTTAGTCTCTTGGTTCTCATGTGCTCTCTTTGTACCCACCTCCATGACCCGGTTCAGTCTGGACCCTTCCAGATGCCTCTGACTGTTCTCTCTCTCATATCTACAATAAAAACTTCTCAATCTCTCAATCATTTAGGAGCAATCATGTCCTCATTTTCATTCACTTTGTATTTTAGTGTCTTTTTTATTTTTATTGTTGTCACCAGATACCTGACAAGAAACAACTGAGGGCAAAAAAGTTTGCTCTGCTGTGGTGGTTTGAATGAGAATGGACCCTGTGCGCTCAAATACATGAAGTATGGCCTTGTTGGAGGAGGTGTGCCACTGGGAACAAGCTTTGAGATTTCAAGACTCCTGTTATTCTCAGTCTCTCTCTCTCTCTCTCTCTCTCTCTCTCTCTCTCTCTCTCTCTCTCTCATAGGAGGCCATTTGTTCATTTCCCCAGACTCTCGAAACAATCACACAGAAACTGAATTGATTAAATCACAGGCCAAGACAGATTCTTTATTCATTAACCAATAAAAGCAACACATATACAGGACTTCCCACACCATTTCCCCTTTTCTGTTTAAATACAAAGGAAGGCTTTAACTTTAACATAGTAAAATTACATATAACAAAACAGGTATCAAGCAAAAATTATAGTTACCATATTTATATCTACTTTATCTTTTATCATAACTAAGAAAAACTATAATTATAACTATCTATTCTTCGACTCCATCAAAGACCCCAGAAGGATATAATATTGCCTAAATAAAGAGAAAGTGTATTGTAAGCAAGAGGCCTGATCATAAGTGAAAGAAAGGGAGTGTCTCCACCCAGCTAAGCCTCCAACTTGTAAAGAGGAAAGCCTGGGAAAGTTCTGCTCTCACAACGTGATGACACACAGGAAAGACTCCTGCACGTGTGACTTGAGCTAGGCTCCAACCCAAGCACACGGTTAGGCAATGTCCTCTGCGTGGTCCTGGCTTTAAAGGCACAGAGGATTCCTGAGTAAAGAGCTGTGGAATTGTCCTTTGCTACTTAGGGGAGCTGCTGAGGCCAGGATGTGGGAGGGGACACTGAGGGGAGGCACAGAGAGGCTGTTGTGTGGCTCTGTGACAGAAAAGCCTGGGTTTGCACTGGAGGTCCCAAGACGTCAGAGATCGGAGGCTGTGGGATGTCTGGCAGGGGAAGCTGTATACAGGGAGTGGAAGCAAGAGAGAGAAGTGTGTTGCAGTTAGCAAAGCTGAAAAGCCAAACACAGCTAAGCCCTTTGACAGCAAACATGGAGCTATTGGATTTGTTTGTTCTGCTGATTTTCAATCTTGTTTAGGTCTAACATTTTCTCTCTATGCCCCCTTTCTACTGGAATGATATTATATAATTTGCTTTTGGATTTTACAGCTAATAGATTGCCTTGAATCTCAGAAGAGACTTTGGGCTTAAAAAAAAAACAATTCTGCATTTGCATCCATGTGATGGTATCAGATCCCCTGGAACTGGAGTTGCAGACAGTTGTGAGCTGCCATGTGGGGGCTGGGAATTGAACCTGGGTGCTCTGCAGCCAGTGCTCTTAACCACTGAGCTGTCTCTCCAGACCAAGACTGTTGAGACTGTGAAGGACTACCACGACTTTTGAAGTTGAACTGAATGCATTTTCCATGATGAGATGGCCACAAGCCTATGGGTGCTGTGAGAAGCGTACACTTGCAAAGATGTCCGCCTGCAAGTCTTTTAGCTTTCACGGTGTTGCAGATGCTACCAAGATTGCCAAGTAATGGGCTCCAAACTGGAGGTTGTCCCTGACCTTTGGTTCAGGTACTTGGCAATCATGTCACTGATTGGACCGTCTCTCCAGTCCACAATTTAGTGCACAGGAGATGAGAGAGCACCAGTCTTGGGCAAGGAAACTAGGAATCCATGGTGGGAGGGCCCAGGCAGATGGGATCACTGGGGCAGGGGTGGGGGCTCCACCTCATGGAGGGGTCCTTTAGAGGCCTCTGCTTGGCTTGTCCAATCATGGATTGGGATGCTAGTCACTTAACTATCTGTTGGGGACAGGTGAGTTAACCCCAAAGCAGGTAGGGAAGGAACAAAATCAAAAAAAGCCCTTGGCTGTGCCCGCTGTCCCGGTGTTACAGTGCCTTCTCAAAGGGCTCTGCCGAGGACCATTAGTGAGAACTGTATTTCTGAGCTGGGCAGAGACCTAACGTTCTCAACTGCCCAAAACACGGAAGAATGAATCTGTTTGGGTTTGTTAAGCACCCGGCCAAGGGACCACACTCAAGGTAGGATCTTTGAGCCATACTAAAGAGATAGGAGGAATAATTATCCCGTAAATGAGATGTCCTTTCCCTCTCCAAGCCCCTGCTGCAGTCTCTACCAGCCACAACCATGCAGCTTCCTGGAAGACTCAGAAAAGCCTAGCTTTCCCTTCTCTTCTTTCTTGCTTTTCTAAGCATGCTTCCCCCAGCCCTTCGAGCTTCACCTTTTCTCAAGGGTTCGTCTGCCATGCGGCCGCCTTTCATACTTAACTCAGACGGCATGCTGTCCCTCCCTCTCTTTTCCGTCTCGCTCCTCGGGACAACCGCTGAGGTTCACACTTTGCCTGCTTTGAGATTTTCCTTTCAAACTCTGATAAGCTTGTCCTTAAGCTTCCATTTGAGTCAGTTCTTAAATCTTTTATTAATGAGATCAAAAATAAAATAAAATAAACCCAAACCAAACCAAAAAAGCTCCAGAGAGGACCCATTTTTCCCCCAAACATGTGACAACCCTATTAGGGTTCCCCAGAACGTCCAGTTACACTGGGTTCCGTGTCAGAATAGCTTGACTCTCAGCAGCATCCACTTCACCCAGTGTGCGGGGCCAGGGTCCCCTCTGTTATAGAAGAGGGCCCTTCCCGTGTGGAGGACTGGATTACAAGGTCACACAGACAAGAAGTCTCGGCTGAGGTCGGGCCCCAGTGTGACCTTGACCCTACAGAAGGTTCAGGCATTTTCCTGACAGCTCTGTGTCTATCACCTCAGCTGTCTAACTGCTGCCTCAGACCTGCAGGGAGGGCCATCTCTGGTGTGGAAAAGGAGGCTGCTCGTTATGTTTCCCTCAGCTTGACACAAACTGGAGTTTTCCTGGGAAGAAGAACATTGACTAAGGAGCTGCTCCATCAGATTGACCTGTGGGATATCTGGCATGACTGTGTCTTGATTTGTGGTTGATGTGGGGGGCCCAGCCCATGGCGGATGGTGCCATTGCTGGGCAGGCCGTGCTGGGAGGTATAAGAAAGCCATGGGGGGAGTAAACCAGTGGGCAGCAACCCTCTCCCGCCTCTGCTTTAGTGTCTGCCTCCAGCCCTGAGCGCCTGCCTTTCTCTCCCCTTTCGTGATGAACTGGAAGCTATACGATAAAATAACCCCTTTGCTCCCAAGTTGCTTTGGCCATGGTACTTGTTACAAAAAAATGAGAAATGAGACCCGAAACAAGGAAGGCTGAGGATGGCGTGAGTGTGTGTGTGTGTGTGTGTGTGTAGGATAGTGAACATCTCCAGTCCCTCCAAAGACTGTTTTCCTGCAGAGGCCACATCCTGGAAAATCCCTGGGCTTGAGCCACAAACTGTGAGAACTGAGAACTGAGAACAAAGGAAGCCATTCTTTTCCAGTCCTTATGCCAAAAGTTCAAAGTCAAGGATGGGTGGGGATCTCTGAGCCTCTGGGTAAGAGCACCTCCAGCTCTGAAGGCTCAACTGTCCCTTGGCTTAGGGCACTCCTACATGCATGTGGCTTTCCCTCCTCTTCCTGGGTGCCACTTCTCCTTACCAAGACATCAGCCAGTTAGAGTCCACAGACCCCAGTGTGACTTCGCCATACCCGGATTTTCCCAAAGCCGTTATTTCCGTGTAAGCGCACATCTTGAAGCTCTGTAGACACGAATATGGTGGGGAGTGGGGAGGGGGCACCATTTAATCCACTCCTGTGCCTGGTGTGGCTTTTGAGAGATGATGTATATTTTCTCTCCCTCCCTCTTCCTTGTTTGAAGTGAGTGCTGTGGGCCCCAGACTGATCTGAAAGCTCTCCCACCCACTGGGGACACGGCTGAGTTTAGATTTGGGTTGCAGGATGACATTTATGACCACGGAGCGGGCAGGGAGGGCTGTCAGGAGAGGCTTATGAAATATTCATACATGGCAATAATCTTCGTGGAGAGCAGCCGAGGCCAGGCTTCGTCCAGCGCTGTTGACTTAGGGACACTGTTCATTATCTCCTGCCAAGGATAATAAACCTGCCCAAAGCCAGACCCTTCCTTCCTGAGCAGCCTGAAAACACAGCAGCCCGTGGCCATATCTCCAGGGGTCCCAAATTGCATGACACAGTGGCCACCGTTGTCTCCACCTGGAAAGAAGCCTGAGCCCAGTAGGTGTGGGCCCCAAGTGTTTGTGTGTGCCTTCTGAGGGTGTCTCCTCACTCAGTGGACAGATCTGTCACCTCATCTCTGAAACGGGAGAAGACTCAGTCGGCAAAGAGCTTGCCTGTCACCACGGTGTGAGCTTGTAATTCCAGTGTCAAAGAGGCAGAAACAGGCTTTGTGGACCAACTGTTTTAGCTGAATGAGGGAGCCCCGTCGGGGGCAGGGGATTCCTATTCAGACTCTCAGAAGTCTTTGAGCAAGAATGGAGCAAGTGATCATTCATTCATTCATTCATTCAGCTCTGCTTAGCTAGGAACACATGCTATGCAGGAGTATGTGGCTTTTCCCCCGGATGCAAACTTCATGATTTGAGGTTATGATCTTTTTGGGCAGGACAAGACTCAGAGTTAGGGGAAACAGCAGCCAGTTCTAGGTTTCCAGAAACTCGGGTATTTCCCAGTGTGTAACCCAGACTCCTTTTTCTGCTCTGGGATTCTAACTGTCTAGGGGAGTCTTGATAGCTGTCTGCCTCCACCCTTCATGGAAGAGTCCCTGGGTGGGTCTTCATCCTACAGGTTGTGTGAACCCCTAGGGGAGCGGATGGTGGCTTTGTAGGGGCCAGAATAGCATCCACATGCTGCAGAAACCAGGACTGGCAAGCCTCTCTGTAGCCACAGGCTTGGGATCTCTCCAGAACTTTCTAGAAACCTCAGTGGATAAGTGTTCTCAGTGGGGTTTCATGACATAGAGGTACAGCTCTTCCCCCAAAAGTGACAGATGTAGGGCAAGTCTGGGTACCTATGCCACCAGAAGGACGCAGGGACCTCACTGCAGGCGTCAAGGAGCTTAGGGGTGCCAGTACCCACTCCCATCCCATCCCAGAACTTCCCAGCTAACACTATGGAAGGTTCAAAGCAAGAGGCTGTGGACTGGAGGATCGGCCTTGCACTTCCTTGGAGCCCCAGCCCCAGCCCCTGGCTGGCCAGGAGAGCAGGCTGCAGAGGGGTCCAGGCACAGACTGCCAAGGAGGCAGCCAGCCAGCCCCTCTCATCACTGAGGACTCACATCTCCAGTGCGGCACACCCATCCGTCAGGGATGCCGCCGAGTTTTATCATCGTCTCATTCCCTTTAAAGGTCAGGGACAGGCTGAGACAGAGGCAGGCCTCCAGTACCAGCCAGCAGCACTGAAAGAGGCGGCTCTACCCTGCCAGGGACTCGTCCATCACTGCTTGTAGCTGGTCTGTGGTAATGAAGGCAACTCTCTCCCTGCACCTAATCAATGTCTGTCTGCCATCGCTGTCAATAACCGCTGGCCGTCCAATCTCATCCCCGACAAAAAGGCACTGGGGGTCTCCTGAAGATACTCCGCGCGGCTCAATGCTGCCTGGCTGGGCTGGAATTAAGTTGACTCTTGCTAATGAAACTGACTCCCAGGGTCTCTGCGGGTGGAGGCGGGGATTCAGCAGCAGAGCGGGGAGGAACAGGAATGCTAAGGCAGTTGAACGTGCAGTCTTCACTTAGATGACAGGCCCAAGGTGCTTCTGGTTCCTGTAGGAAGCAGCATCTGCCTGGGAGGTTGCAGCGAGGACAGGCCTGGCCTTTGGGTACCTTCTGGCTGCTGTTGGAGAAAGCTAACATTTAGAGGTTCTAGAACTTACCTGTGGTACCCAGGCATCCAAGCCACAGCTGGAGACATGCCACCGCAGCCAAGGCCAGCTCTCCCTTGTTGAACTGAATCTTCTTTCCACACATTCCCAGAGGCTTCCATCATGAGGGTCTTTCCAGGTCTTTCCTTCACTGTGTAGCCAAGCTCACCTTTCCCTCACCCTCTGGCCCAGGGAGGTAGAGAGACAGGAATCCACACTGACAGGCACCATTTGTGGCTGAACCCAACAGCCTCCCTGCTCCCAACGCACATGGCGACACCTTTGTTCTCTAGGACCTTGGAAGAGTTTCTCTGACCACACCCATTGATCTCAAGGGACTGTTTCAGGATCCCCATGGGATTCTTACAGGACCTTTGCAAACCAGCTTGTTCGAGATGACTGGCTTTTCCAACAACTTCCATTACTGTCTCTGAGCTACAGTTCTGTTGGTGAGAAGAAACACATGGCCGAGAGACTGAGAGAACTCACATGACAGAGAGCATTTAACTGGGGGCTGGCTTATAGTTTCAGAGGGTTAGTCCACGGTCATCACGGCAAGGGGCAGACAGGCATGGCCCTGGCACCGTAGCTGAAAGCTTTGCATCCTGATCTCCAGGCAGAGCCAGAGAGAGAGAGAGAGAGAGAGAGAGAGAGAGAGAGAGAGAGAGAGAGAGAGAGAGAGAGAGCGAGCCTGAGCTTGGCCTGAGCCTTTGAAACCTCAAAGCCTAACCACAGTCACACCTCCAGCAAGGCCACACCTCCAGCAAGGCCACACCTCCTAATTCTCCAACCAGTTCTACCAACTGGGGACCAAGCCTTCAAACATGGGGAGACCTTCTCATTCAAACCACAATTACTAACAGTGCCTCCCACCTTATTTAATGGCTACTGTTGGTGACCTGCAGGATGGGTACTTCAGATAAGGAAACTAAGAGCAGAGAGGCACATGAGGCTGCCCCCATATCACACAGCTGGTCTGTGACTCGGCCGTGACCCCTCCCCCATCACTTTCAGAGCATGGTGCCCAAGCTTGAGGAGGGTTGTAGATGTGGACACATAGACGGGAGAGTGAAACACGCGGGAAGGGTGCTCCTTAGCACTCTGAAGGCCGGCGCTACGCTGAGCCGGTCCTGATGCCCTTTCCAAACTTTCTACATAACTAAGGACGCCCTGAGCTCTGGTCCCCCTTTCTCTGTCTCGGCCTGTGCTGTCCGGGGTTGGGAGCCATGGTGCAGATGCTGGGAACCAAGCCAGCTCCTCTGCCAAAGCCACAGGCAGTCTCCTCCCCTGTGCCACCTCTCCAGCCTCCAGCTGTGGTCTTCTCTGTTAGGGAATCGCTCAGGTGGCGTTGTTGTTTTACCTTTGAGTCTATTACCATCTTGTATGATGCTTTTCTCAGTGGACCTGTGATATCTGCTCAGATTACAAACTGATTATTGGACAATGATGCTTAAATGCCTAGAAGTGTCCCTGAGAGACAGGGAGTCTGTCTATGCTGAATACATCTTCAGTACTTTACCAGGAAGTGACTGGTTCTGTCTTCCTGCTTGCCTCTACTTCCTGTTAGCGAAGACTCTGGGGGTCAAGTGGAAGTGAGAGCTCAGGGCTTTCTTGGGTTTCTTCGTAGCATGTGCCCAAGCTTTTAAAGGCACACAGCCATCAAGGAGCCAGGAGCCTGTTGTAATTTGAAATGCCGCCATGGACAACCCTCTCTTGCCCTGCTCTTAGCCTACTTCAGGAGAATTCTCTCCCGGGTTTTCTCTGAGGCTTTTGGTCAGCTGTGGTTCACTGGAATTCAGTGAACGAGTCTATCATCTTTTTAAAAAACTCAGACTTTTCATACTGGGCAAGGTCAAATGAAGACAGCTTTGCAAGTAGAGTCATCCAGGAACAGAGCAATGACAGTTTTCCCAAGCTGAGGCTCTGTCCCCTCCAGGGAGGCTGGGTGGAGTCTCTTGGGAGACTCTAGGCTGTGGGCTTTCAAAGGAACCCGTGCCGATGAAGGAGTTACGGAAATACACTGAGTTAAAATGCTGCTAGGCTCTCCCACAAACGCGTACTCTCTGGCATTCTGCAAACCTGAACGGGATTTCCAGAATCCTGGAAACGCTGATCTGGGCAGTTTGTTATTTTTGTCATGACTTGTGGGATGGAGAGCGACCCGTTCTTGCTGATATTCCTGTGACTTCCTGAATCTGAATCCCTGTCTGTGAGGGTGACACAGAATTTACCCTTTAAATAATTTACGTGTGTAACAAAAAAAGAAGTCGAGACATGCAGGCTGGAAAGGGTATGTACTATATAATTCTAACTTCGTGCTTCTCCGGGAAGGGTGACGTTAGAGAGACCGCAAGGAGGTTAGTGACTGACCTCAAGTGCAGGGGCAGCCCTGTCCTCCCAGGGAACTGTCATTGGTAGGGTGGGGGCCTCTCCCCAGGCCACAGCATGCATGATGGGGTGGAGGTGGGGCTGAAGACATAGTTTCCATTCCTCTCTCAGGTTTGAGACTCTGCCCAGTGGTGTCCCTCTTTCTTCCCTCACTGGTCCCCAGGGAGTCTGGGTGCAGAAGGTGACTTGCCTTTATGGTAAAGTCATAGGCTTTTGATGTATTATTCAGGGTACCAATCAATGCCAGAGTCTATCCGTTCTCCTCTGGTCCCCCGGCTGGGGCCTCTGGTGTTTGAGACGCAAATCTGAAGCATCCCTCTGGCTGCCAGAGAGAAACGCGAACCCATCATTTGCTTGTTAGGCTGTTGTGGCCTCTGAGCCTGTGGTCATCGGGAGAAAAAACTGCTTTTCCCAGCTTCAGATGAAAGGAAGGGTGGCCTTAGGCTTCCCCGTTCTCTGTCTCCCTGTCTAGAAGCAGCTGTGATCAAACGGGAAGCGCTTGGAAGTCAGAAATGGCTGTCAGGGACTTGCCAGATCCCCAGAGTGCCCCCAGATGCCCAGAGTCATTAGATACTAAGGACATCAGACCCTGGGCCCCGTCCTGTGTTTGCTGTTCCTGAGCCATTGGACTGTGGCTGAATCACCTAGTCCAGTCACTAAGAGGAAGCCGAGGCCTGTGCAGCCTGCCCTCCTCAAGCACAGAGACTAGCTGGTGGGAACGCTGGCACCTTGTGCCGGGTCAGGCTGAGCGGCTATGGGTTGCTATGCGGCTACGGGTTGCTGTGCGGTGGGGAGCCAGCACCTCAGAACATTGCTGGAGCATTTGGGTCTCCAGGATTGAGTTTCCTGAGGGGTGATCAGCCTTCCCTCTAGGGACACAGCAGACACGGGCTTTCATGTAGCAGGTGTTGATACCACCTGCTAGTACTTTTGACTATCTGCATTAATACTGCTATTAATAATAGAGGCTGACATTTATTAAGCACTCGGTATATGTCAGGTGCTGCTGTGAGTGTTCCAAGCGTGTTTAACCCTCACCAGAGCATGCAGGAGCTGCTGCGATGATCTGCATTGCACGTACAAGGACACAGAGACAGCAGCACGTCCACACCACAGAGGCGCAGCTGAATAACATCTGTGCATGCGTGTGGAATAAGGCAAGGTGTGCCCACTCACCCTCCCAGAAGGCGAGTGTGAGGCCAATACCGTCAACCCTACAGAATTAGGAAGAGACACGAACGTTGGACGTGTCTAGGAGGAATTATCTAGATTGGGTTCACTGCGATGGAAAGACCCACCCTAAATGTGGACAGCACCTTTCCAGGGTCTTAGACGTCATACAAAGGGAGAAAGCAGCTGAGCACCAGCACGTGCCGCTCTGCCTTCTGATTGCAACTGCTGTGACCAACCACCACATGGCCACTGCTAAGACCCCCATGCTGGACTGACTGGACCTCGAACTGAGCCCAAAGCAATCCTTCCTGCCTTATGTGGCTTTTGTCAGGTCTTTTGTTCAGCACTGCAGTAAGGAACCACACACAGAGATCAGCAGCAGCCACTAAAAAGTCTCACTCTTGCCAGGCGTGG
Source organism: Microtus pennsylvanicus (assembly GCF_037038515.1). NCBI lineage: Eukaryota > Metazoa > Chordata > Mammalia > Rodentia > Cricetidae > Microtus > Microtus pennsylvanicus. Next base: position 148,151,283 of record NC_134580.1, on the reverse strand, counting down.
TGGTGCACACCTGTAATCCCAGCACTTGGGAGGCAGAGGCAGGCGGATCTCTGTGAGTTCGAGGCCAGCCTGGTCTACAGAGTGAGCTCTAGGACAGCCAGGGCTACACAGAGAAACCCTGTCTCGGGAAAAAAAAGGAATTGATAGATGATGATGATGATGATGATGATGATGATGATGATGGAAGGAGGTAGGGAGGGAGAGAGGGAGGGAGGCATGGTGGCACACACCTTTAATCTCAGCTCCAGCCAGACCCAGCTGCGGCTCTTTCTAGTCCTCATAGTTCAGATGCCACACCTAGAGTCCTCTGGCCTCACCCAGGTCCCCCTAGGCTGTACGACATTTCCAGTGTGGACTGGAACAGTTCTCCCCAAGTCTGAAACCCACCAAAGCCAGCAAAAGACAGAACTCCTTGCTTCTGTGTCCCAGGGCCCACTGTTCCTGCATCCCAGACTTACCTCTGTGATTCCCCCCAAAGCTGTCTCGGGAATCACGGGAAGCAGGAGAGGAAGTTCTCTTTTGGTGTCAATTTCAATAGCAAATTTCAATATGTTTCATTAAAAAAAAAGCTTCACTTCTATTTCCTTCGTGCTGGGGTGGGGCGGTCAGTGTCAGAGTATACATATGGAGGTCACGGGACAACTTGTGGGACGTGGTTCTCTCCTCCCACTGCGTGGGTCCCGAGTGCCTTTACCCACTGAGACTTCCCACTGGCCCTTCAATTGATGTCTTTGGCTCCTTTATCAGGGCTGGGTCCCTCTGGACCAAGAGGGCAGATGTGGACTGGGTTCTGAGGAAAGTGCTGGCTGGTTGGATGGGGTTGGCTGCATTGGTTAGGAGCCATCGTTTGCTAATGGAAGTCAAAGCAGGGTCCTGGGGCACATATCCCCAGATCTAGTACCCCTGTTTCCAGCACTGGGAGTAGGAGTATGTCTCTGAAGCACCGTCAGCCACTTTCCCCAAGGGTGCCAGATGGCCCTCAGTTACAGACACCGCAGCAGAAAGAAGTGAGCTGAACTTCCCAGCTTCTAACTCCAGTCCCTCATCCGTCTAGCTGGCTCCACCAAAGTGCTGACCCCAAGCAGTGTGTGGTCAGCTGCATCACTGCTTCGTGTTGACTCCATGGTTTGAAGTCTCTATCACTCTTTTGTCTTCCAGATTTATTGGCTCCCTGTCCCAGACCCTGAAATCATCCACATGAGATAGTTACTGACAACCACGCTAATTAAGCCAATTAAGATTTTAAGAATCCTTTAATGACAGCCAGACCAAGAGTAGGCAAATGCCCCAAAGTGTCTCTTGGTGCTGAAGCTCAGGGGTACAGTTTTTTTAAAAGACAAAAACCATAAACCCCACAATTACATCAGTGTTCAAGGGAGGTTGCATCAGTGTTAGGGGGGTTGGGATAACCTCGTAACATCTGCCTTTTTGCAGAGCTTAGCAGTATTTTCCAGACACAACATGACAATTATTTTTGATTTACACTTCCTCTAGTTATTTTGGTTTTATGTTTTAGCTTGCACAAACATTAATTATTTTGGTTAATACATCTGGACCATGGTTAGGGTCACGGACAGTCCCCAAAGCACTGCCAAGGCGGATGTGGCTACCAAGGGGTGGAAGGCTGAGACAGCAGACACAGTGGAGTCAGGGGAAGATGAAGTCACCTTAGCCACTTTAGCCCAGTCCACCTGGATAGCACAGGCTACTCCACCTCCATTACACTCTCCTCCCGCAAGTGCCCTCTCAGGTATGAAAGTGGAAGGAGTCACAGATGAGTCCGTGTGTCTTTCCGCACAGAGGCCCCTTTCCAGTCTGAGTCTTAGCATCGAAGAATCACTTTTCTTCCTGAGATATTTACTCATTTGTTGTTTATTTTGCTTTTTAATTATGTTTTATTTATTTGTGTGTTTGTTTGTTTGTTTATTGCCCAGGTTAGTTGGTTCTGTGGGTGTTCTAGTGATGGGAGTCTCGCCTGGTCACAGGATATTTGCAATTCAGGCTACAGATCCACTATTTCTAGGAGTTTTACCTGGGGTCATCCTTGTAGGTTACTGAGAATTCCCCTTTCACCAGGTTTCTGCTTGACTCCCAAATGCCCCCCTTTTCCAGTTTTCTGTTTCAGTACTTTACCTCCAACCCAATGCCAACCTGATTCCTCATGTTGCCATCCCCACATGCACACAGTCTGCCCATGAATTCTCTTCTATTTCCTATCCCCAGGGAGAACCGAGTGTTCCCCTGGGCCCTCCTTGTGATCTAGCCTCTGTGTGGATTGTCGCTTTATCCCATACTTACTCGTCTATATATTGTTTTTATTGTGTTTAGTATCCACTTAGGAGTGAGTACATACCATGTTTGTCTTTCTGGGTCTGGATTACTTCACTCAAGGATGATTTTTTTTCTAGTTCCACCCATTTGCCTTTGAATTTCATGATATCATTGGTTTTAACAGGTAAGTAATACTCCATTTTATAAATGTACCACATTTTCTTCATCCATTCTTCTGTTGATGGACATCTAGGTTTTTTCCATTTTCTGGATATTACAAATAAAGCTGCTATGAACATAGCTGAGCAAGTGCCCTTGTGGTACGATGGAACATTCTTTGGGTATATGCCCAGAAGTGATATATATGGATCTTGAGGTAAATCGATTCCCAGTTTTCTAAGACACTACCATATTCATTTCCAAAATGGCTGTACAAGTTTACACTCGCACCAGCAATAGAGGAGTGTTCTTCTTGTTCCACATCCTTTCCAGCACGAGCTGTCACTTGTGTCTCTGATCTCAGCCATTCAGACAAGAGTAAGGTGGAATCTCAGAGTGATTTTGATTTGCATTTCCCTGATGGTTAAGTATGTTGAACATTTCTTTAAGCATTTCTTGGCCATTTGAGATTCTTCTGTTGAGAATTCTCTATTTAGATCTGTACTCCATTTTTAAATTGGATTATTTGGTTTTTTTGATGTCTAGCTTTTTGAGTGCTTTACATATTTTGGAAATTAACCCTCTGTCAGAGGTGGGGCTAGTTAAGATCTTTTGTTATTCTGTAGGCTTCCAGTTTTGTCCTATTGATTGATCTCCTTTGCTTTACAGAAGTTTTTCAATTTCATGAAGTGTCACTTTTAAATTATTGATCATAGTGGCTGTGCTATTGGTGTTCTATTCAGGAAGTTGTCTCCTATGCCAATGTGTTCAAGGCTTTTCCCCACTTTCTCTTCTATAGGGTTCAGTGTATCTGAATTTATGTTGAGGCCTTTAATTCACTTAGACTTGAGTTTTATGGGGGGGTAATAGATATGGATCTATTTGTATTCTTCTGCATGTGAACATCCAATTTGACAAGTGCCATTTGTTGAAGATTCTTTTTTCCGTTTTATAATTTGGACTTCTTTGTTGAAAATAGAGTGTCCATGGGTGTGTGGATTTATGTCTGAGGTCTCCAATTTGATTCCATTGATCCACCTGATTATTTTATTTCATACCATGCGGTTTTTTTCTCCTACAGCTGTGTAATAGAGCTTGAAATCAGGAATGCTGCTACTTCCAGAAGTTCCTTTATTGTACAGGATTGTTTTAGCTATACTGAGTTTTTTATATTTGAAGTTGAGTATTGTTCTTTCAAGGACTGTAAAGAATTGTGTTGGAATTTTGATGGGAATTGTGTTGAATCTGTAGATTGCTTTTGGTAGGACGGTCATTTTTACTGTGTTAATCCTGATGATCCAAGCATATGGGAGATCTTTCCATCTTCTGGTGTCTTCTTCAATTTCTTTCTTCAAAGACTTGAAGTTCTTGTCATCCAGGTCTTTCATTTGCTCATTTTGTGAAGCCTGCTGTTTTTTGCTTTCTTTCTCAGCCCACTTATTGTTTGTATATAGGAGGGCTACTAGTTCATCTTGTGTCCAGTCACTTCACTAAAGGTGTTTGTTAGCTGTGGGAGTTCCCTGGTGTAGTTTTTGGGGTAGCTGATGTATACTATTAGATCATCTGCAAATAGTGATGCTTTAACTTCTTCCTTTCTCCTTCATCTCCTTCAGTTGTCTTGTTGCTCTAGCTATAACTTCAAGTTCTAGGCGTAGAATAAATATGGAGAGAGTGGACAGCCTTGTCTTGCTCCTGATTTTAGTGGGATTGCTTTGAGTTTCTTCCTGTTTAATTCGATGTTGGCTATCAACTTGCTATATATTGCTTTTATTATGTTTATATACCTTATATCCCAGTTCTCTCCAAGACTTTTTATCATGTGATGTGGGAGAGTCTTCTGTTTTGTGTTGATTTCATTGGTTAAATAAAGAGACTGCCTTGGCCCTGATAGGACAGAAAATTAGGTAGGCAGAGTAGACAGAACAGAATGCTGGGAGAAAGAAGCTGAGTCAGTCAGTCGCCATGATTCTCCTCTCCAAGAGAGATGTAGCTTAAGATCTTTCCTGTTAAGCTACCACCTCGTGGTGCTACACAGATTATTAGAAATGGGTTAATCGAGATGTGAGAGTTAGCCAATAAGAGGCTGGAACTAGTGGGCCAGGCAGTGTTTAAAAGAATACAATTTGTGTGTTGTTATTTTGGGGCATAAGCTAGCCAGGCGGCCGGGAGCTGGGTGGTGGGAAGTGGCCCACTGCTCCCCACTACAATCATGAAGGGGTACTGGATTTTGCCAAAGGCATTTTTTGGAATCTAATGAGATGGTCATGTGGGTTTTTTTTCTTTCAGTTTGTTTATATGGTGGATTACACTGACAGATTTTTGCATGTTGAACCCTCCCTGCACCTCTGGGATGAAACCCACATGATTATGGTAGATGATCTTTTTTGATGTGTTCTTAGATTTGGTTTTTAGTACTTTACTGAGTATTTTTGTGTCCATGTTCATGAGGGATATTGGTCTGTAATTCTCTTTCTTTGTTGAGTCATTGGGCTGTTTGAGTATCAAGGTGACTGTGGCTTCATTGTTTGTATTTGGCAATGTTCCTTTTGTTTCTATTTTGTGGAATAATTTGAGGAGTATTGGTATTAGATCTTCTTTAAAAGTCTGGTAGAATTCTGTGCTGAAACCATCTGGCTCTGGGTTTTTTTTGGCTGAGAGACTTTTAATGACTGCTTTTATTTCCTTGGAGGTTATGGTTCTATTTAAATTGTTTATCTGACCTTGATTTCACTTTGAACTTTGGTGTTTATTGAGAAAATTGTCCATTTCTTTTAGATTTTCTAATTTTGTGGAGTACGGGTTTTTGAAGTATGACCTAATGATTCTTTGGATTTCCTTAGTGCTGTTGTTATATCCCTCTTTTTGTTTCTGATTTTGATAATTTGAATATTCTCTCTGCTTTTTAACTAGTTTGGATGAGGGTTTGTCTATCTTGTTGATTATTCAAAGAATCAACTCTTATTTTATTGGTCCTTTGTATTGTTCTCTTCATTTTTGTTTTATTGATTTCAATGCTGATTTTGACTATTTCCTGTAATTTACTCCCCTTGGGTGTGTCTGCTTCATTTTGTTCTAGAACTATCGGGTGCTGTTAAGTTACAGGTATGAGAATTCTCTCATTTATTTATGTAAGCACTGAGTGCTATGAACTTTCCTCTTTAATTTGTAGCTTCCATTGTGTCCCATAAGTGTGGGTATGTTGTGTATTAATTTCATTGAATTCTAGGAACTCTTTAATTTTTTTATTTCTTCCTTGACCCAGTGATGATTCAGTAGAGAGTTGTTCAGTTTCCATGAGTTTGTAGGCTTTCTGTTGTTTCTGTTGTGGTTGAAATCTAACTTGAATCCATGGAACAAGATACAGGGGGTTATATCAATTTTCTTGTATCTGTTGACATTTGCTTTGTCATGAGTATGTGGTCAGTTTTGGAGAAGGTTCCATGAGGTGCTGAGAAGAAGGTGTGTTCTTTTGTGTTTGGGTGACAAATTCTGTAAATGTCTCTTAGGTCTATTTGTGTCATAACATCTGTTAGTTCCATTACTTCCCTGTTTAGTTTCTGTCTGGACAACCTGTCCCTTGGTGAGAGTAAGGTGTTGAAGCCTCCCACTATTAATGCCTAGGGTTCTATGTATGATTTAAGCTTTAGTAATGTTTCTTTTACAATGTGAGTGCCTTTGGGTTTGGGGCATAGGTGTTCAGAACTGAGACATCATTTTGGTGAATTTTTCCTTTAGTGAGCATGAAATGTCCTTCTCCATCTCTTTTGATCAGTTTTGGTTTGAAGTCTATTTTGTTAGATATTAGGATAGCTACACCCACTTGCTTGTTAGGTGCGTTTGACTGGAAAATCTTTTTACTCTTTTCTACCTTTACTTTGAGGTGATGTCCATCTTTGATATTAAGATGTGTTTCTTGTATGCATCAGGAGGATGGATCCTGTTTTCATATCCACTGTGACTTTTTATTGGAGAATTGAGTCCACTGATATTGAGAAATATTAATGATCACTGATTGTTTGTTCCTGTTATTACGTTGGTGATGGTAGTGTGTGTGTGTGTGTTTCTTCTTTTGATTTTGTTGGTGTGAGACGATCATTGTGTTTACATGGATGTAGTTAACTTCCTTGGGTTTAAGTTTTTTTCTAGTAACTTCTGTAGGGCTGGATTTGTGGATAGATAGTATTTAAATTTGACTTTGTCATGAAATATCTTGTTTTCTCCATCAATGGTGTTTGAAAGTTTTGCTTGGTATAGTAGTCTGGGTATCATCTGTGGTTTCTTAGAGTCTGCAAGTTATCTGCCCAGGCCTTTCTGGCTTTTGAGTCTCCATTGAGAAGTCTGGTGTAACTCTAACAGGTCTGCCTTTATATGTTACTTGGCCTTTCTCCTTTGTAGCTTTTAATATTCTTTTTTTGTTCTGTATGTTTAGTGTTTTGATTACGATGTGACTAAGGGATTTTCTTTTCTGATCCACTCTGTCTGGTGTTATGTAAGCTTCTTGTTCCTTTATAGGCATGTCCTTTAGGTTAGGGAAATTTCCTTCTATGGTTTTGTTAAATTTATTTTCTGCATTTTTGAGCTGAGATTCTTCTCCTTCTTTTATTCCTATCGTTCTTAGGTTTGGTCTTTTCATGATGTCCTAGATTTCTGAATGCTTTGTGTTAGGAGTTTTTTATTTAATATTTTCTTTGACTGATAAATCTGTTTCTTCTATTGTATCTTTACTGTCTGATATTCTCTCTTCTATCTCTTGAATTCTGTTGGTGATGCTTGCATCTGTAGTTCCTGTTTGCTTTCCCAGATTTTCCATTTTCTGAATTCTCTCAATTTATGTTTTTTTATTGTTTCTATTTTGATTTTCATGCCTTTGATAGTTTTTTTTTTACCTGTTTGGTTTTTTTTCTTGGCTTTCTTGTCATTCTTTAAGGGATTTGTTGATTTCTTCCAACTTTTTGGTTGTCTTTTTCTCAATTTCTTTCTGGTAGTTTTTCATCTCCTCTTTAAGAACATCTAGCATCATCATAGAGTTGGTTTTAAGATCATTTTCTTGTGCTTCTGCTGTGTTGGGATATTCAGGGCTGGCTGTAGTGGGAGGGCTGGGCTCTGGTAGTGACATATCACCCTGCCATTGTTGATTCTCTTCTTTGTATTATTTTATTGCAGCATGCATTTTTCTCTGCTCCCCTCTCTTCCTCCCCTTCCCATTCTATTCTCTCTCATGACCCCTATAATCCCAATTTATTCAGAAGCTCTTGTCTTTTTCTCCTTCCTATTTAGATTCATGTATGTCTCTCTTAGGGTCATCTTTGTTGTCTTGGTTCTCTGGGGTTGTAGATTATAGGCTGGTTTTTCTTTGCTTTATGTGTAAAAGCTACTTATGAGTGAGTACTTATGATGGTTGTCTTTCTGGGTCTGGGTTACCACACTCAATATGGTTTTTTCTAGTTCCATCATTTTTACCACTGAGTAGTACTCCGTTGTGTAAATATACCACATTTTCTCTATCCATTCTTTGGTTGAAGGGCATTTAGGTTGTTTCCAGGTTCTGGCTATTATAAGTAATGCTGTTATGAACATAGTTGAGCACATGTTCTTGTGGTATATATTTAAAAGTGGTATTACTGGGTCTTGAGGTAGATTGTTTTCTAATTTTTTGAGAAATTGCTGTACTGATTTCCAAAGCAGCTGTACAGTTTGCACTCCCACCAGCAATGAAGAAGTGTTCCTCTTACCTCACATCCTCTCCAGCCTAAGCTGTCATCAGTGTATTTGATCTTGGCCACTCTTACAGTGTAAGATGGAATCTCAGAGTTGTTTAGATTTGCACTGCTCTGATGTCTCAGGATGTTGAGCATTTCCTTAAGTGCCTTCCAGCCATTTGAGAGTCATCTGTTGAGAGTTCTCTGTTTAGCTCTGTACCCACCTATCATCATGCACAAAACTCAAGTCCAGATGGATCAAAGACCTCAACATAAAACCAGCCACACTGAATCTCATAGAAGAGAAAGTGGGAAGTATGCTTGAATCATTGACACAGGAGCTTTGTACCTAAATATAACCCCAGTAGCACAAACACTGAGAGCAGGAATTAATAGTGAAACCTCCTGAAACTGAGAAGCTTCTGTAAAGCAAAGAACATGGTCAACAAGACAAAATCTCAGCCTACAGAATGAGAAAAGGTCTTCACCAACCCCACATCGGACAGAGGATCTCCAAAATATACAAAAATTTCAAGAAAGCTGATTGTATTCTTACACTTATGTTTAGGCATCTGGATTTGGAATAATTCCAGGTCTAGGTGCTGATTTCTCCGATTGTCTTTGTTTGATGGACGTTTTCTTTCTTGGTTTCTGTTTCCTCTCTGGTCTTCTGACTGGAGGGGTCTGTGGCTGAGTAGAGAGAGTCTCTGATCATTTTGGGCTAGACTTCTCAGGGCCTGAGTGGGGTCTGGTCCAGCAGAGGGTTGATCCCTATGTTTGGGGCTGAAGTTCTATGGCTGTGCATGCCTTCTGATCTGGCTGGTGGTCCTCTGGGGTCCAGATACAGGCCTGGCTTCTCATAGGAGGCTTCTGCCTGGTTTTCAGGGAGTTGTGCTGTTCTGGCCTCTGGGGATCAGGATTCTGTCCTGGCCTGTGAGGGGTGGAAGATTTCCACCAGAGGTGTGGGCTGGGATATGGTGATAAGGAAAGGAGGGACCGTTAGAGTTATGCTGGGTGAGTGCAGGTGGGTTGGGGGGCAGTATTACCTGGGATTCAGAATGCTGGCCTGACCTCCTCCTGTTATGTTTTTGGAGACAGAGTCTCTTGTAGCTCAAGCTGGCCTCCAACTTGCTGTGTAGCTGAACCTGAACCTGAACTTCTAATCTTCCTGCCTTTGTCTCCTGAGTGCTGGGACTGCAGGCATGCACCAGCACATGCCACTTGTGTGTTGCTGAGACTGCAGGCATGCTCCAGGACATCCCATCTAGGTGTTGCTGGGATCACATGTTTATCTCACCAGTAAGGATGGCTGAGGAGACAGAGACCAGCTGAGCTGTATGGAAGCGACTCTGACTTGTTGTACCATCTGCACGCCACGCAGGGTGGTCCGGGATTCAGCTTTCATAGGCTGTCACCCTGCTAGGGCAGGCTTTGGCGATACGTCTGCCTTCAAATCATTTCTGATTCTGTACGTAACCCCTCACCTACACTCCTGTACATGACCCCTCACCCACACTCCTGTAAGTCTCCCCAATAAATTCTTTGGTTCTCCAAGCTGGACTTTGGTGGTGTCCTTACTTTGGGCTGTCGTTGATTCTCTGTCTGGAGTAGACATTTCTTCATGTCTCCCCAGGATAGCATCACACAATAATTAAACAGCTAGCCAGCTACTATAGAAGCTTAGAGAACATCCACACGTGGATCAGAAGCCATCTTATCAACAAAAGCATATCAGATGCCCCACAGAGGGTCAGGTGACACCAGTTGCTCTTACTGTGACTCTTTGCAGAGAGAACGGCTGGCGGGCTGTGAGGTGCTCCAACCTAGGATGTCAGCACAGGATTTGTCTCTAGGATGTGCTCAGTTTGTTCATACAAACATTCTTACAATACCATGCTGATATAACAGTTAAATGGGCATCTCACCAATAGGGAGCTAGTCCAGCCAAAAATGCCGTTGTAAGGTCCCACTGGCGAATCCACACCAGTGAGGATGTTTTGGAAGCCTTCCAGGCATGCCCTGTGTCCTCTGTGAAGACCTTTAGCTGTGGCGGTCTGGAAGATGGCCCTGATGGAGGTCTGGAAGATCTTGAGTGTGTCTGCCAGTGGCTAGCGCTGACGGGCAGGCACGCGCGAGCTCAGCAATGGTACCAGACGTTCACGGTCACTGAAGCCAGGGCCACACACCAAGGCAAAAGTCTTCTTGCTCCTGTGCATTAGCATGGAGGCTTAGGATGCCACGCCATATCCTGAAAGCACAGCCGTGTGATTCCGGGGCCACCTCCAAAGTCCCACTTTTTGTATCATATCATTGACCAGTGGCTTTGGGGTTCACAGCTCAGGGCTGCCTCACTAGCACATCAACACTGCCTTGTACGCCAGACTCGTCCCGCATGGGGCAATCCTCACCCTAGCTAGCTTGCCGTTCAATTCCCATTTCACAGGTGAGAAAACTGAGTCAGGGAGTGTGCTCTCTGTCCAAGCCCAGCAGGGCTGATGTCTAGACTCTACCGTTACTCACTGCTTGGTGGGTGCCTGAGCCTAGAAACCCATGGACCTCCTTTCTGGCTGCGGACACTGGATTCTCACTCTGAATCACAGGAGGCCACAGGCCAGTCAAGGAGCATGAGACATGTGGGCAGAACACGGGTCCTCGGTGTGATACTTGGCTCAAATCCAAGTTCAGCCCCTTACATGCTGTGTGGCCCCGGGCTAGGAGCTGTGACTTCTTAAGCCTTCGCTTCCCACTTCCCATCTCATGGGTCACCAGAGAGACTGATGATTACGGGCTCCGTGCTGACACAAAAGGACCTTTCACGCACTGAAATGGCTTTTTCTTTCTTCTGTTTCATGTTTAGCCTCTCACGATTTAACATATATAAAATGTGCTTTAATCGTATTCCCCCATCATCCTCTCTCCCTCCCTCCCACTCCCACCAAAGCTCCCCTTACCAGCAAGCTCCTCCTACTTTCACATAGCCTTGGTGCCCTGGTGATCTTAATCAAGGTGGCAAGGGCAGTGGAAGAAATAACAGACACGTGCACAGAAAAGCTGGGGTCGATGGGCTGGGCATACAGGCTAACACCTGGACTCTCGGCGTGTTTATTAGGTGCAGCGCAGGGAGACGGGTCGGCTGGTCTCTCTCAGTAGGAGGTCTCCACAGGTGAGCAATCTCTGGCTATAAACGTACTGGAGGATGAAGCTGCAGCGGCCGGTTTTTGTGCATACCAGCCAATCGTTCTGTACACACTGGTCAGTCATTCATAAACACTTACACTCGGACTAATAGTTTTACCACTTCCTAGCCTGGCCCAGGGGAAAGGCTTTGCCAATTCTCCCTGGGTCCAAGGCCTTGGGGTTCTTGACATGGCCTTGCTCATGTCAACAACACACACTTCCCACCAGCTAGCAACTGCCAAAAGGCTCTGAGGGATGGGTGGGGACCTGAGAGCCCCTCCCCCACCCATGCTAGCTAGATCTTGTACAGATGCCCACAGCTGCTGTGAGTTTGTGGCCACACAGACATGCAGTGTCCAGAAAACAACAAGTCACAGCTCTCCTCTCCGTCCTCCAGCTCCTACATTCTTTCCCCTCCTTCTTCCCGTGTTCCCCAGCCCTGGAGTGGGGGATGCAGATGCCAATCAGCGGTGAAGCCCTCAGGAAGTCACTCTCAGCACTTCAAGCCACCACGTCTCTGCCTTGACTGCTGTCCACTCCAGACGGAGGCTTCTCTGACCAAGTCTGAGAGCGGCCCTGGTCTATGGCTACAAGCATAAATCTCCAGAGGGCAGAGCAATGACAGCTAGATCATGGTTTTGAACCCTGGTGCCCCTCACACAAGACAAGCCACACAACCCACCTTGTCAGGCACAGCTCTAGGTAGGGGTTCTTGGGGCATAGGTCACTTGGCCCCTTGCTTGCCAATAGTAAGACCCAGGCCCAGGAAGCAGCAGCCGGTGGTGTCCCAGGCTATATGTAGGCCCTTATCCCACCTGGCCTGAGGTCCCCGCAACATGATAGGTCAGTGGGGACCAGGGAAGCTCTGGGTCAAGTGCTGGAAAAGACCCCGTGTTGGAGAGCCTGGGGGCAGGAGGGCTGTGACTTCTCCACACCTCCTGGAAATCTCTTAGAGTCCTGACTGGAAGGCATGAGACGAAGCCTGTTCTCACCACTCGGAGAACAATGGATAGGATAATGGTTCTTTCTGCCTGCCTCTGGGAAGCAGGTCCTGATCTAGCTCCTCTGCCTGCTCCCCTAAAGTTGACCCTAACTATCCATGCCTTTACCCCCAGTTTTTGCCCAGTCACAGAGTCACAAGTGCCCTCTGTGCCCAGGGCATCCTCACCAAAAGGCACCGGTGGAATCCTGGTACGAGTGAGACTAGAGGGGGGAACCCCATGCACCCATCCCCAACTTTTAACTAGGTGCCCTGTGAGCCCCCTAGAGGGAGTGATAGATAGAGAGATGTGGCCCTGCAGTGTAGTAATATGGAGCGGTGGGGCTGCGTCCCCAACACCCCAGCCGCCTGGCTCGGCTAGCTTATGCCCCGAAATAATTACACAGACACTGTATTCATTTAATCACTGCTTGGCTCATTTCTACCTAGCCTCTTCTAGGCTAACTCTCGCACCTGGACTAGCCCATTTCTTATCATCTGTATAGCACCGGTCTTACCGGGAAGATTCTAGCCTAAGTCCATCCTGGGTTGGAGCTTCATCGCGTGTGTCTGCCCGGGAGCGGGGCATGGCGTCTCTCTCTGAAGCGTCTGCTCCCCAGCGGAGAGCTGTCGAGTCTGACCTCACTTCCTCTTCCTCCCAGCGTTTTGTTCTGTTTACTCCTCCCACCTATCTCCTAACCAATGAGAGTCAAGCAGTTTCTTTTAATTTAACCAATGACCTTTCTCCATCACTGCAGAGTTCACAGTTTTGTGTGAGTGTGTGGGCCTGTGCATGCATGTGTGTAGGTAGCAACAAGGCATAAAGGGCTCATGGTGGTGGTGGTGGCAGGAGACTGAAGAGATAGGGCCCAGGTCAGATGGGAGACGAGGGACAGGGAAAGACAGCAGTGACAAGCAGAAAAAAGAAGTGGAGGAGAAATCACCCTGAAGTGTCAAAGAGTCCGTGAGCAATAAGAACCTTGGAAGGGCCCCAGGAAGCCAGAGCATGCCACCCACAGAGGCCTCCGCTAGGTATGTCCTCCAGGAAGTCACTTGCCCCGTAGGGTGGCAGGTCGGCTGGGGACTGGCAAGGTCAAAGGCTGCTGTTTGGCAGGTCTGCCCTTTCTCACTGCAGTGCCGCCTTGGTTCTGGCCCAGGTCTGTCGTCTTACATGGCCACAATTATTCCTTTGTGGGAGAGTTGGGAAAGTCTGGTTACACACACCCTGGCCTGGCACGTTGTGTGGGACACAAACAGCAATGATTGTCCTGCACCCTCTGTGATGTCCTGGTAGGCCGGGGGGACCGGCCCCTCCCCGCCCACGCCACCAGCAGGAGCAGCCAGCTATTCTTTCCAGTAATCACTTCGGACCAGGGCCGAGTGCCGGTGACAGCAGCTCCCTGATTTCCTGTGACAGTGACCGTTCTTTGCAGAGGCCCCTATCCACCAGCCGTCTCTGGGAGCTGAGCCCCACCCGTTCTCACAGAAGTATGTCTTTGTTAGCCAATGGGACACCAGCTGATGGACTGGCCATGAACTTCCCCTGGTCCAAGTGCAGAGCTCAAAAGACAAAGGGGACTTCAGATCCCATGGCCGCGTCCCTGGCCCCATGTCCTCTTCCCAGGCCCTCCCGGGCCCTGGCCCCTTTGTTTAGGGTTCAAGAGCACGGACTGCCAAGATTCTGACTGAAGCGCTCGCTGGTCAACATCTTAATCGCTCGACAAGAAGGATAAAAGCAGGGCACCGAGGAAGGGGACAGCTAATGGGGAACCAGGAAAGGGGACAGCAAGGGATACAACTAACTCCTCAATCCACGGCCGTAGGACAGGGTGAGGCAGGAATGCAGGGTGCTGGAAAGAGACTGTTTTGAAAGATCCAGTTTCTCAGGGCCCCCTGGAACCTCCACAGTAGACTTTAGCTGGGAAGTGCATCACCTGTCTCTAGAGCAATGGTTCTCAACCTGTGAATCACAGCCCCTTTGGGGGTCGAAGGACCCTTCCACAGGGGTCACCTAAGGCCTTCAGAAAACATAGGTATTTATTTAAATTACAGTTTACAACAATAGCAAAATCACAGTTCTGAAATAGCAATGAAAATAATTTTATGGCTGATGGTCACAACACGAGGCACTGTATTAAAGAGTCGCAGCGTTAGGAAGGCTGAGAACCACTGCTCTAGACACCCCTGGGAATTCGGAACTCTAGATTAGGAGGCTGGGACACAGGAGCTCTCTGCTCCAGGAAACAGTGCCAACCACGATTTTGCTGTCCAAGGATAGCTCGGGTTGCATTTGCTCGCTCATCCTCTTCCTCATCCCTGTGTCTCTGACAGCCGTTCAATCCACCTTGGGCTTCATGCTCTGGGGTGAAGGCCAGGGCACTTCTCACAGAGGTCCAAAGCTCAGGTTCTGGCTGAGAGGATCCAGGTGAGGGATGTCAAGAGGCTGATTAGCTTCCTCTAGAGTGGTTGCTTTTGGGTCAGAGGGTTCTGATTTTATAGATGTGGTAGTGAGAAGACAAACCTGGGTTATTGTGGACCAGCCTGGGCGAATGTGGACTAGCCTGGATTAACATGCATCCCTGATTTGCTATGGATTCTTTATCTGTCAGGGGGCCATGACAGTGGCAGCCACTGGTATGATTAGACAAGGCACATGCTATGGAAATCTTACTTTAGAGGTCAGCTTTATGTGGGATTCCTCTCTGTATGCTGTGAATACAATTGGTGAATAAAGAAACCGGCTTGGCCTGATAGGGTAGAACAGAGCTAAGCAGGGAAAACTAAACTGAATGCTGGGAGAAAGTAGGTGGAGCCAGAGAGACACCATGTAGCCCCACCTGAGACAGACACCAGAACTTTAGCCGATAAGCCACTGCCATGTGGCTACACACAGATTAATAGAAATGGGTTAAATTAAAATGTAAGAGTTAGCCAATAAGAAGCTAGAGCTAATGGGCCAATTAGTGTTTTAAACAATATAGTTTCTGTGTGGTTATTTTGGTTCTGGGTAGACGGGATGAATAAATGGCCTCCTTCTACATCAGCTGACTTCTCATTCTCCCTGGCAGAGGAGCTTCAGGCTTCCCAAGTTCATTGACCACAGAGCTAGGAAGCACACAGCCTCATCCTCCAAGCCTGTGAGGTTCACAGTAGAATGTTTGCCTCTGCTGCCCACGGTGGATTTGCTGCAAACGCATGGGGCAGGATGGTTTGACCCTGGGCCTCTTCTTTGTGATGCAGCCCACTGTCGAATCTCTGGAAAGAGGTTCTTCCTCTTTCATCCCTGCTTCAATAGCATGGCTGTTGGCACATGGAACCTCAGGTCAGAGCAGAGCTCTGTGTTCCTAGCCCGTGGAAGCCACAGGAACTCACTAGCACATTGGACACTACCCAGTTTCGAAGACTTCCCAGCTCAGTGGGGCCAGCTGACCATGTTCCCATGGGACTGTGTCTTTCCCACGGCCACGCAGGCCCCAGGCAAGCCCCAGGCAGTTCCTTCTGTGAATATCCCACCCTGGGAGGCAGTGGGGTGGGGGATGAGGTCAGAGCCAGGACCCAAGACTCAGGGAGATTCAGGCTTGACTCCAAAGAGCTTTGCTGTTGGACAAACGCCTTCCCTTCCTAGCTACATCTTCAGAGACACTGAGATTAATAGTGTCTTCCACAGAGAGCTGGGAAAGATGCTGCAGGCAGCCCCAACTCCTGTGTCCTGCAGGAAGGGGACATCCACACCACCCTTGCTCAGTTGGTTCAGCAGAGACAGCCAACACACCAGTCAGCCACACAATGCAACTGTTGGGAGGACCTCAATAAGGGACTCCCAGCCTCTCCTCTTGGTGAACTCGGCTGGAGAAATCACTTGGGAGTAAAGTCACTTGAAGTGAAGTCTGCGGAGACCAAGAATGCGTGTGGAGGAAGCAGCCCCTGCCTCCACTGCTGTCACGTCAACAGGCGAGCAAATAAAAACAACTAGCTCTCTAAATCAGCCCTTTGCTGTTGTTGATATAGACTCTGGCTACATAGCCAAGGTTAGCCTCAAACTCCTGCTCCCCCAGCTTCAGCCTGTCCTATAGTTTTGGTTACAAGTGTGCCCCAGCATGCCTAGCTACCCCACAAAACTATGATGTGCGTGTCTGTGTGCTGTTATGTACACGTTCATGTGGGTGTGTGCGTGCACATGGAGGCCAGAGGTCAACGTTGGGCAGCTTCCTCAGTCCCTCCTTGTCTTACTTTCTGAGACAGAGTCTCTCGCCAATCTGGCTAGGTCGGTTAGCTGGCAAGCCAGAGGGATCCTCCTGTCTCCACCTCCCGAGTTACAGGAGGTTACAGAGGTTACAAGTGTGCACCGACATGGCTGCACTTTTGCCTGCATGCTGAGGACCTAAACTCGTGTCCTCATGCCTTTACCTTCCCAACCGAGTCCTTGCCTAGTCCTCAAAACACTACTGTTAGTATGTCAAAAGTTTGTAGAAAATAAATTCTAAAATTAAAATGCAAGCAAACACGTGACCCAAATTCCAGATCATTGGAGTCTTGGAATTGCAGGTCTCCTCACTGCCAAAGAAAGCAGTGTCTTGCCTTGGAGCGGCAGGCACCACAAAGTGATGCCTGAAATAGTTAGGGGGCCACTAAGCCCCACACAGTGGGCTCAAGAATAAAGTTACCCACAAACCAGTCACATTAATTTATTTTGGAAAAAAAGAATGTCCCTCAAAGAGTCTCTTGCCCACTTATTTTAGGTCAAAAGGTAATGCATGGTCAGCACAAAGGTGAGGACATTTCGAGAAGATCCTTGGATACTCTTAATAGCTAGGGCTCCAAAGAGAAACAGAGTGAAGGGAAGACATAAAATTATACGTATTTATACACATCCCTATGAATCTCTCCATGCACACACATGTGAATACATACACACACACACACACATGCATGGATAGAAAGAGGTTACTGTAAGACACTGCCCATGTGACAATGAAGTCAAGAATTTCCACTGCTTCCATCTGCTAGCAAGAGCTCTAGGAGAGTGATGGTGACATTCCAGCCCAAGCTTAAGGGCCAGAGACCCAGGATGTCCCATGCCGAGGACCCAGGATGTCCCATGCCCAGGACCCAGGATGTCCCATGCCCAGGACCCAGGATGTTCCATGCCCAGAACATAGGATGTCTCACACCCAGGACCCAGGATGTCCCATGCCCAGGACCCAGGATGTCTCACATCCAGGACCCAGGATGTCCCATGCCCAGAACACAGGATGTCCCATGCCCAGGACCCAGGATGTCTCACACCCAGGACCCAGGATGTCCCATGCCCAGAACACAGGATGTCCCATGCCCAGAACACAGGCTGTCCCATGCCCAGGACCCAGGATGTCTCACATCCAGGACCCAGGATGTCCCATGCCCAGAACACAGGATATCCCATGCCCAGGACCCAGGATGTCTCATGCCCAGAACACAGGATGTCCCATGCCCAGGACCCAGGATGTCCCATGGCCAGAACACAGGATGTCCCATGCCCAGGACCCAGGATGTCTCATGCCCAGGACCCAGGATGTCCCATGCCCAGGAGTAGAAGTTGCTTGTCCCAACTCCAGATGGAGGAGCTGGTTTGCTCTTCCTGTGCTTTTGTATGCTCAGATACTCATGAACTGGGTGGCACCCACTCGCTCAGTGAGGGTAGGTCACCTTTGCTCTGTCTGTCATCTTCTATAAACCCCCAGGAATAGCTCTTAGTCAGCTCGGCGGGCAGGCCGGAGCCCAGTCACACTGACATAAAGCTAAGCCTGCCTTCCAGGAACAGCCTGAGTAAAGTCAGTTCAAGGGATATTTAAGAGAGCTCAGCCCACAGACAGCCTGAGGCGTCCTTAAGCCTTATGATGCAGCCAGGAAAAAGACCCAGCAGAGGTTTCTTTAAATTTGAAAGCAATCCTTAAATCACCTTAGATTACTAGTAAACAGCTGAGAATTTTAAATAAGTCCTTGTTGAATGATAAAAATCGAAAGAAAGTTTCCATCAACTATATTATAGAGTATTCCAAACTATCCTTTAACCTTGCACAAAAAGGATTGTTATAAAATTGTGAAGAAGGAGGAGGAAAAGGAGGAGGAGGAGAGCATTTGGGGGTGAAGGACTTGCCACAGAAACATGAGGGCTAGAGTCTGGGTCCTCAGCACCAATGCCAATGATAGACAGGCAATGGAGACTACTTGTAATCCTGAGGCTTGGGAGGTGGAGACAGCTTCCCCAGAGCAAGCTGGCTAACTAAACTAATCGTATTGACCTCCTCTGGGTTCAAGTGAGAGACCCTGCCTTAAAGAACAAAATGGAGAGCCCTGAGAGAAGACACTTGGCACCAACCACTGGCTTCTACGTGCACACGGTCATCAATACATGCACACGGCCATCAACACATGCAGATGGACATCAATACATGCACACGGCCATAACACATGCTCACGGCCATCAACACATGCACACGGTCATCAACACATGCACACAGCCATCAACACATGCACACGGCCATCAACACATGCACACGGCCATCAACACATGCACACAGCCATCAACACATGCACACGGACATCAACACATGCACACAGCCATCAACACATGCACACAGCCATCAACACATGCACATGGACATCAACACATGCACACAGCCATCAACACATGCACATGGACATCAACACATGCACATGGACATCAACACATGCACACAGCCATCAACACATGCACACAGCCATCAACACATGCACATGGACATCAACACATGCACACAGCCATCAACACATGCACACGGCCATCAACACATGCACACGGCCATCAACACATGCACACAGCCATCAACACATGCACATGGACATCAACACATGCACATGGACATCAACACATGCACATGGACATCAACACATGCACACAGCCATCAACACATGCACATGGACATCAACACATGCACACAGCCATCAACACATGCACATGGACATCAACACATGCACATGGACATCAACACATGCACACGGCCATCAACACATGCAGATGGACATCAATACATGCACACGGCCATAACACATGCTCACGGCCATCAACACACGCACACGGCCATCAACACATGCTCACGGACATCAACACATGCACACGGCCATCAACACATGCACACGGCACCAGAAGTAATGAAGAACGTAGCAGGGTTGCGTGATTAATAGTATTACTCTCTTAGCCCTACTCCCCTGCAGGAAGAGAAGGCCTACAAGGCCAAGAGATGGAGTCTGCCTGAGGGCCTAGCAACAGGTGCTGTCAGAAGTCCTGATCATGCCTAGCCAATGAAAAGCAACCACGCACTGTCAAGGCATCAGAATGCAGCCAGGGTTCTGGAAGGAGGGTACATAATACTCTCCCCATGGCTGAATTAACTAGTCTGCTGTTTGCCTTTTACCTGACTACTAGTGTCTCTGCCGTTGATGCTGTGCCTTAACAACACTCCCCACCTGTGACATTGTTTACTTCCAAATTCAGGTGGTTTGGATGGGAAATGACACCCATAGGCTCAGACATTTGAACACTCGGTCCCCAGTGGGTGGTGCTGTTTGAAGAGGTTTAGGTGGTGCAGCCTTGCTGGAGAAAGTCGGTCCTTGGGGGCGGGCTTTAGGAGTTCAGAGCTCTGATCACTTCCAGGTCATTCTCTGCTTCCTGCTTGTGGCTGAATATGCGAACTCTTGGCTGCCTACTCCTGTGGCCAGGCCTGCGGCTTGCTGCCAAGCCTCTGTCTCACCATTCCTCTGGAACCATAAGACAAAATAAGCGCCCTCTTCTTGAGGTTGCCTTTGATCGTGGTGTGCGTCACAGCAACTGGAAAGTCACTAAGACATGACTGGGAATGTTGGAGTCATTTCTTAGTCTAAATGAAAATTTAAAGATGTAAAAAAATTAGTACGGCAGGAAACCCTTCTGATCTCACCCTAAAACAAAGCTTCTCCTCCTCCAGGGAAGGCACGAGTTGGTATTCCATTTTCCAAGCCCTCAAGATAAAGTCACCAGTGCTGCTGAGTCTTTGTCCCTGAACATTAAAGCCCACATGTTCTATGGGTCCTGGTGTGGAATGTGAAGAGCTAAAAGGAAGCCCATGGCTGGGATGGATTGTGGGTCAGGACATCTTCAGACTGGAGCCCAGCACACCAGGGCCCTGTGAAATGCAGGGGTCAGAGTTCCTTTACTTTAAGAAGCTCAAAGCCTTGATAATTTCTGAATAATCAAGCCTTGCATTGGGTGGGTCTTTGCAACCCAAAGTTTAATACATCCAACTGGTAGGCTAAGGCCCTAGGCAGTCACCCAGCCCTTTAGAGGATACAGTAGAACCCCGGTTAGGGGAAGACCAAGGTCCCCTGTACTAGCATCCACCTGGCCAGGGACCTGCAGGTCTCAGACTGAACAGTCAAGAGCAGGATTGGCTCTTGTCCCAGACGAGCTTTGGCTATCACCAAAGGGAAGCCATGAC
Organism: Microtus pennsylvanicus; assembly: GCF_037038515.1. Taxonomy (NCBI): domain Eukaryota; kingdom Metazoa; phylum Chordata; class Mammalia; order Rodentia; family Cricetidae; genus Microtus; species Microtus pennsylvanicus. Next base: position 148,130,506 of record NC_134580.1, on the reverse strand, counting down.
TGGTGTTGAAGAGCGACCAGAGACAGGGGTCCAGTCTAGTGGGCATGTTTTAAAAGGACCGATGTGTTATGAAGGCAAAGCTGGTGTGGTGACCAGTCCTCTACTGAGCATGCTCTGTCTGCCCAGCTCCATCTGAAGGGCTCCCAGAAGGCTGCAGGATGCCGTTTTCCTGCTGAGTGACCCAGAACCCATGCACTTCCACCGCAAAGGGGCCTGAGGTATGGACAGAAAGCGGTCTTCTCATGCCTCCATCTCCTTAGAACTTCCACGCCTCCATTTTCTTTCCCCTCTTCCTTATCTACAGAACATCCCTCGTGCCAGGCTTCCAGTTAGCTATCAGAAGTTTTCAGAGGGTGTCTTTCCTCAGGCAGGTCCTGCTCCAGGGACGAGGGGTACAGAGGTGAGCTGGGCAAGCTCAGAAGTGAGGTGTCAGAGAGCTGAGTTGGAAGAGAGACCTGGAGATCTGGTCAGGCATTGGCTAGGGAAAACACTGGATAACGTGTTAGAAATCAGGGCATGTGAGCAGAATATGGCGACATGGGGATTTAGAGTCATCTTATGGAGGGCTTAGTGAGAGCTATCATTTCATCCAGGGCTTCCGTTTAGGGAATGAACAGACAGCAGGCAGGTCCCTCCACACACATGGTTCTAAACCACAGAATCATCCTTCCCAGGGTACTGTCTGGGGCACCTCCTGAGGGAAAGTACTGTCATTATGTCTTTTGTGGAGTAGTCTTGGGATGACCTCCAGTTGACCCATCTGTAGAGTCCCCTGAATAGCCGTGGGATGAACACAACGGCCATGTCCGCTGTTCCGTCAGGGCACAAGGACCCTGTGTTCTCATCCAGGCTCGCCAACATCCTTGATGAGTAACTGGGACTATGAAGGGTTGGGGAAGTGGTCACAATGCCCCTATTGTGTTTCCTCAGTAGCAGTGGAACACCAGGCCAGCCGCAGGCCAGGCTGGCAGCCGCAGCTGCAGGGACTCAGCCTTCATCTCCATCCCATGGGTTTGCCCAGCATGGGGTCAGCCAGGGCCTTCTGCTCCCGTGGACGCCCCTCACAGACCCACCACAGCAGACGACTCGTGGTCACGTACAACAAAAGGTCCTTTCTGGCAGAGGGCGTCTGATCCACTTACTGATTCAGTTCGTTCCACAGGAATAGGGCACCCTGAGAATTTTACCCAAAGGATGAAAATGACATTCAGGCCTTTAAAGACACTGAAGCCTTGGCACGTCCACAAGTCCACATTCCCACAGTGGACACCCCCTCCCCACAGCTCAGCTCCACAGCAGCCTGAGTGATGGGCTGAAATCTCCCTGGTGTGCCGAAGGCGTGTTACATCTGCGGTTGTCACATAGAAGAACGTTCTAGTCGTATCTTCCAGAGATGTTTGCAGGCCTAAGGGGGAGGCCCTGTAGATGGTGGTGGTTTAGCTAATGTTCCAGAGACTGGGGATGAGGCTGCCCCTGGGTGCTGCTTCCGGTGTCCTGTTAGCAGTGGAAATCCAGAGGGCTCATGGGCTTTCCAGAACCACAGCAAAAGGCAGCGGCATGCTCCCAAAGCCAAAGGAAACACAGGCAGAGTGTAGCTCCAAAACACACACACACATGCACCCACGCACAAACACACACATGCACTCACATAGACACACATGCATACATCCATACACACATATATACATAATGAATACATAATGTATACATATACACATACTACACAATATACATTTACATGTGCACACATAAACATGAATATATGTACACACACCATAAACACACACTTACGTATACACATACCACATTAATGTACATGCATACACACACAGATACATGCAAACACATACACAAAGATATACATGCACATAGATATGCACACACATGTATACATACATACATATATATACCACATGCACACGCACATGCACACACACACACACACTATACACCGGAGTGCTCTGCTCCATCCATGTGAATGTTAAAGGCAGGCAGACCCACTGTAGTGTCAGAATTCATCATTAGGTGGTGTACAGGGGTGTCCACGTGGGTACAAGAGGGTCCCTGAGGTGGTGTTCCCACACAAATCTGCACCTAAGCATGAATTCTACAGCCATGTTCACACACAGCCTTCCATTGAGCTAGTTTTTAAGATTTCTGTATTTTTTTTACTAAGTATGTTAATCTTCAATAAGCTGGCTATCAAAAATCCAAGCTTTATAAATAAAATAAAGTACAGAAAAAATCCAAACTGAGAAACATGCCCCCTGACAACTCTGGAACCAAAGAGAAAAGCTGTAAAAGACCCGAGACACATCAGTTTTTCAAGATTTGTCCTTGGTAATAATCATGAATTTGTGCAATGTTTTAAGTGCAGAGTGATGAAGGACTGTTCAAAATAAATGTTATTCAAGTATTTGGCAGAGAAAGTTGGAAAGTATATCATGATACAGTCACCAGCTGGACTATTACTAAGTCATGGACATTGTACGATATGGAAAATATCTCAGAAAGGTTCAAAATGCATTAATAAATGGTAACAATCATTTTATTTGAATGCTTGTTTCATTGGTTTTTTTTTTTTACAAGAAAAAGTAACTGGATAGAAATAAGCCATTGTTTTAATAGCTATTATTGATGTACAATGTTGCTGTTGGTCATAAGGTAAATGTATATACATGTACGTGTGTGTGTGTGTGTAAGTAAATATCACACACGTAAACATGTACACAATACACATGAAGTAAATATATGTGTGAATATATATGTATATAAATATTTTAATTTACAATTCTATATGTATGTGTGCACTTCGTGCATACACATGCATGTATGAGTATGTGCACATCAGTGTAGGTGCCTGAAGACACCAGAAGAGGGCGACAGAACTCTGTTCTCTGCAAGAGCAGCAAACACTCCTAACCACTGAGCCCTGTTCCTACATACATATGTATTTTATAAATTCGTGATGGTGAATAGGTACTTCCGTCATATGAAGCTCCATCTTGCTCTGCTATCATTCCGGCACACGTGTGTCTCACTAACAAGCACATCTCAGTAGTGCACCTCAGCTGAGCGAGAGCCTGGTTTCCAGGGAAGAAGAGGGAGCCACAGGACAGACGGAAGTGCTGGAAGAGGGGCCATTTTAATTGAGCAGATGAGGAGGGGGCCTCAGTGGGTAAAATCTTTTGTGTAAAATTCTTTTTTATAATATTTTTATTAATTCTCTGAGAATTACATACAGTATATTTTGATCATATTTACCCCATTTATCCCCCTAAATCTTCCCAGATCCACTTCCACTTCTTAAACCCCAACTGTTTTTTTTTTTTTGATTTTTTGAGACAGGGTTTCTCCGTAGCTTTTGGTTCCTGTCCTGGAACTAGCTCTTGTAGACCAGGCTGGCCTCGAACTCACAGAGACTTTGTGTCCTTTTTTATACTCCACTGAGTCCAGTTGGTGCTGTCCCCAGGCCTGGGATCATTACCCGGGCATGGCCCATCTACCAGGAACCACACCCTTCAAGAAAATTGACTCTCTGTCAACAGCCCTCAGCTGTGGGTGGAGGCTCGTCAGACCCTCCCTCCTCCATGCTGGCATGCTGACTGGCCTCATCTTGTGAAGATCTTGTTCAGGCAACCACAGTTGCTGTGAGCAACTGAGTGTGACAGCTCTGTCAAGTCCAAAGACTCAGTTTATCCGACAGGCTCTGGCTTCACCATCCTTCTGTGTCCCTTTCCTCAATGGTCCCTGAGCCTTTTGAGGAGGGATGTGGTGTAGACGTCCTATGTGTGTCTGAGTACCACAGATGGAGGGATGTGGTGTAGACGTGTGTGTCTGAGTACCACAGACGGAGGGATGTGGTGTAGACGTCCTTTGTGTGCCTGAGTACCACAGATGGAGGGATGTGGTGTAGACGTCCTGATGTGGCTGAGTACCACAGACGGAGGGATGTGGTGTAGACGTCCTGTGTGTCTGAGTACCACAGATGGAGGGATGTGGTGTAGACGTCCTGATGTGGCTGAGTACCACAGATGGAGGGATGTGGTGTAGACGTCCTGATGTGGCTGAGTACCACAGACGGAGGGATGTGGTGTAGACGTGTGTGTCTGAGTACCACAGATGGAGGGATGTGGTGTAGACGTCCTGATGTGTCTGAGTACCACAGACGGAGGGATGTGGTGTAGACGTCCTGATGTGGCTGAGTACCACAGATGGAGGGATGTGGTGTAGACGTGTGTGCCTGAGTATCACAGACGGAGGGATGTGGTGTAGACGTCCTGATGTCTGAGTACCACAGACGGAGGGATGTGGTGTAGACGTCCTGATGTGTCTGAGTACCACAGATGGAGGGATGTGGTGTAGACGTCCTTTGTGTGTCTGAGTACCACAGATGGAGGGATGTGGTGTAGACATGTGTGTCTGAGTACCACAGACGGAGGGATGTGGTGTAGACGTCCTATGTGTGTCTGAGTACCACAGATGGAGGGATGTGGTGTAGACGTCCTGTGTGTGTCTGAGTACCACAGATGGAGGGATGTGGTGTAGACGTCCTGATGTGGCTGAGTACCACAGATGGAGGGATGTGGTGTAGATGTCCTTCGTGTGTCTGAGTACCACAGACGGAGGGATGTGGTGTAGACGTGTGTGTCTGAGTACCACAGATGGAGGGATGTGGTGTAGACGTCCTGTGTGTGTCTGAGTACCACAGACGGAGGGATGTGGTGTAGACGTGTGTGTCTGAGTACCACAGATGGAGGGATGTGGTGTAGACGTCCTGTGTGTGTCTGAGTACCACAGACGGAGGGATGTGGTGTAGTCGTTCTGTGTGTGTCTGAGTACCACAGACGGAGGGATGTGGTGTAGACATCCTATGTGTGCCTAGTACCACAGATGGAGGAGGGATGTGGTGTAGACGTCCTGATGTGTCTGAGTACCACAGATGGAGGGATGTGGTGTAGACGTCCTGATGTGTCTGAGTACCACAGATGGAGGGATGTGGTGTAGACGTGTGTGTCTGAGTACCACAGATGGAGGGATGTGGTGTAGACGTCCTGTGTGTGTCTGAGTACCACAGATGGAGGGATGTGGTGTAGACGTCCTGATGTGTCTGAGTACCACAGATGGATGGATGTGGTGTAGACGTGTGTGTCTGAGAACCACAGACGGAGGGATGTGGTGTAGACGTCCTGATGTGTCTGAGTACCACAGACGGAGGGATGTGGTGTAGACGTCCTGTGTGTGTCTGAGTACCACAGACGGAGGGATGTGGTGTAGACGTCCTGATGTGTCTGAGTACCACAGATGGAGGGATGTGGTGTAGACGTGTGTGTCTGAGAACCACAGATGGAGGGATGTGGTGTAGACGTCCTGATGTGTCTGAGTACCACAGATGGAGGGACGTGGTGTAGACGTGTGTGTCTGAGTACCACAGACGGAGGGATGTGGTGTAGACGTCCTGATGTGTCTGAGTACCACAGACGGAGGGATGTGGTGTAGACGTCCTGTGTGTGTCAGAGTACCACAGACGGAGGGATGTGGTGTAGACGTCCTGATGTGTCTGAGTACCACAGACGGAGGGATGTGGTGTAGACGTCCTGAAGTGTCTGAGTACCACAGACGGAGGGATGTGGTGTAGACGTCCTGATGTGTCTGAGTACCGCAGATGTCTGCTTCTCTGCCCTTTGACCTATTGTTAGTTTCTGCTGTCCCCACTATGCACGCCACAGAGAAACTTCTCTGATGAGTTCTGAGAGCAGCACTAATCTATGATACAGACACATGAATTTAGAAGGCAGTTTGATACTATGTACATTTAGTAGGTTTATTTTGTGAGCACCCAGCCATGTGTATTTGGCCAGATTTACAGTACTAGGCATGTGTTCTCTCCTGTGGAGTGTACGTTAAATCCAACCAGAGGCAATTGCTTATCCCCATAACCTTCCTGCCACCGCTGCTCCCATGGGCTTATCTCACCCTGCTGGTCATTGCAGGGCCCGCAGCTGTGTCTCCCCCGCGGCCTGCTCTGCGCCTGTGAGGGACAGCCAGCAGGGAGGAAGCCCCTGCTCAGAACCAACCTGACTTCACAGTCTGTCACCGCTGTGTGCTGTCTTTGGGCACAAGGTCTTCCCATCAGGTTCTGATGGGCAGCCAAGAGCAATGGCAGCAGCCTGTGCTGTTCTGAGGGTCTGCACTACTCACCCGACCAACAGCTCTAAGGGAGGTAAACTGGGGTTTTATTTGGCAATTTAAACTTCCTGGGGGGAGCATGACCCCTGTGTAGGACGACTTCAATTAAACTCTTGCCTGTGAATACACACACATGTGAAGTTTATGAAATAGTTGATTTTGTGGCTAGAGATGGCTCAGGGATTAAGAGAATGGGCAGTTCTTCCAGAGGACCCAGGTTCAATTCCCAGTGCCCACATGGCAGCTCACACTGTCTGTGACTCCAGTTCCAGGGTACTGAAACCCTCATATAGATATGCATGCAGGCAAAACACCGATGCACATTAAAAATAAAACAATACAAAGCAGCTGATTTCTATACGACTTTTCCTAACATCCTTGGTGTTAACCATTCCTCCCCATTCTCTCTCTCTCTCTCTCTCTCTCTCTCTCTCTCTCTCTCTCTCTCTCTCTCTGTGTGTGTGTGTGTGTGTGTGTGTGTGTGTGCGTATGCTTGTGTAATGATGCCAGGGGCTGACATAGAGTGACCTCATATTACTCTAAACTTTATCTTTTAAGACGGGGTCTCCCACTCACCCTTGAGCACACACGTGCATGCCACAGTGCATGTGTGGAGGCCAGAGGGCAACTTGTGAGCTTGATTCTCTTTTTCTACCATGTGGATCTCAGGACTCCAACTGAGGCCACAAGGCTCGGTGTCAAGCAACTTTACTCACAGAGACATCTTACTGGCCCTTAGATAAAATTCTTGAAGATGCCGGTTGGATATTGAATGAACAAGGGAGGAAGGAATGAACAGACATATTGAGACACCTTTACTGTGTGGATGAGCCCTGTCCTTCTGGAGTAGAAAGGAAGGATGGGGGACACCTTCACAGTGCAGGTGAGCCCCACCCTTCTATGTAGGAAGAAAGGATGTGAGGGGAGGCTTCCTGCAGGTGCAGAAGGGAAGGGTCTCTGAGCTCAGGGCAGAGTCTGGCTATTCTTCATGACTTCCATCCTGGGGGCTTCTGGGTGAAAGCCTGGAATTCTGGGGCAGAGCGACTGTGCAGTGGTGAGCCTTGTGTGTGCGCACATAGTAGGTGAACGGCATGCAGAAGAGGCGAGCTGAAGAGATCCAGGAGACTTGACTGTCAGATCTCGAGGGGGCTCCCTAGCTGGTTCTTACACCACAAGGGTACACCAGCAGCCATGGGAACAGACCACGCCTGAGACCTCTCCCCTGAGCTCCTCTGGGGAACTTAGCTGTAGGTGTGATTTGTACCACTCACAGGGTAATCTCCGTGTTCAACACCACTGAGAACTTCCGGCGTCTGTGACTGAATTTAAAGATGTACCAGGAATGTATCTTTCTCCTTGCAGGACCAGGGAGCTGAGTGGTGAATCCCGGGACTCCAGTCTATGGGAACAGGCTCATAGGATGCCTAGGATATCCTGTGCAGGTCGGAGGCCAGCCCACTGGCCCTTCTGCCGGAGCCTCCTGTACTCCTTACCTTCTGAGCTACCATGAAAGCTCCTGGCACTGGGGATGGGCCTTCTATGTGTCACAAATGGCCACTTTTCTGGTTGGTAAAATTTTTGGAGGCCAATGGGTCCTTTTATGTTGGGGTGAACATACCCTGTTAGGCACTTGGAAAAGACAGACTTCAGGGAGCCAGCCACCTATTTTGGGTGGCAACTTCCTTGGAAGCCCATTTCAGGGGAGTTCAGTTAGCTGTGAAACTGTCCATGGGCTGTGTCAGAACTTTGTAAGGCAGGAACGTCTCCTCCCTAGCCCTTTCCCCTTCTGCTCTTCCTCGTCCTCCTCCTCTGATTCAGGTTTCATCCCCTCCAGCCATGATTCATACAGAAACTCACGACTTCCAACTGTTGAAACGATGCTGTTGTCCCTGTAAGGGTCAGAAGCACAGGGAGCCGTGGCGGCAGCGGTCCACGGTCCTGCAAAATGACACACGGTCTACTCTGTGCTTCGGAGGCACCAGGGTCACTGCCCCAGCAGAGCTTTTCGTCGTTCTGAAACAAGGAAGACGTATTTGGCTCATGAAATTCTTATGCTTCTCTGTCACCAAAGCTGCAGAGACATCTGAGTGTTGGCCGGCTTAGGAAGTGGAAGCAGCCACTGAGTGTCTGGGGTGGTCTCAAAATTCCTGGTTCCAAGGCTGGAGCTGGTGACAAAGGGGTGGCCAGAACCCCCTTACAGTTTATCTGGATTCAGAGGGAATTACTCCTGTTTCCATGGTGATCTTTGTTAATGTTTCAAAAGGGAATGGGGAGTACATCCCTTCAACAGGAGAGTCCACAGAACTGGCTCTTACAGGAAGAAGTGGGGCAGCCTGCGCTGGTCCAGCAGCCCAGTCTAGGTGCCCTGGAGAGCTGTGTTCAGATGCGTGACTCCACACAAAAGAGGAAAGAGAAAGTCATCCGAGCCCATAAGTTCACCCCCCTCTGCTTCCTGACCTTCCAAGACTTGCACAAGCAGTGCCACCCGCTCCCACTGCCACTGCCCAAAGCCCACAGGCTCACCAGCCACACCCAACCCTCCCACCCCTGAGCTGCTGCTTGTGGTGCATTGGTCTTAGTGGTGAGAGATGTGTGCGTAAAAGACTTGGAAGCAGCAGCTATGCTCCTGGCAACTGGAAAGACGCTGGAAAAATGATGTCCCACCAGAACGGCAGCTTCTTCAAATTTTAAGGCAGCCATTAGGACAAAGGTAACAGTGGCGGACGCTCGACAAACTCCTTGCTGGCTGGGAAGCCCTTTTAGAACTTCTCAATGACCAGGTGGTGGTGGCACACACCTTTAATCCCAGAGCTGGAGAGGCAGACAGATCTCTGTGAGTTCGAGGCCAGCCTGGTCTCCAGAGCCAGTTCCAGGACATACATAGCTACTGAGAAACCCTGTCTTGAAAAACAAGACAAACAAACAAAAACAAAATAAACTTTTAAACCATTGCATAGTTTCCTACAGAGTCGCCTTCCAGTTTTGCTTTTCAAGTCTCAGCTGTACCGGTTTTTCTTTTTGGTTGTTGTTGAGTTTCTTGTTTTGTTTTGTGTTTCATTTGTTTGTCTTGTTGCCCTCCCTCTGTGTGGTCTGAGTAGGTAAAGGAGCACCCTAAACAACTCGTGTCACCCGCAGATCTAAGTCCTGAAGGTGAGTCTAGTGTAACTAGCTTTTGGGAAACAGTGACCGGGTCCCAGGAGGCGTCACGCCCTGAGTTCAGGACTCCTGCCGAAGGTTCTAGCTTGGTGAACTTGGCATTGGTTAGCACCATGAGTGGAAGTGTGCAGCGAGCCTCCTGTGACCAGGTAGACAGTTGGGAGACACACACTAATAACCCAGTGTCCTCCTCTGGTTACCCCCTGTTTAGCCCTTACAGACACAGCTGTCACCCCGAGGCTCTGCCACCTTAAATCCCACTTCTTTTAAAACTTACATCAGACTGATTTCGGGATGTGACTGTCAGTGATTCTGCCTAGTCCTTCCTCTCACAGCCCTGCTGGGTGCTTATTGTCCCTGGGAAGGCACTGTGCCATACAACACTGCCCAGCCTTTCTGTGCAGGGACCTTAGTCTCTTTCCTGGTAGCTGTCTGAGGACACTCTCTTTCAAAGGCCACTGTGATACATTCCCTTTTCCATGGGGAGGAAGAACGGCCACCTCCCACCTCAGGGGCAGCTTCCCTTCCTCTCCCCACCTCCGTGATCTTGGCTGCAGTTCTGAGCAGCCGCCTCCATGGCAGGAGGCCACCGAGCTCCTACCCTGTCTAGACAGCCAGTGTGCCAGCCATTGCCGGGCTGACCCGGCTGTCTGTGTGTGCACGTGTACGTGGCTGTTAATTACCCCAGAATGTCTGCCCCAGCTGCCGCTGGAGAAATGTAGGTCATTTGGGTACAGCAGCAATCGCGACTGACAGCGTGTACCACGGATCAGGGTCACTGCGGCCAGGGAACCGGCCTGACGGGGCTGAGGTGCCTGATCACAGGCATGTCGGCCACGTCCTGGGGCTGTTTCTCTTGCATGCTTTACAGTACTGTGCACCTCTTCGGCCTCAGGCACGCGGCTTTTCTGCAACAGAGACTAGAACAGTGTGGCATTGTGCATCTTAAATACGACCTTTCATGCAGCCATCTTTCACGGAGCCAGAGCCTTCTATGGAGCAATTTCCCTGGAATGGCCGATGTCAGTTCACCCCGTAGCAACCCTAGAAGGAGGCCCGGATCACACAGCAGCCTAGTGCACTTACAGATGGGGAAGCCACGGTTCAGAAACGCTGATCTACTCTTTGTAGTGATGAGGACCGCATAATAATCTCATTGCCCACATGGTAAGGTCTCTCCGCTAGTTCCCTCCTGCCTCGTTCAGGCCTATTCCGATTTTATAGATGGGAAAACTGAGGAGCTGAAGGGCCAATCACAAAGCAGGACAGTCAATTTGAGCCTTGCTAAAATCTGCAGAGTGGCTGGGCTCCGCCTCTCCTTTGGATGGATGACCATCTGGAGTTAGAAAACACGAGACTAGAGCTGAGGTTTGGGGTGGCTGCAAAGAGGCCCCTTAGCAAGAAAGAGTGAAACTCTGGCCTGGCCAACAGGTGGCTCCAGGCAGTCTCGGACAGTCAAAGCTGCCCAGTGCTGCCATCTCCGAGTTATTCATCAGCAGGTACCTCTCTCCACCCACAGTGGGCCCGGGTTTAAGAAAAAAAAAATCAAGAGTCAGAGAGATGTTTCATCACGTAAAAAGGGGACTCAAATTCAACCCCTGGGGATCCGTGTGAGGGTGGAAGGAGAGAACCAACTCCAACCTCCACGTGATCACCACAGAGGCCGGTACTCACAAGTATTTTACACACACACACACACACACACACACACACACACACACACACACACTAACAAAGATGAACCTCTGTGTATACACTACAGATGCCGGCACTCACGGGTTACACACACACTAACAAAAATGAACCTCCGTGTGTACACTACAGATACCTGCACTCAAGAGTACACACACGCCAATAAAGATGTTGATAACAAAACAATAAAATTCTAAAAATCAGGCGGAGGCCATCAGTGCATAGATTGCTGACCAGTCACGCTACATAATCTATACATGATGGCACCTGCCTGCAGTTCCAGCACTTGGGACACAGAAGTAGGAGAATCACAACTTCAGAGTCATCCTTTGCTTCCCAGTGAACTGGAGGCCAGCCTGGGCTACGAGACCTGTCAAAGACACAAAAAGAATTCCCTGGTCATCCAACTTTGAAGATTTGTCTATGAATGGAACCCAGCTTTTGTCTGGAAAACCAGGCAATAATGATAGTTTGTAAACTGATCATTTGTACAAAAGTTCCAGGAACCATGAGAAATACAAGGATGTGGGCTTTAGCCCTGACTCTAGGGGAATGGGGGGTCAGGCTGCACCTCCAAATAGTGTTCTACAAAAATGTAAAAACAGAGGAGCTGAGCGAGGGCTCAGCAGGTAAACGGTCTGCTGCGTAAGCATGAGTTGTTCAGATTCTCAGCACACGTTTGACAAGCTCAGGGCTCACATTGCAACCTCAGCATTGGGGTAACCCAAGTGTCAGGGGCAACCCCAGAATCAAGGCAATCCCAGCATTAATGGCAGCCCCGGCATCAATGGCAACCCCAGCATCAGGGGCAACCCCAGCATCAGGGGCAACCCCAGCATCAGGGGCAACCCCAGCATCAGGGGCATTGGAAAAAGCCTGTATAAATTACTTTACCACTGCTGTGATAGAGCAGCATTACCAAGGTGACTTACAGGAGGGAGGGTTTGTTTAGACTTCTGGTTTCAGAGGGGTAAGGGAGGCTGCAGGGGTGGCATCTGGGGTATCTGGAGCAGCGAGCTGAGAGTGTGTGTCTTGAACCATATACACAAGCAGAGTGAGTGAACCTGGAAGGGTTCATGGCTTTGAAACCACAAAGCTCACCCCCAGAAACTTCCTCTAGCAAAGTCGTACCCCATAACCTTCCCCAAAAAGTGCCACTCACTGGGGACCAGCCTCCCCAAACAGTGCCACCAACTGAGGACCAGGTATTCAATACCCAAGACTATGGGCGACATCTCATTCAGACCTCTACATAGGCAGAGCCCTGGAGCTCACAGACTAGCCATTCTAGCCAAATCTGGCAAGCTCCAGATTTAATGAAAAACCCTATATCAATAAAATAAGGTAGAAGTTGACTGGGAACAACACCCAAGGTTGACCTGTACACACAGATACAACACACACACACACACACACACACACACACACATACACACACACACGGCAGGGGGAGCTGATGGAATCCACGGACACCCACATACTCTGCTGTGAGATTCTTCCATGAGTGTTGCAGAACTGCTTCTGTGTCCTGCTCTCTCTGGGGCAGGCTGCATTTTCAGAGGACTCTACTACCTGAGGGTGGCCTTTGTCCCATAAGATATTCCAGACATAGTGGGAAATAGCCTTTGACTTTCGATGGGTGTTTTAATACAGACTATAGTGTTCTGGAAGGAGTGGGCCAAGAGATGCCAACCGCTTGGGGATGCTTCTGCCCAAGGGAAGGATAGCAAACTTGGCACCGGCTTCAGCTTGCCTCTCAGCCTAACGCCATGCAGATCCAACAGCCACCTGAGCCCCAGCTGTTATTATTCTCCCCATTTTGTCTGGGGGACAAGATGAGGTTCAAAGAGGGCTGTGCCATCTCTGGAACCACATGGTTGGGAAATGGCAGTGCACAGCTCGTTACTCTGACTCCAGTACAGGATCCTTCCCAAGGACTGGGCCTCTAAGTGCTTCTTATACCAACTGGGTACAACAGCCCTTTCCACGGAAGGCTTGCCCTGTGTGAGGAACTGAAGCCTAAAAATCAGACACGCAGAGGTTCAGGGACCCTGCTCCCCAGTACACAATGCAGCCTCCTGGCCTAGTGGTCTGGACATCCAGCCAGACTGCTCCAAAGTTCTCCGTCAAGTCAGGAAGCCTCTCCAGTCACCAGATCAAGTGACCCGTCTGGCTGAGAGCTTCTCTAGGACTGCTCCTTGATCTGATGTCTGTAGAAAGGATGGAGGGGTGGCAGCGCAGGAGGGGCTTCAGTGCAGGAGGGGCAGCAAGAAGCCACCTCCTGACATTGTCATACAAGCCAACAAGGAAAGGCAGCTCTGTCTGGGATTGGGACAAGGTTATGTTTAAACCTGGACCATGGTTCCTTCTCAAGGTCTTTGAGAGCCGCCTGGAGAGAGCCAAGGTGGGGAGTGGAGATGCAGGGGGAGCACACACCTTTGTGCACAGAACCACAGATCAGTGGGTTTCAAGCTCCCTGAATGGCTGTTGAGCCACTGAGCACTGCGCTGGCGTTTGCCTGGGAGGAAGGGGTGGTAAGGGGGACTTGTGTGGTCTATAGGTATGGAAGCAGCTAGAGCCAGACTTGTGGGAAGTATGACAAGGGCGTCCTCGTTGCTTGTCCTCTGTGTGGTGCTCTGTCACCTGCTCACTTGCTCAGAGTGAGATGTGACTTTTGTGGGTAATGCCACCACACCTTGACGGTGAGTCACGCCTGCTTCTGCTTTCTCTTGCAATTATCTGTTTCTGCTCTCAAGGTCCAAAAACTCCACAGAGAAGATAGTTTTCAATCCTTCTGATAGAACCCAGGAGACACGGTGAAGAGCCCCCAAATAATGCTGCTGGGCTACTCCATGGAGCCTGTGCCCACTTCTCCCAACCTGCAATCAGGTTGGCTTGAGTCCTGGTGGAAGAATCTTTCCCCTCCCACCTCCTTTCCAGCCTGGAGCTTGCCTCTAGCAAGCACTGTCTGAACCCTGTGATCATACGGAAAGGCTCAAGCTTGGCATTAGAGGGAACATTCACATACGACTCCATTGCTAGTTTGCAGACCATGTCACTTCCGGTAGCCATAATTTCTTTTAAAGCTAATAAGAGTGCTAAGATCTGCCTCATAGACCACAGGGGTGCAACAGCCGGTACAAAGGTCCTGAGGTAACTTTTGAGTCTGGAAAATGAGCTAAAAAGAACTCTGTCTGTCTGTCTCTGTCTGTCTCTGTCTGTCTCTGTCTGTCTCTGTCTCTCTCTCTCTCTCTCTCTGTCTCTCTCTGTCTCTCTCTCTCTCTCTCTCTCTCTCTGTCTCTCTCTCTCTCTCTCTCTCTCTCTCTCTCTCTCTCTCTCTCTCTCTCTCTCTCACACACACACACACACACACACACACACACACACACATACACAGTGTGAGTTCTGGCTCCTGTGAATTCTGGGTGGGTCTACCTGCCTCATCTCCTAAGGATTGTGAAGCCCAGAGAGGCTGAGGCTCAGATCTCAGCTGATCGGCTTCCCGGGGCAGCAGTCTGAAACTGTCTATGAAACACACAGCCCCTCAAAGCCAGAAGGCGCCCTTCAGGTGTCTGGGCTGACCTGCGATGCCACAGACAGTGAGCTGTTGAAAGGAGACAGGAAGTCTCTCTGTAGACTGAGTACAAGTGCGACCACACACACACACACACACTCAGACACACACACACACCACACACACACTCAGACACTCACACACTGCCGGCTGAGTGGAAGTGAAGAGGCTTCGCCTGGCAGATTAATTAAGGATGGCAGTCTCATTAACCGCCGTCTGACCTCGGAAGCGCGGGCCTGCTGGGTGGGCAGCGTGGTCCAGGGTCGTTAACGGTGATGTGTGTGGACTCATCAGAGAGACCGTCATCTTCCCTCAGGCCCAGCTTCAGACTGAAAAGGCCTTTGGCCTCTAGCTCTCTGTATTGTTATTGTTTTATGAACAAGGGAAGCCTGGCTGAGGGGCTCAGAGGGGCCCCTCTGGGGAGCATGAGAAAAAGTGTTACCAGCTACAAATGGGGTCTGCTGTGGTCCCAGAGCCAGCAGGGGCTGGAGGATGGGCCCACCACACGGAAGGACCCTGTCGGCCTTTCTTTCCAGTCACTGACATTTTCATGGTACCAGGTATCACACCAGGGCTTCACACACGCAAGGCGAGCATCCTACCCTGAGCTGTCTCTCCAGCCTCCCTTGAGTTTTAAAATAAAACATCTCACACTCTTGAGTACTTACTCATGCTCCACACAGTTCCATACCTTCTGGTGCCATCCGGAGTCACCCGCCAGAGTCCTGGGAGGCTGGTGCTGTTGAGACCCAATTCCAAGGATAGGCAGATAAGACTGAGGATAACCTGAGCCTGGCCTCCGCACCGATGCAGGGCCGAAGGCCTCCGCGAACTTCAGAGCTGTGACTGTCACTTGCTGACTCCAATAGTTACTGTTAGCAGCACTTGTTGCTCATGCAAGCTTCCAGATACGTGTTATACATGTTATATGTCACAGCACTGAGCCCAGCTAAGCACAGATATCAGAAAGGGCCTCGCTTGAGGTGCTTACCCTTCACCCCTGTTGTCTATGTCTTCCAAGCAGTGACGTGTCCTCCAGGTCATCAGCCTGCCCTGACCCAGTAGTTCCTTCTCAGTCTGAGCCCTGCTCGGTTCTGCAGAAAAGCCAGTGTGGGCCTCTGTTGAGATGTGTATCCTTTGAGAGCTAGGAACTGATCAGGACGGGGAAATGGGGTGTACTTTCTGGGTGCAAAAATGGGATCCACCTGCTAGTCTGGGTGCTTCCTTCTACTGACTTGCTTAAATGAGATGTTGTTTATCTGTGTTTCCTATTGGGATATCATCAGTGCAGAGTTTTAGGTTCAAGTGTTCCAGACATGGACCTTTTGTTCGCGTGAGAACTAAGTTCTGACCTCCTCTTGCCGCCGGGTTTTTTACTTCACAGCTGACACCTGCCTGTCACAGCTGCCAGGCAATATGGACAGCCTAGTTAGACTTGGATCTCAGAATGAGTCGTGCAGGTGTAGTTCATGAATACTTAAAGTGTTAGAAACACCAAAACATTTATTCCTTGTTCCCGGAAGCTCAATTTTAATTGGGCATTCAATGTTTATATTTGCTGTTTGGCTACTGTGCCATGTGGTGGTGGTGGCGGCAGCAGTGGTGGTGATGGTGATGGTGGTGATGGTGGTGGCGGTGGTGATGGTGGTGATGGTGGTGATGGTGGTGATGGTGATGGCGGTGGTGATGATGGTGATGGTGGTGATGGTGATGGTGATGGTGGTGATGATGGTGATGGTGGTGGTGATGGTGATGGTGATGGTGGTGATGGTGGTGGCGGTGGTGATGATGGTGATGGTGATGGTGGTGATGGTGATGGTGATGGTGGTGATGATGGTGATGGTGGTGGTGATGGTGGTGGTGATGGTGATGGTGGTGGTGGTGATGGTCGTGGTGGTGGCGGCGGTGGTAGTGGTGATGGTAGTGGTGGTGATGGTGGTGATGGTGGTGGCAGCGGTGGTGGTGGTGGTGGCGGTGGTGGTGGTGGTGATGGTGGTGATGGTGATGGTGGTGGTGATGGTGGTGATGGTGGTGATGGTGATGGTGGTGGTGGTGATGGTGATGGTGGTGATGGTGGTGATGGTGATGGTGGTGGTGGTGATGGTGATGGTGGTGATGGTGGTGGCTGCGGCGGTGGTGATGGTGGTGGTGATGGTGGTGGTGGAGGTGATGGTCGTGGTGGTGGTGATGGTGGTGATGGTGGTGATGGTGATGGTGATGGTGGTGGTGGTGATGGTGATGGTGGTGATGGTGGTGGCTGCGGCGGTGGTGATGGTGGTGGTGATGGTGGTGGTGGAGGTGATGGTCGTGGTGGTGGTGGAGGTGATGGTGGTGGCAGCGGTGGTGGTGATGGTGGTGGTGGAGGTGATGGTGATGGTGGTGGTGGAGGTGATGGTCGTGGTGGTGGTGGAGGTGATGGTGGTGGCAGCGGTGGTGGTGGTGGTGATGGTGGTGGTGGTGATGGTGGTGATGGTGGTGGCAGCAGTGGTGGTGATGGTGGTGGTGGAGGTGATGGTGGTGGTGGTGGTGGAGGTGATGGTGGTGGTGGAGGTGATGGTGGTGGCAGCGGTGGTGGTGGTGGTGATGGTGGTGGTGGTGATGGTGGTGATGGTGGTGGCAGCAGTGGTGGTGATGGTGGTGGTGGAGGTGGTGGTGATGGTGGTGGTGGAGGTGATGATGGTGGTGGTGGTGGTGATGGTGGTGATGGTGTGTGACAGGGCCTCCAGCACTCCTGCCTGACCCCATGAGGACTGGGCACGGTTGGTTACTATAATCCTGATTTGTTTGTTGGCAGTGGTTTCTTGTCCATTTCTGTTGTTCCTCCGTCTCCTGCCCACCTGAAATCCTCTCATCATTGCGTGCTTGGGGGAGAGGCTTGCCCAGCAACACATCCCCCCGATGCTCACCTCACCACCGCACCCGATGAACTGAGACACGTGTGGTCCCCATGGCCCCTAATGCTCCCCACACCCCTTCCTCCAGCCCACCTCAGATTTCTATCCTGTTGTTTCAAACCCGGGGTCTGTGCCAACATCACCATCCTGTTCAGTTCCTCGTGAGACCCTGTGTGCGCTGCAGAGTGACACACCTGGAGTTGATTTGTGAAATGATCCAAGACTCCCCAGCGTCTCCAGAGAGCTTGCCGGGTCCCTCACTCTTGGCTGCATCCTCTACCTGGCTCACCATCACTTGTCATTTCCAGCAGGCCAAGACACTTAATGGCTGTCATATGGTCCCCATCGACAGAGCTGTCTGATTCACTTGGCCCCATCATGTTTCATAAACTGAGAGAGGCTTGGCCCTGCCCACGACGCCCCTCGGAGCAGGCGGCTTTGCAGACCCGAGAGCCTGGGTTTGATTGTGTGCTGTTGTTTTATGTGGTCCGCCTTAAGGGAGCCAGTGGGTTTGCCAGTCTCTAACCACTTCTGGTCACATTCCAAAAGCCACCCCACGGAACTGGAACTTCAGGCTTGCGCTCAATGATTTGCTGCGGCTTTGCCCTAGTTCTCTGAAGCCTTGCTCCAGTCTGAAGAAAAGCCATGGTGGGCTAGGGAGATGGTGCCATTGCTGAAGTGTTTGCTGCAACAAGCGTAAGAACCTGAGTTCAGATCCCCCAACCTGTGTAAAAAGCCCAGTGCAGCAGTATAAATGTCTGTTATCTGAGAAAGGGAGATCCAGTCTGGCCAAATCAGCAAACCTCAAGACTCAGAGAGGGGGGGGGGCTTAGGTGACCTCTGGTCTCTAAAAGCTTATGAATATCCATACACAAATACCCATTCCTTCACACATAGCCAAGCCACCAACAAACACACCTACACACAGACCACACACACTGTATGCACACACACCCCACACACACACTGTATGCATACCCCCCCCCCCACACACATATTCCATACACGCACATCCCACACAGAGAGACCCGTGGATACACATACCCTATACATATACATACACAGTGAGACACACATACAGACACACACCCTACAATACACATACTCTACACATTCACACACAGAGACACACACTCTGTCTACACACATGCATAACCCCCCCCACAGACATCCCCCACCCTCCCCACTGGCACATACACAGACACACACACACCCCACACACAGACACACATATACACCCCACACAGACACACACAGACACATGCTCACATACCCTACACGCATGCATACCCTACACACAGAGACACACAGACACATACCACACAGGCACACAGACACACACCTCACAGAGGCACACAGATACACATACATACACAGGCACAGACACACACACACATCCTACACACATGCATGTTGGGAGCTTGCAGTCCACACCTTAGGCTTCTACATCTCTGTCAAGCAGGAAACAGAGAGCTGGGCCGGAAGTGGCAGGACTAAAACCCTCCTGCCCTACCCCCACATATGATCTACTTTTTCCTCCTAGGTCTCATCCCTTCACAACCTCAATCAAAAACAGCACCACTAGCCGGAGCCCAAGGGTATAAATTCATGAGCTCATGGAAGCGTCTCAGACTCAAGCTATTCTTGGGGACACAGAGCTCTGATTCACTTCCTCCAGCAGGGCTACTGGCCACGGGGGCATCCACACTTAACAACTTAGTAAAGGTCTTGGCTCACCTGCTGTGCCTTCCCAGGGTTCCTGGGGCCTATTGTGTTGATGGCCTCTAAGGTTTCTCTTCTTTTTTTTTTTGTTTTTCAAGACAGGGTTTCTCTGTGTAACTTTGGAGCCTGTCCCGGAACTCGCTCTGTAGATCAGGTTAGCCTAGAGCTCACAGAGATCCACCTGTCTCTGCCTCCTGGGGGCTGGGATTAAAGGCATGTGCCACCACTGCTTGGCATGGTTCTTCTTAAGAGAGAGGTTTGAGGTCTAAGCCTTCAGCTGACCCAGGAGGGAAGACCTACCTGAACCCTCCTGGGCAGCAGGCAGTCCTGGCTTCTCTTTCCCCCACCTCTTTAGCTCAGGGCAATGGGCCCATTACAGTCTGAACTCATCACATTCCTCTCTGGGGGCCACGAGGAGGCTTAAATGGAAGTCATGGGCAGTCTCTGAGGACTGGTCTACTCTTCTGAAAAAGAAGTTTTCTTGGCCTTTCCTTTCACCTTCCTATCAGGGAAAACACTGACAGCATGCTCCCAGCTCATGGAGCCACCAACAGGAAGTTGAAACACACAGAACTCAGGAGATTAGGCCACTGTCTCTGCCAGTGTTGTCAACCCAGACCCCAGCCAAACAGGACCCATCTCCCGACTCCTCAACAGTAAGCGGCATTTGCTCAGGGTGTGTGTGTAACTGGGGACTCTGTTATTTGTAGCCTACAGGATTCTAGTGAACAGTAATTGTATGAATTTTATCTGAAAGAGTGCAGGAAATTTACACAGTACAGGTTCTAAGAAGTGGGCTTTCTCTGTTCCTCAGACACTTGCAATGTCGGGATGCAGACACAGAACGTGGCAATGTCTGTGTCATGGAGTCCTGGCAGACAGACTGCATGCCTGCTGGGGTTAGAAAGATCGTAGCATCCAGAGAGACTAAAGTGGAGTTGAACTTCTCCAGTCTCTCAGAGTCCTGATTTCTCTGGAGTCCCGTTCTGCTCTTTCCACCAGGAGAGCCAGGAAGACTTACAGACAGTGCCCCAAGCCTTCAGGTGCCATGACTCGCTGAAGGAGCTTTTCAACGCTCAGGATCAAACCCAGCGGGCTAGAGCATCCCCAACAAACTCTGGGTGGTGCCATGCAGCTGGACTGAGCAGGAAGGCAGTGGAGGGCGCCCAGCAGCATATGGGACTCACACTGGCAGCCAGCCCCCATCCTCTCCGTGGGGTCGGAGTCTTGCTGATGCACTGAGCTTTAACTTAGCTCCAAAATGCCAGCATCCCACACCACTTAGCTCACACCCCTCTGCAGACCAGCAGGGCTTCCAAATGTGCCACCTGGTCACCCAGAATGGAGACCTCCAGGTGTCAGACGGTGAGTATTCAAATGATGCCATACTGTCCAAAGACGGTGCCATTATGTGCAAGGTGAGGGGGTGGCCGATGGCATCAGGAGTTGGGCACACTGGTGAAAAGCGTTGTCTCCAGCACCCACACCAATGAGAGCAGACAAACCTGGTCTTTGCCATTCCCTCTGCTTGTCCCAGACCCAGGTCTGCAGGCTTGGCTAGCAGAGAGACAGAAATGATAATACTAATAATGATTATTATTATTATTATTCCACCACCCACCCACTTTGGTCTTGTTACTTCTCTGTGGGGCTGGAGAAAGCAGGACCCCCCACCCCCTGCCCCCACCCGATGCGTCAGTGAAGAAGAGACTGGGGACAGAATGAGGTCATGGGCTCTGGTACCTCCTGGGTTTGGGGGCCTCCCCTCCACCCTTCCTTCCAGTAGCCCTGAGCAGTTAATGACTGTCTCGCTCAGCTCCTTAACAGGGAGAGAAAAAAAACCGTGTCCTTCTCAGCTGAGTGCCCTTAATTTGTCTCATTTGTGCCTAAAGCGTAGTTCGGCCAGCCGATGTTAAGCAAAGAGGCCATTACCATAATGCCTTGTCCCCGTGGCCCCTATCTTCTCCTAACTAGACAGGCGGGCAGGGCCATAATCGCTGTGCTTCCAGCCGCGGGCACACCGCCACTGCGCAGGCTTTTCTTTCCACCTCCCAGAGTGTCTGTGCTTTGAAGAAATGACCCACATTTAAAAAATCAGAAAGATTTAAATACCGTTCTATATTTCTAATCGCCCTTGAGCAACCTAGCCATATGGCCTGGGAGCTCCTGACCCCGGGATGGTTAGCAGAGCCTGAGGACAGGTTGGCCTCAGGTGCACAGGGCCAGGTAGGACCGGCTGGTACCAGGAGCTGTGTGGCATTTCCACAGCCTCTTCAGACCAGACTCTATTAGTTGTTGCTGTTACAGTATTTGTGTGTGTGTGTGTGTGTATGTTTGTGTGTGTGTGTGTACACATGGTGTGAGTCTGGAGGTTAGAAGCAAATAAGTGAGTTCTCACCCCGTAGCTACCTTTACGTGGGTTCCCGAAATGGACTCAGCCAGTGCCTGTACCAGTGTTGGGCCAGTGTTGAGCCATCTCACAGCCTCAGACTTTGTCTATTTATAAGTGAGAGACATTGAGGATCCAGCCATAACCAGTGTGTCCGGTCAGAGGCCTGTAGCATTTGCAGATATGGATTAGAAAGAGAAATGCTCATTCCAGTGTCTTGGGGTGAGCATCGTGGGGGCAGGAGCTGGAGTGGTAATGGGTCCAGAGGAACAAACAGAAGCAGCCAGAGAGCGAGGCTCAGCCCGCAAGCTTATTTACTGTTTTTATTGTCAGAGCCAATGTGATGGCAGGAAAAGGTCTCGTCGTACAGGTGCATGCAGAGTAGCAGGTTCTGAGCCATGTGTGGTGGCTACCACCCCCAGTGAGTGTGAGCTTAGATAGGAAAACAGCCGTGAAATGCCGTCAGTATGGCGCCCACTGGCAGCTGGATTCTGCTTTCTGTCTAGTCTCATTTTTCAAAAGGAGTTTTTAAAATTTTAACCGCATACATGTGTGTCTGTGGGGGCTTGCACGTATGAGTGCAAACGCCTGCAGAGACTAGATGTATTGAATCCCCTCGGAGCTGGGGCTGCAGGCAGCTGTGGATGACAAACCCAAACGTGGGGCCTCTACAAGAGCGCTCCCTGCTCTTACTGCTGAGCCGTCTCTCCAGACCTCCACTTTGTTTTGTTTATAAACTCTGGTGGACCAGGCTTACCTCAAACTGACTTTGTAGCCTAGGCTGGCCTTGAACTAGAGGTCCTCCTGGCTCCGCCCCTTAAATGCTGAGATTACAGGAGTGAGTCTCCATACCTGGTTTACAAGGTGTTGGGAATTAAACCCAGAGCTTCACCAACACTAGGCAAGAGCTCCACCAACCGAACCACATGCTCTGTCTCAATTTTTAAGAAACAGATCTTGACCCAAGTTTACTTGTGAAAACAGCATAGGGCACTGGCCATCTGGAAATGGTGTGTGAGCATGTCACACCAGCCCATCTGTCTTCTCACTGGCAGACAGAAACCTTTCCTACGGCTCCTTCACAGGGGCTGGGTCCACCTTTGGGAGCCTGACTAGAGCTGAGACATGGACCTAGGCTAGAGCCAGAACCTCAGTTTAATCCTTGGGAGAGCCTACGACCCTTGGCCACGTAGCTTCCGATCTACTTCCCACGCCTGGGGCGGCGGAGTTTGCAGCTGGGGCCCTTTGGCATCTTGAGCTTAGCCACCTTGGTGTTCTCAAGGGCCTTGGCGGTCTCTACTTGTGCACTTGTTACCTTCAGTGTTTGCCCGCATTTTCTTCAGGTCTTTCCTGTTGTGCTCCTTGGCAGAGCACCTGTTCCTCAGGAATTTGGTGTCGACCCTCTCAAGAAATTCCTATCTTTGTGGCCAGGGTTCTTGATGCCATTTCTGTGCGGTTTTGGGGGTTGGTTGTGTGTGGTTGGTTCTCTTGGACTTGGCCGTGTCTGGACGGTGACCCGAAGCTCCCAAAGCACCTAGGACTAGAAGAGGTCTAGTCTCATTTTTTAAAAAAATGTATTTAGAAGGCAGCAGAAGTTATTTCTCAGGAAAAGGTCCCGCTGTGTTGCTCAGCTGAGATTAGCTATGAGACCCCAGGAACTCAGGCTGATCTGAGAGAGGGAGGGGGGGAGACAGAGAGAGAGAGAGAGAGAGAGAGAGAGAGAGAGAGAGAGAGGGAGGGAGAGAGAGAGAGAGATGGAAGAGAGAGAGGGAGGGAAGGAGAAGAGAAAGAAAGAGGATAGAGAGAGAGGAGAGAGAGGGGGAGGAGAGAGAGAGAGAGAGAGAGAGAGAGAGAGAGAGAGAGAGAGAGGAGGGAGAGAGGGAGGAGAAAGAGAGGAGAGAGAGCTGTGTACTCGTTAGGACTCTGCTGTCCTGTGAGACCAGGCTCTCAGCTGCAGCCCAGGTTTCACAGTCCCTGGTGTGAGCGATACAAGCAGGGTCTCTGCAGTATTATTTGGACCCGGTCACTCCACTCCCTACGGTGTAATCTTCATTCTCATGAGAGTCAAATGGCAGCCTTGTCCCTGGTCATCACATACTCAGTTTAGGAAGGAAGGGAGGCTCTGTCCTCATTTCATTTCTGTTGCTATGATAAAACATCCTGACACAAGGTGACTTTAGGGAGGAAAGTGCTTACTTGGCTCATAATTCTAGACTACAGTCTATCACTTCGGGGAAGCCGCGGCAGGAACTCAGCAGCTACCCACACTCCATCCACACTTAGGAGCCGAGGGAGAAGAGCCTGTCCTAGCTTGCTCTCATCCATTGTTCTCCTGTCTAACCTAGGTCAGGCTTAAGGGGTGGTGCTGCCCACGATGACCTGGGCCTTCCAGCAATGAACTAGACAATCAGAGCAGCTCAGTCAGAGCTGGGGACCCAGGGAGGAAACCAGTGTTGACTCTTGTAGGTCCACATGCTGGGGGGAAGCTCCACGTCTCACAGTGTCTTTAGTGGGAGCTATGGGGGCAGGGCAGGGACCAGCTCTGAGTGGGGTAGGGCCCTCAGTGCTGCTGGGACTCCAGGAGTGAGCCACCACACCCAGCTCCAAGCTGATTTTAAAGTCACCAAGGAAGAGGCAACGAAGGTAGAAAGAAGAGGACGGCAGGTGCAGGCTCCCCGAATGTCACTTGGCAGGAGGTGAAACTCACCCCTACGGTTTGAGCTGCAGCTTTGGGCAGAGGCACACAGTACTCACGCTGTGTTCTGTCCCAGGCCTGTCACTCCCCTTATTAAAATTAGTTTGCGGGCACCAGTCTTGATGGTTGTATAAATGTTTCACTATCTGGATGTTCTGTAATTCATTTCATCATTTCTGCAGTGACGGGAGTTTGATTTTTTAGAAAATTAAAGACTGCTGTGATTAATGTAACCTGCTTTCATTTCCTGATTATTTTCTTAGTCTAGTTTGAAAGAATGGAATTGCTGAGTCAAGTAGCCGAGTGTTTTTTTATAGATTTTATGCAAATAAGCATACACATGCTTGTACACACATACACACACGCATACATGCACATACATGTACATCATTCATGCACATGCACACACATATTCACATAAATGCAGACACATGCACAAGCATGCAGCCACACACACACACACACACACACATACATACACACATACACTTGGCCTCTCCTGTTGGTTCTACAGTGTGGAGAGAGAGTCCATCTTTCCTCCCATCCTCATTCAGCATTTAAAGCCCTTTATTTATCCACTTTGGGGTGGTCTCTCAGTGACTTAGTATTAATGCAAACATGAACCCAAAGGCTTAGGATCCCCGGGACAAACTGTCTGGAATTGAGCGTGGCAGCTGGTCCCAAGGCTTTTCTTGAGTATCTCGAAGACAGAACCGCCTGCCTGTCGGAAGCCCTTGCAAAGGTGATCGGGCAAGGAAAGGCAGATGAGTGTTGGCACTGGGGCCTGGGCCTGGGCCTGGGCCTGGGCTGCTAGGCCTGCACTCAGCAAAGCAGCCTGCAAACACGGCTAATTGTAGAATGATCTACAACTGGAGAGGGAGAATTGTCTATATTCTGTCAATCATGTTTTAAACAAATGCTGATTGGTTGATAGCCAGGCAGGAAGTATAGGTGGGACAACCAGACAGGAAGTAAGGGTGGAGCAATGAGAACAGGAGTATTCTGGGAAGAAGGAAGCTCTTCCTGCAGCCCTGCCCAGATCACCGAAGAAGCAGGATGTGATATGCCCTGCTGAAAAAGATACTGACCCATGTGGCTGACATAGATAAGAATAATGGGTTAATATAAGTTAGAAGAGCTAATATGAAGCCTGAGCTAATGGGCCAATCAGTTTATATCTAATGTAGACTGTGTGGTTTTCATTGGGGCTTACTGGTTGTGGGAACTGGGCAGGACAGAAACCCCAACAAGCAGGCCCTCATGTTACATACAAACATGGTGAATACCTTCTGCAGAGCGAGAATCTGGGGGGGTCCCTTTCCTTCTGTCTTGGGGTTTTCATTGCTGCAATGAAACACCATGAGCAAAAAGCAAGTTGGGGAGGAAAGGGTTTAGTTGGCTTACACTTCTACATCACTGTTCATCACCAAGGGAAGTCAGGACAGGACTCAAGCAGGACAGAAACCTGGAGGCAGGAGCTGATGCAGAGGCCGTGGAGGGTGCCGCTTACTGGCTTGCTTCCCCTGACTTGCTCAGCTTGCTTTCTTACAGAACCCAAGACCACCAGTCACCACAGGCTGGGCCTTCCCCCTCTGATCACTAATTGAGAAAATGCCCGACAGCTGGAGTTCATGATGGCATTTCCTCAACTGAGGCTCCTTCACTCTGATGACTCAAACTTGTGTCAAGTTGACACACACAAGCAGTCAGAACACCTTCCAAGGTATGTTTGCTCTCACCAACCGCACTGGGAAAGTGGGAAATATACTCCCAAATTGTTGCACTTATTATACACGTGCCTTGTGTTTTGTATACATGCATAAACATATATACCAATGTTTATATGTTGATATATTGCCACATATACTCATAGCATGTATATATACACACATATGTATGGTGCATTCATTGATAATGACATATATTCATGCATATGTACTATTCCCTCTTCCTGTTTGATTATTAGCTTTAATTGAAAAAAAAATCACAATAAAATGCAAAGGAAAAAGTTTTTGGAGAACTCATTTCTTCCTCATTAAATGCTTTTTTGAAGAAGATCCTGCTTTCTTTAGTTCCCATGACCTGTCTGGTTCACTGGAGGAGCTTAAGAGAGCCATGCCAGGAAGATGGAAACCAGGAGAGATCTGAATGGAGCCAGAACACATGGACAGCGTGTGGCTGCTCGAGACAGATCAAGTCCAGCTTTGGAGATGAATGGCTATGAACATATAGAATCAGTGACAGGTATGGCTTCTGAGCTACAACAGTACCGCTGTCTCCTGGTAGAGGTCATGTTTATATACACATGCCCACAGCTGACTACATAGCCTTCTCCAGCATCATTCATGGCCAGTTGAATTTGTCTTTCTGAAGTCATAATGACTTGAGACCTCCTGACTTCAGGGGACAACTGGATATGAGGTTGGGAGGAAATCACTTCTTCCTGGGAGGGCAGGTTGGGCAATAGCCAATGGGACCTGTGTCCCTTCAGCCTCAGGACCTAAAAGGAGTCTTTCAGAAATTCACAGGAGATCCTGATTGATCTGACAGTCAGAAGAAATGGCCTGAGGGCAGAGGAAACAGGATGTGTGTGGATGACTTAGTGTAGGGGGATAGGAAAGAGCCAAGGGGGGTTCCCAGGTAAGACAGTTAATGTTTTTAAGATTGACAGGACCTAGGAGTTGAGCCTCTGAGTGAGATTACGATTTTATAGATCATAGATTATATTGTTTATATATTATAGATTATATTGGTGTGGTGGTTTCAATAAAAACAGCACCCAAAGGCCCATAGGAGTAGCACTATGAGGAGGTATGGCCTTGTTGGAGGAAGTATGTGCTGGGTGTTACTGATGGTAGGAACCCAAGCCAGGCCTACTGGCTCTCTGTCTCTTCCCACTGCCTGTGGATCCTGATGTAGAACTCTCAGCTCCGTCTCCAGCACCATGTGGCTATGCTTTCTGAACTGTAGGCCAGCTCCAATTAAATGTTTTCCTTTATACAAGTTGCTGTGACCACACTGTCTCTTCACGGAAATAGAAACTCTAAAGCAGAAGTAGGTACCAGGAGCTGGGATGTTGCTGTGATAGCCCTGACCTGGCTTTTGTTTAGAGGAATGTTGGATGAGAAAAGCTGTTGAATGTTTTAAGTGGGGTTTAAAGGGCCATCCTAGTAGGAGCATGGAAAACAGAGGCACTGAGGGTGATTTGAATGTGGGTGCCTGGCTCAAGAAATTTCAAATGAGGCAAATACTTGTATATGTCCTAAAGACATTATTGCAATATCATCATTGCTCTCTGTCTGAGTTCCACCATCCCTGGGGCTCCTGGAGCAAAGCTCACAGAGAAGAGTGTGGTGCCACCATGGAGAAACACCTCTGCCACTACACACCACAGAGCTGCCAGTTCAGGCTGGGTTGCTTCACCAGAGTGAGACTGGCAGAGTGGGAGGGTGTGCACGGATGTGAGTGTGCACGGATGTGAGTGTGCACGGATGTGAGTGTGCACGGATGTGAGTGTGCATTGATGTGAGTGTGCACATGCATGTGTGAGATTGGGGGAAAACAATGAAGCACAAACTTGGCAGGGCAGGTCCAGTAAGGAGAGAAGAAGGGAAGTGCGATTGTCTGTGAGGATGGAGGAGCAGGGCAGTGGAAAGGGATAGGAGAGACCATTTGGGGCATGTCCCTAACGCCGACAGAGGCTTTCAGATCAGGACTCCCAGTGTCTGTACGTCTCCCAGGCCCTCCAGGGCCGACTCTGTAACTGACCTACTTTATTTCTGGGTCACCTTTCTGGCTGTACGGCATTTGTCTCTCCACTGTGTTTGCTAGCCCATTTCTGCTGGTTTCCTCTCGTCTGTCATCTCTTTAATGTGGCTGGGTGATTATGACCAGCTCACAGACCGCACTGAGAGTTCCCGGCTAAAACCCGAGTGCCAACGGTGCTTCCGCATGCGTGCAGCCACTCTCTCGTTCTCTCGTTCTCTCGTTCTCTCGTTCTCTCGTTCGCTCGTTCTCTCGTTCGCTCGTTCTCTCGTTCTCTCGTTCGCTATCTTTCATTAGTCATTCATTTGCATACTCATTCACTAATTCGTCCATCAGCTCAATCACTGTTTACACCACTTTTCACGAATCCACCCGCTCACTAGCTCACTCAGCTACTCATTAATTCATCCGCTCAACCGCTTGCTTATTCATTGGTTCTTCCATGTGCCCGGTACCATGCCATCCCGTGGTACCTGTTCCATACAGCCCAGGGAAGGGAAAGGCAGTCAGCATGTGTGGGTCAAGCCAGAGGCACTGAGGGACTAGAGTTTGGTCTGTGGTGGGGATTGCGTGGGTTACCTGGCGAGAGTTTGGTCTGTGGTGGGGATTGCGTGGGTTACCTGGCTAGACTACCTTGATGTATTTGTTCTCTGTAACACAAAACATGGGGTCAGCCAACTGGAGCTGTATGCCTGGATGAACCCCCAGGGGATGAGCAGGGCCTGATGAGTAAGAGACACCGGGAGATGCCTAAGTGGCTAGTGTAGCACAACTAATAAAAATCTAGAGACAGATACTGGAGTTCAACCTGAAGGTCAGAAAAGCAAAGCAGCCAGCCACTGGCTCTTACCTCTACCGGCGATTCTCCCTCCAGGAATCCTCAGAATGAGACTGTGTCTGAGTCTCCAGTCCCCTTATAATCCTCTCTAGGCCTGGATTAAAGGCGTGCACCACTACCACCTGGTTTCTATGGCAAACTAGTGTGGTTACTGGGATTAAAATTGTGTGTTACCACTGCCTAGTCTGTAAGGCTGACCAGTGGGGCTGTTTTACTCTCTGATCTTCAGGCAAGCTTTTTGTATTAAAATACAAATGAAATATTACTACAGCCAGGACCCCAAAAGCAAGGACAAGGGGTGGGAAATAAGGTATTTATTTGCCTTTCACTCCAAAATCTAAAGGAGTTGGAGAACAGCCAGAGATCAAAATGATATTAAGGTAATATTTATCATCAAAAGTAAAGTAACAAAATAACAAAATATCCGTCTGCCAGTCAAAGAGGGTCTGGACAGCACTGGACACACAGAGCTAAGTCAGAAGCAACACATAAAAACAGAGTAGAGGCTATTTTGACCTAAAATTTCAAAATTATATATTTTTGGAAGGACTTTTATTTTTTAGTTTTGCTTCAAAACATTGTTGATCTTGGTTTCTTGGTGGTGTGGTACTCTTCCTTCTGTGCCCAAGACCAGTGCTTCACTCTCCTTCCCATGGTCCAAGGAAAGGACAAGAAGAGTTTGGGGAAGGAGGTAGAAGCTAGACCAAAACAGGGGTCTCAAGGTCGTGTGTTTTATCCCACAAGCAATGGCGAGTCACAGAGAGGCATGAACAGCCTTTGGGGACATGACGTCTCTGGGAGATGACTTGCAGGGGCTGGAGAGAGGACTAGAGGGATGAGGTTGATCCAACTAGAAGGGAGTGGTGGGCAACCAGGCAAGAAATGCAGACAGCTGGAAGGATAAAGTACGGACTCAGACCTGAGGGCAGGACTTGAACCTGCGGCTTGAAGGTCACTTCTATATTTCTGATGACTGATAGGCTCGGGGGTGGGGGGTAGATGGTGAGTCTGAGCATCAGCCTCCTGAGCCTTTGGTCCATTTTGCAACATCCCAGAAATGTCATTAAATAAATCTTCTCAGAGGACGGGTTGACCCCATGTGTGGAGACGGTAACTATGGGGACGGATCAAACACGAGAGGGTATCTTCAGCATTTGGGGCAGACTGAAAGTACCCTGTATCTCAAGTCCAAGTGAATCTTTGTGTCTGAAATATTCATTTGAAAGACTAGCAGCCCCACGTGTTGGTTTGACCCACAGGCTTGTGTGAGCTTTCACAGAGAGAAAGGGGTCAGAATTGCAAGTGGTCCAAATTGAGAACCAAATGTTTCCAGGTTCTTGGTATCTTACCCAAAGAACTGAACACACATGCATACAATAACACAGTAGCAAAAGATTGTATTCAGAAGCAAAACAAAGTCACTGCACAGAACTAGGATGTTGTCTGAGCCAGAGTTCTTGGGAGCAGGGCTATTGCCCAGGGCTTCCTTTTGCAATTCTAGGAGGAAGAGAAGTTGGTTCCTTGTTGAGGGGCAAGGCATGGCCACCAAGGCAGTAAATGGAGCTTTTGTTATTCAGTCCATCCATCCTTTCTTCTATCCATCCACCCACCTTTTTATCCTTGAAGTTGTCTACCAGTTTTTCCATTTTCCATCTTGCATCCATCTATCCTTCCATCCATTCATCCTTCTATCCGTCACTATTCCGTTCATCATCTGTCCATCCATTAATTCATGCTTCACCCATCCACTCATCCTCCCTTCTATTATCTATCACCCATCCATCCTCCCTTCTAGCACCTCTCACCCATCCATCCTCCCTTCCAGCATCTCTCACCCACTCATCCTTCCATCCATCTTTCCTTTCATCATATATTCATTTATTCTTACTTCAATTCATTATTACACACACACACACACCAGTCCCTTCTTCTTTCCAAATAGTCTTCCCTTTCTTCTCCCTCCCTCCTTCCATACCTGTCTCTCTTCTTTCCCTTTCTTCTCTTCCCTTCCTTACATATATCAGTATAATCCTTCCTTCCGTCATCCATTAATCCTTCTATATATCTATCCTTTCATATATCCTTTCCTCTCTTCCCTTCTGTCCATGTATCCTTGTCTATCCTTTCTTCCACCACCCATTCATTCTTCCATATATCCATCCTCCTATCCACCTGTCCGTCAGTCTATCCATTCACCTTGTGTAGAAAGAATTACCACAAAGAGTTTGGTATCTTGTGGAAGTGTGGGTGCTTTATTCTGTTCCATCTAGAATCAATGTGTGTGTATGTGTGTGTTCATTCCAGAACACTTTTGTAGCATGAATAATAAAAACCCAGAGATAGATATCGGGGTTCAACCTTAAGATCAGAAAGGCAAAGCAGCTAAGGCACTAGAGAGCTCTTACCTCTATGAAATCTTCAGACTGAAAGAGATGAAGTTTCTGTCTCACCCCACCTTATATTTCTCTCTAGTGCTGGGATTAAAGGTGTGTGTCACTACTGCCTGGCCTGTAAGGCTGACCAGTGTGGCCGTTTTGTGTTCTGATCTTTAGGCAAGCTTTATTTATTAAAATACAAATGAAATATCACTATACATCTTTTTTTTATCTGCCCTCTCATTAGCAGAGAGTAAACACTGGCCAGCTTCAAGAAGATGCTGAGAGTCTAGCTATCTAGATGAGAGCCCAGAGAAACTAAACACACATGTACATATATGTGTGTGTATGTGTGTATCTCGTGTCTCTGTGTGTCTCTGAGTGAATGTCTGTCTGTGTGTATCGGTGTGTGTCTGTATGTGTGCTTATATATGTGTCTGTATGTCTGTGTCTGTGTGTGTCTGTGTCTTTGTGTGTCTGAACATCTATGGTGGTTTGAAAGAAAATGATCCCCAAAAGGAATGGCATTATTAGGAGGTATGGCCTTGTTGGAGTAGATGTGGCCTTGTTGGAAGGAGTGTGTCACTGTGGGGTTGGGTTTTGAGGTCTTCTACGCTCTAGTTATGCCCAGTGAGACAGTTGCTTCTTGTTGCCTGTGGATCAAGATGTAGAACTCTCAGTGCCTTCTCCAGCACCATGTCTGCCTGCACACCCCAGGTCCCGCCATGATGATAATGGACTGAACCTCTGAACTGTAAGCCTCCCCAATTCAATGTTTTCCTTCTAAGAGTTGCTGTGGTCATGGTGTCTCTTCACAGCAATAGAAACCCTGACTAAGACAGTGTCACAGAGAGAGAGAGAGAGAGAGAGAGAGAGAGAGAGAGAGAGAGAGAGAGAGAGAGAGAGGAGATAATGAGAGATTACCCCTGAAGGGCAAGACTGCAAGCGAGACACTTAGCATTGTTCTCCTTCCCGCCTAGTGGGCTCAGCCTTGGAGGCTCCTGGAGGGAGACGGCAGGGGGCTTCTGTGAGAACCCAGCCCTGGGTCTGGCCATCAGCAGGGAAACCAGACACAGATGTCAGATCTGTGCGGCAAATGTGAGACTATTTAGTACAATTTAGCAGAAACGAGTCATCCTGCAGACATAAACATTTTAATCAGAGTGACAATTTATTCAAACAATTTGACAATGCTTACACACGCAGAGCAGATGGGCTCGGGTGGGGGCCAGCCGGGGAGCAGTGGGAGAGAGAGGGAAGCCCCTAGCAGTGGCTGGTTAGCCTGCGGGGGCGGGGAGGGGCAAAGTGGAAGATCAAGATCTTCCTTCCTCACACCAAGTAGATATTATCCTGAATGACCTCAGTTTACCCCTCAGAAACACCTGGCTGCATCTCAGATACTTCTAATATAGCAAGCCACTGGGAACTGAAAAAAGAAATAGAGGCAAGAGAAGCCTGGAGAACATTTGCCAAGTGTCTGGGGGCGGGGGCAGCATCGTGTGGGCACAGGTGCTGCGTGTGTATGCGGCGGTGTGTGCACACACATCACAAGGTGTGTATGACCAATCCATTAGCAAAGCCTCCTGGCTCCTGTGTTTGGGATCCAGGGCTCTCTGGACAGACCCAGAAGCAGTCCCTGCAGATGAGGACTTGGAAGTAAGCAGGTTATTTGGGAGGCAATGCCAGGATGCTCCTGCAGGGCTGGAACGGGAGGGCGGGAAGTATACAAGGGGGAGTCGTCGGTGAGCCCAGTGAGAGCTCAACACCCCTGAAGGCAGCTTGACCCCAGACAAGCAGGTGGTTGGGGACAGTCCTCAACCAGCACTGATGTAAGGAAAACACCTTGGAAGTCTGCCACACTTAGCCCAGCTCCTGCTTCTAGTTGCCAGTAAGGCTGATGGCAAAGGCTAGCTGGTCCCTGAGATTCCGGGGCGTCCCGGAGAGGAACCAGCGTTTGCTAAAGCCCCATCCAACTTTTTTGTTACACAGCAGTAGGTCAGAGGGCATGATTTCATGCTACACTGGTGTGTTGCCATGCGATGCATTATTATAACACATGTGGCACTGGCCTTGGGACCGCGTGTGTACTCAGGGGACATGGGGCAGAGACGTGAGGGCAGCGCAAAGATCATGGAAGAAAAAAGACGCTTCCAGATTTCCAAACCAATGACAAGTGAGGCTTCTGGGTTTGAGGCCTCTTTGTTATACAGCAATAGATGGCTGACTAATACAACGCCTATATTCCCTGTCCCCCTCTACCCCGTTCTAAACGAGCGTGTTCTCGGCTTTACTCTGCAGATGGCAAGGCAGGGGTTGGGGTGCAGCTCTCTTTGTAGTCACTGTTTGGAACCATGTCTGGCTTCCCAGTCTCTTCCACCCAAGACTGACTAACTCCATTGTGCACACCCTCTGCCCATTTCAATGTTTAGGTTGTGGCTGGAGACAAAGTGAGTGAGGGACACAGGATGGGATGCAGACATTTCCACTAATGTTTTTCTTCCCTTTAATGACAGATTAGCTGGGGAAAGCCAGGACAGTCGTGCTGGAGGGAGGTGGGAGCGGGAGAGGAGAGAGGGAGGAAGAAGGCTCTTCAGGCTCGTGCAACACCCCCCCCCTCCAAAAATAAAACCACTCAGAAGACTCAAGGGCCTCCCTCCAAGGATAGTGGGCTGCCTGCAAGTTGGGAAGGGAACTCAGCTCCCAGAAGCCACAGAGGCGGGCGGCATCTGCCTTAGTCTCCACGCTCCTCTGGGGTGATGGTTAACACTGTCAACTTGTAGAATCACCCACGACAAACCCCTGGGCATTGTCTGGGAAGGGCTTCCTGCACAGAGTGGGGATGTAGGTCAGGGTGTCACTGTCTTTGTGCCTGTTAAATGGTGTGTGCTGACCCCTCACGTGTGCACCAACAAGCTCCCTGGCTCACTGAGCTGGGCTTGGATGGAAGCCTTTCTTTGATCAGCTGTCTGGAGTGAGAGGTCACAGGACACTCGTGGGCTACGGGAATCCTGTGCAGGCTGCGTCCCCTCCGGGTCGAATGGGGTGAGCTGGATCTTGGGCTCCCGAGATGGAGCTTCTCCAGGCTGCTCTGTGCCTCATCTCCCGTTTCTCATTCCCTTCCCCTTCCCGTGGCAGCGGAAGGGTTTTACGATCTAATTTAATCACCCACTGAGTTTCCAAAATTAATTTCCTGTTAGAAATAAATATTGTACTATGAATTATAAATCAGACCAGACAGTAATTGCAGAGAACTTGTAAATTAAGATTTTGACTGTTGTTCTCTGTAACCCATAGATGAGGGAGCTCTTAGGGCTGAAATTCATAGTCACTTAGGGGACGGCCGGAATTGAGGGGACCTGCCACCAGCAGAGGAGAGCTCTGGCTGCAGGACGGGTGTGTCCTCATGATTACCATGTCTGTGCAGCATAGTGCAATCAGATCCGTGTTCAGTGAGTACTCTGGCCTGTCAGCCACCCAGGACAAGGATGAATAATGAGGGTCCCGACCCAGAACACGAGGACTCCTGGGTGTCCCACACTGGAGTGTTAGTCGGGGGTTCCTGGTGGAATGGAATTAGTGGAGAGAATCAACATGTATGGCAATCTGTACTGCAAACGGGTTTATTAGATTGGCTTACAGAATAGGAACTGGGGCTGGGGCATGTCCCACAATGGTTACCTCCCATGGGAGATGGCTGAGAACCTGCCAGCTGCTCAGTGCACAGGGTGAGTGGCCTCAGCAGCCTCCTCAGTCTGCCACTGGAGACCTGGAGGATTCCCCAAGAGCTCCAAGTCTTGGGGACACAATGGGAAGTTAGGTCAGTGAAGGAGGACGGCTGCAACAGTTACACTAAAGATTGAGTAGACTCGCCAGCAGAAAGTCCAGGTGGGCAAGTCGCACTGGCTTTTCCTTGGACCCTTTTGTATCTGGGCTGCCACCTGAAGGTGCCACCCATTTTGGGGAAAGGCCTTCTCTCCTCAGCTTACCTGGAAATACCCTTGCGGACCCACCCAGAGGTGTGTCTCTTAGCTGACTCTAGATCCTGTCAAGTTGACAGTCAAGATTAACCCCCAAGGTGATGTGAGGGTATGGGAAGCTCCGACGGTGTACCTGAAAACCACCTGGAACATGGTGTTTCCGTCCAAAGTGGTACTCTTGGGATTGCTGCCTTTGAGGCCTGGTGGGGCCACTTGTTTGGAATTAAGGCGCAAACTAGAAAGATGGAGCTGGAACTCCCGCAGCCAGCTGAACCTGCAGCTGGATTGACTTATTCCGTCCTCGGTAAACGAACCAGCGAATCACCGTTGGTTTCTTAGCTCCAGTGGCCTTGGCCTGATTTCTTGTCTGGTGTCAGCCCGCCACTGAAGGAAGTCGGGGCAGGAACTCAGGGCAGAAGCTTGAAGCAGAAACCATGGAGGAGTGTTGCTTAGGCTCTGGTCACTGTTCATGCTCAGCTGGCTTCCTTATACAGCCCAGCACCACCCACGGTGGGCTGGGCCCTCCTGTATCGATTGACAATCATTATAGTCCCCAAATCAGGGCAATCTGGTCAGGCTTTCCTTTCAGACAACTCTAGGCCGTGTCAACTGATCTTTACTGCTGTTGGCAACAGGCCTGCAGTAGCAAGCTCGAGTGACTCGGGATTGGCCACCCTGCCATCAGTGCCCAAACCCTCCTCTTGTCCCACTCTTTGAGCACCTGGCATGCTCAGTACTCACACAGAGGACAGAGCCTCGGCTGCCCCTGGTGGCTGTCACTGCAGTTTTGCTTTCTGTCTAGACAGGTAGCCTCACTTCCCCTCCTACCCTGCACCAAAAGGAAAGAACGGTTCAGAAGGTTTTCCTCCAAAGACGGTCTTCTTCCTCCTGAGTGAGGATGTGGCAGGCCTGGGCAGAGCGTCTGGTCGGAACAGCTGCCTGTCCTCTTCCCCGCAGTGTTTGTTTCCACTGCGGAGGTCCCCTCTTTGTTTATTCTATCTGGTCCCAGGTCTGCTCTCCTGGGGACACAGAACCAAGACAAATATTTACCTGAGGCTTACTTGGCTCCAACGTTGGCTAAATGCCTTTTTATAACGTTGGAGTGGAAACTTCCAGAAGCCTTGGGTGAAATCCTTGGGCTCCACCTGTAGCAGAGAGACCATGATGTGCTATTGAGAGTGGCTGGTGTTCAGAAATTCAGGGCCATGAGCACTTGCTACAGACGCAGTCTCCACGGCTGGTGGCCGTGGGCTGCTGATGGCGGCCGAGTGGCATGGCCCTAAAATCCTTGCAGCCCAGTGTGTAGATGGTGGAACTTAACAAATCTCAAAGATGTCACACGTGGAATCCTGCAAGCATCCTTTCAAAAACTTTTCAAAATTGTGGTAAAATAGACATAAGATGGAGTGGTTTTTAATAGGTAATTTTTAAGTCTTTGAAATTTTAATGCAGTGTATTTTGATCATATTCCCCCCTAAATTCTACCCATAACTTCCCACCTACCAACTTCCCTCTCAACTCTGTCCCTCAGGCCTGGCTCTCCTATTGCCTGAATCACTGATTCCCCATCTCTGGCCTGTTTTTTAAATAACTCATTGGCTCCACTTTGTGCTGCCCGTATCTTTCTGGGCGTGGGGCATCCCCTGGACTGTGGTCAATCTTCTAGGAGCCACCCCTGACTCGCCCTCCTCCAGAAGACACCCACTGTCCATAGTGTTTCAGCTAGTGGTAGGGCGCTAATGAACCCCTTTATATTTCATACTCCCTCTCCAAAGCTCAGGAATAATCTAGGGGTGAAGCAATCTCTCCTGGGCGGGCACGACAAGAGCAGCGCACTCACGCACTCCTCACACTAGTGTGGCTGCCTGCACAAAGCCCTGCACGCGACCAAGCCAGCTGACCTTCTAACAAGATAATAAATTTTTTTTGGCTTTTTTTTTTTTAACATTTTTTTATTGATAAAAGAAGAATAAAGAAAAAAAAACAAATTTCCACCTCCCAGCCTCCCCTTTCCCTCCCCCTCCTCCCACTCTTCTCCCTCTCCTCCCACTCTTCTCCCCCTCCTCCCACCCCTCTCCCCTTCCCCCCACTCCTCTGCCCCTCTCTCTCCAGTCCAAAGAGCAGTCAGGGTTCCCTGCCCTGTGGTAAGTCCTAGGTCCTCCCCCCTCCGTCCATATCTAGGAAGGTGAACATCCAGACTGGCTAGGCTCCCACCAAGCCAGCAGATTGCGTAGGATCAAAACTGCATGTCATTGTCCTTGGCGTCTCATCAGCCCTCATTGTTCGTCATGATCAGAGAGTTCAGATTTATCCCATGCTTTTTTTGGTAATAGTCCAGCTGGCCTTGGTGAGCTCCCAGTAGATCAGCTCCACTGTCTCAGTGGGTGGGTGCACCCCTCGTGGTCCCGACTTCTTTGCTCATGTTCTCCCTCCTTCTGCTCCTCATTGGGACCTTGGGAGCTCAGTCCAGTGCTCCAGTGTGGGTCTCTGTCTCTATCTCCATCCCTCGCCAGATGAAAGTTCTAAGATGATATGCAAGATATTCGTCAGTATTGCGCTTGGATGGGGTCATTTCAGGTTCCCTATCCTCAGCTGCCCAAGGAACTAACTGGGGACCTCAGCTTGGGCTCCTGGGAGCCCCTCTAGGGTCAATTCTCCTGCCCACCCTAAAGTGGGTCCCTTAACTAAGGATTGTGGTTCCGTGCTCCCCTATCCAACCTTCCTTTATCCCGATCCTCCTATTTCCCCAAGTCCCCCCTCCTTTCCTTCTACCTTTTCTCTCCCCATCTCCCCTTACCCCCTTCCCACCCCACCCCCAAGATCCCACTTTTCTCCCCGGCAATTTTGTCTACTTCCCTTATCCAAGAGGATAACGATATGTTTTTCCTTGTGTTCACCTTCTTACTTAGCTTCTTTAGGTTCACCAATTGTAGATTCTGTGACCCCTATTTATGGCTAGAAACCAATTATGAGTGAGTACATCCCATGTTCTTCTTTTTGGGTCTGGGATACCTCACTCAGGATAGTGTTTTCTATTTCCATCCATTTGCATGCAAAATTCGAGAAGTCATTGTTTTTTTACCGCAGCGTAGTACTCTAGTGTGTATATATTCCATACTTTCTTCATCCATTCTTCCATTGAAGGGCATCTAGGTTGTTTCCAGGTTCTGGCTATTACAAATAATACTGCTATGAACATAGTTGAACAAATGCTTTTGACATGTGATAGAGCATCTCTTGGGTAAATTCCCAAGAGTGGTATTGCTGGGTCCAGGGGTAGGTTGATCCCGAATTTCCTGAGAAACCGAAACACTGACTTCCACAGTGGTTGCACAAGATTGCATTCCCACCAGCAATGGATGAGGGTACCCCTTCCTCCACAGCCTCTCCAGCAAAGGCTATCCTTGTTGTTTTTGACTTTAGCCATTCTGACAGGTGTAAGATGGTATCTCAAAGTTGTTTTGATTTGCATTTCCCTGATTGCTAAGGAAATTGAGCACGACCTTAAGTATCTTTTGGCCATTTGAAGTTCTTCTGTTGAGAATTCTCTGTTCAGTTTAGTGCCCCATTTTTTAATTGGGTTAATTAGCATTTTAAAGTCTAGTTTCTTGAGTTCTCTATATATTTTGGAGATCAGACCTTTGTTTTTTTGGCTTTTTTTAAAGATAGGGTTTCTCTGTAGCTTTGGAGCCTGTCCTGGAACTCACTCTGTAGACCAGGCTGGCCTCGAACTCAGAGATCTGCCTGCCTCTGCCTCCTGAGTGCTGGGATTAAAGGCGTGTGCTTCCACCACCCAGCTTAAGATAATATTTTTAAGGCTATAGTTTTGTTGCATTATCATGAATTTCCAAAACCTATCAAACATATCTCTCTCTTTCTTTCTGTGTCTGTGTGTGTGCGCACACATGCAAATGCCTCTACTATTCTTCACTTTATTCTTTGATGCAGGGTCTCTCACTCACTGATTCAGCTAAACTAGCTGTGGTTTGAACAAACTGCCCCCCATTAAGCTCATATATTTGAATGCTTAGTCCACAGTTAGTGGGACTATTTGGGAAGAATTAGGAGGAGTGGCCTTGTCGGAGGAGGTACGTCACTGAGGGTGGGCTTTGAGGTGGTCAAAGACCTAGGCCATTCCCATAGATCTCTCCACCCAGACTTGTGAATCAGACGTAAGTTTTCAGCTCCTGCTCCAGGGCCGTGCCTGTCTATGCACTGCCATGCTTCCTGCCGTGATGACCATGGACCAGCCCTATGAAACTGTAAGCAAGCCCAAAAACTGAATGCTTTTTTATAAGTTGCCTTTGTCATGGCATCTTTTCACAGTGATAGAGACTAAGACACTCACTGGCCCGTCGCCCTGGGGACTCTGCTGTCTCTGACTCCCTGTAGATTACAGATACATGTCACCATGCCTAGACTTCTTACATGGCTTCTGGGGATCAAACTCAGGTCTTCATGCTTTGGGGCAGGTATTTTATTGTCTGAGCCATTTCACCAGGCCTCGCCAAATACTTCTAAAACCGTTTCTTTTCCCAAGATGAACTTCCATTCCCATGAGGCATCGGCTTCCCATCCTCCGCCTCAGTCCTCGGCAGCTCCCATCCTCCGTTATGCCCGTGAATTACTCTCTGGAGACCTTCTGCACATGGAGTTGTGCAGCATTTCACGTTTTTACATCTGGCTTTCTTCATTTCGCATGAATGATGTCAGTCCATTAAGTTGGGAGGGGTAACTCTCAGGGCCTCTCAATCATCATGTGTAGATAGTTTCCTCATGGTGTCTTAATGTTCTATGGCTGTGAAGAGACACTGTGACCATGGCAGATCTAATAAAGGAAAGCATTTAGTTGGGGCTGGCTTACAGTTCGAGAGGTTTAGTCCATTATCATCACGGTGGGAAGCACGGTGGTGGCGTATAGTCAGACATGGTGCTAGGGAAGGTGTTAAAAGCTCTACATCTTGATCTGAAGGCAACAGGAAGACAGAGCCACTGGGCCTGGCTTGGAATTTTAAAACCTCAAAGCCCAACCCCAATGGCACTCTTCCTCCAGCAAGGTCACACCTCCCAATGAGGCCACACCCCCTAATCTTTTCAAATAGCTCCACTCCCTAAGCATTCAAATATGTGAGCTCAGGGTGGCCATTCCTATTCAAACCACCACACATGATTTACTGAAGGTGCCAGCCCCTCAGTCTCTATGCTACTTGACCCTAAGAGGCACACGAAAACAATATGTTCATCCAAAGACCAAAGAGAATGATCCCGTGCACACAGACTTGGAATGTCCATGCTTTTGCAAATGGACATTCTGAGGAGACAGTGTGACAAATTTGCACACACAGGGATCCTGAGAAAGAAGTCCTTTCTCAGGCTCACCAGGATCCATGGGCAAAGTGAAGGACCAACAGAGGAGACCAGAAGGCTTTGTGAAATACTCGTCCTGCAATCCCTCACTCTGTACCTGACTCATGTCTCCCTGGGACTCCCTGGGTATCGAGGGCTTGGGACCGTTGCTACATGCTGAGAGGCCATGTTGCCCACTGTGTCCACACGTGACAAGTAGACACGCTCTGTGAGTGCCTTGGAGTGGATTTGATCCTGGCCCTGAGCCAGACAAGGATCATTCTAGAAGGGTAGCAGAATTAACAGATTCAGCAGGCTCCCCAGGCTGTTCCTTCTCTCCTGTACACTCTCCCTGCGAACTGCTCCATTCTCTGCCTCCCTTAGCAGAAGTCTCTTTTCCTGCAGATGCTTCTGTGGTTATTCCCCTGCCGCCCAGCTTTCTCTGTTCCTGTGGCCCAGACTGACCTAGAACTCACTAGGTAATTGTGTAGTACAAGCTGGCCTCCAGCACTTGGTATCCCCCTGCCTCAGCCGCTGGGGTGCTGAGATTACAGGTGTTCACTGCCATGCCTGGCTTCACATTGTCCTTCCATGTCAGTGTTTCTCAGAGGGAAGCTGAGGCCTGTCCTGCCCAGAGAGGACAGGGCACAAAAGCTACAATTTAAGTGTCTTTCTACCAGTCTTCCAAACAGGAAAGACAAGGCCTGTGGTGGTTCGAATAAGAAGGGCTCCTATAGGTTCATTAATTTGAATGCTTAGTTATCAGGGAGTGGAACTGTTTGAAAGGATTAGAAGGATTGAGAGGTGTGACCTTGCTGGAGGAGGTGTGTTACTGGGGGGTAGGCTTTGAGGTTTCAAAAGTCCTTACCAGGCCCAGTCGCATGCTCTCTCTCTCTCTCTCTCTCTCTCTCTCTCTCTCTCTCTCTCTCTCCTTTTCTCTCTCCATCTCTCCTCTCTCCTTTCTCCTCTCTCTCAGTCTACAGACCAGGATGTAACTCTTAGCTACTGCTCCAGTACCCGCCTGCATGCCTCCATGTTTCTCACCATGATAATAATGGACTAAGCCTCTGAAACTGCAAGCCAGCCCCAGTTAAAGGCTTTCTCTTATAATAGTGGCCTTGGTTGTGATGTCTCTTCACAGCACTAGAACAGGGACTAAGACAAGGACTAACCAGTCCTCTTGGGTTCCACTTGAGGAACCAACCTGGTTTGCCCTCTGTTGTCTTCCAGTCCATCCCTTGCTCCCTCGGGTCTTCCTCAACAGAGGCGGAGACTTTATACAGAGGTGTTACAACATTCTCCTTTCAGGCCTTCTACTTCTGGCCTGTCACTTAAATGTCCCAAATATTGACAGGGCCCAGGTGTGGAGAGCAACAGGGAATCGTGGACCCCTTGGACTATTGACAGAATGCTCTGGACCACAGGCTGTTGGATAGAGATCCCCAGCTCTGGCCAAAGAGCACCCTCGTGAGTCATTTTACAAGCTGGAAGACAGCTAGACTCTGTCTGTTTACTGCTCACCCTGCAGTTGTTCATGTAAGAAATAGTTATCATCATTTTAGAGTTGCCTTAGAGTTCATCAGAGTCAGAGAAAGCAGGAGGTCCTAGACCCCTCCCCGAGCCGGCCACTGGTGCCTCACGGAAATACTGAGAGCTGGGATGTTGGTAGTAGTCTGTTATATTGATGAGCCCACACTCAGACAAGGGGACAAGCCCTCAACCCCAAATCACCCATTAGATAGACTCTGTGTCCTAGACCAATGAGATGAGGAACTTAGGAAAGAGGTAAGTCCAGGCCTTATTGGAGAAACAATAGCAGAGACTTCTCCTGGCCAGGAAACAATAAGAACTCCCATATTGCCCCAAATCTCCACGACCTCTTCTCCATGCTGGCTTCCTCTCTGTGGATTACGCTGAAAAGTGCTTCCTTTCCGTGTTATTCTCTACTCCAACACTCCCCTAACAGCAGCGGAGGCTGACATTCACAGAGGACGGGACACCAAGCCTCCTTTTAGCCTCCAGCGAGCTACAGGAAGTGACTTATACAAAAATCTGTGGCCGAGACCTAAGCAGGTGTCAGGTGAGGCTACAGGGGCAACAGAGGCTCTAGCACAGCCCAAGCCCCAGAGTTTGTTCGCTGGTGAATCTGGAATCTGAGCTCACAGTGGTGCTTGGGGACTGGGGGCCCTCATGAAACCACATCTTTAAAACAGATGAAAATAAAGAGGCCAGAGTGAGGTCACCCACATGCAGAGGACCGTAAAAATTAACAACCCTCCTTTGGTGACCCACACAGCCTCCAGCCAGGAAGTCACATGAAAACTCGGGGAGAGGGAACATTCTTGCAGACTGATGCCATGGGTCAACGCTGACCTCACCCAACAACCCAGACTGTTTTCCACAGCCTCGTTTCATTGAGTTTCTGGCACCTGTGAGCAACTTCCATCACAAATAGCATCTCAACCTGCAAGAGGGCCAGCTCACCCCAAGTGCCTGCAGGCATTGTCTTGAATTCAGCAGTTCTGGCTTCATCTGTACTGTGCGACTTTCCTGGGAAGACAGAGCAGACCCACACTCTCGCCATCCATCTACGAGCCCTGGCTGGCATGGGGGACTGTCATTCACAGAAGCATGGGGTGACTCAAAGGCAGCTGTATCACTAGGAAGCTCCCACCAGCATGTAGGAGAGGAGACAGCTACCGTTGGAGACCCGCTCCCCAGACTCCAAGGGGAGCTCTATGTGTGAATATCACCAGAGATTTGAATCTACTTTAGGTTAGCGGAGACCTAAGCCTAAGCATGCAGTCTGCGGCTGTGGGGTCTGTTGGGATGGGCTGAGGGAACATTGCTGCCAGTGAGAAAGGTCTCGGGGTGAGGTTGAAGGATGACAATAAGGTAGATTTTTGGAGGTAAGTTTATTCGAAGAGTTTTAATGCCATGGAGAGATAGAGAGACATCATGGCAGGGGTTCTGAAGAGGAATCGGACCCACATGGCATTGTCAGGGTCCCTTCTTATAGGTCCCCCACGAGAGGGGGGCAGTTAGGGTAGGAGTCTCTGATTCCACAGCAGGCAGGGAAGGGGTGTGGAAGAGCGTGTGTGGTCACTGGTAGCCACAGATGGCCCTTTGGTGTGTCCAAGCCTCCAGACTCTCAGTGAGAAACCCGGGAAGCTGAAGTCTGTCGGTGAGAGATTCACGTGCCTTAGCAGCTGAGTAGCACTGGGAGTCAGGTTAGTGGGAGGGGGAGGGATGTCAGTGTCTGTGAGAGGGAGCAGGGATGCAGGTTTGTGATCTGAGCAGCAGTCTGGTCTGAATTCTAACATTACATAGAAAAAGAAAATAGGAAAGAATGACTTTACAGGAAAAGGAAGACCCAGGGGATAGTGGGTGCCCACTTGACCTGGTTTGTTTAAACTGCTGCGGACACAAGGGTGGAGCCTTGTCTTCTCAGGCAGGTGATCAGGGGTGAGACTCGGGGCAGAGGCTGGCATCCGCGCTGGCACTCTGGAGAGTGTTGCCGAGACAAAGCCTCAGGCTGGACAGTATTCTGGATATGCTTGTCTGTGGGAGGAGGGGCTGTCCGTGAATATCAGTGTCCAAACAGTTGCTAGGGGAAACCATGAGTCTGGGAAGACTTTGACATCATTTTGGGTTGAATTATTGAGTGAAAAGAGGACCCATAAGATTTGAGTTTTTATTTTAGAGGGAGTTATGGGAAGGGAGAGAGAACAAAGATGAGTTTCAAG
Source organism: Microtus pennsylvanicus (assembly GCF_037038515.1). NCBI lineage: Eukaryota > Metazoa > Chordata > Mammalia > Rodentia > Cricetidae > Microtus > Microtus pennsylvanicus. The sequence continues at coordinate 148,086,148 of NC_134580.1, read as the reverse complement.
AGGGTTACTAGAAATCTCCTCAAACTTCGTTCCAGTACAGCTTGTGGTTTTGCCTGTGCGGTATTAAGCCCCATACAGAAGGTAGGAGACTGGTTATTAAAAGAGCATAGAGGATCAAGCTAACTTTGGCTTTACATCAGTAACACTCTAACGCTCCACACTTTGATGCATCCATTGTGGAAGTTGTAGCAAGTTGAACCTTGGAGACATTCCAGCTCATCCATAGTTTCCTTTTGAAGCCTTGGCTTATCATATGTGGCATCTCGTGGCTTTTTCTACAATCAGGCGAGGTGGAGATATCTAGGTGTCTCTGGCAGATCTTCAGGAGAATTTTTACCAAAAGTCATTGAGGAAGGAATTCCTGGGTTGTATTATCTATTATTTATTACCTTTAATCTAAGCATAGTGAAGTTTTGTTTTGGCCTCTGTGTCTGATATGACACAGATGTTACAGAAACAGCATAGATAATATTAACTAGAAACAGAGTATGACATAATGAAGCGACCATGGCAGATGGAGACACTTTAACTCAAACTAGAGGAGCTGATTTAAATCTGTAGACAACTGGTTGGAAAGATGGCTCCGCTGCTGAAAGCAGTGGCTGCTCTTGCAGATGACCAGGGTTCAATTCCCAGCACTCACATGGCAGCTCGCGTGCATTCTCCAGGTCCAGGGAAGCCGACACCCTCTTCTGATCTTGTGGGCATTGCTTATACATGGTGCATAGATGAAATAACAAACAAATAAATAAAAAACAAAAAATAGATAGATACATAAATAAGTATATAGATAAAGCAAGCAAGCTGAAGGTATCTGTAGCACAAACTCTAATTGTTCTTAAAAAAAAAAAACCACGAAAACCTGAAGTCAGATATTAGGGGTAAAAACTGAAGGATCAGAGAAGCCGAGCTGCTAGAGAGACCTTTACCTCTACCAATGCTCAGACAGAAGGGATGGATGATCTTGTCTCAGACTGTCTTCCTAGACTGCATCTTGGACTGCATCCTCAGACTGCACTGGGCTCCTATATTTTCCCGCCTTATATTCCTCTCTCTACCCAGCCATATCCCTTCCTGTCTCTACCTCCCTAGTGTTGAAATTAAAGGTGTGGGACTCCCCAAGTACTGGGATTAAGTGACTCACCACTGCCTGGCCTCTAGTGGCTTAGCTCTGCACTCTGATCTTCAGACAAGCTTTATTTGTTAAAACACAAACAAAATATCACCACAAGTATCTCCAACTATAGGAAATGAAGGAGAGGTTGAAAGAGCAGCAATCTCACTGGACAGACTCAGTCAGTATACACATGTTGTTATTGTTGTTAAGAAAAAAGTTTACTCTGACTGTTCAAAGTTTGAATTAAAATATATGTGTCTCACCAGGCAGTAGTGGTGCACGCCTTTAATTCCAGCACTCAGGAGGCAGAGGCAGGTGGATCTCTGAGTTCGAGGCCAGCCTGGTCTACAGAGTGAGTTCCAGGACAACAAGGGCTACACACAGAAACCCTGTCTTGAAAATGCAAATCTCTGTGTGCGTATGTCCAAGATGGAATTTGTTTTGATATTGTTTATTTACAGTTAGCTCTCTTTTATATAAATTATGCTTAGTGAGAAAATTCTTTCCCATTGGACAAAGCAGAGCTGGAAGTTGAGGACACTTCCAGTCCAGGGACTAACAGTGAACTCTAGGAAGAGCCCTATTCATTTAAAGTTTGGGCCGGTTTCTGTGTAATCTTTCTCTCCACCCAGTTCACGGCCACCAACCTTTTCATAACGGTTTCCTCACAAGACGCCTTGTCGAACAGTGAGTCGCATCCCACCAGGAAGCAGCCTCAGTTCTCTCAGAAACAGTGGGAGGAGACAAAGTGGGAAGGGACATGGGTGGGCAGAGCAGGGACCACAGCAGCATCTTTGCACCTACGTCCCCTCTTGCTTCTCTCCCCACTTCCTTGCGCTTCCCCAGACTCGGCTCTGACACATCACTCTAGCTTTTGAATCCTGCACACTGCCCACAGTTACTTCCGCCCCTCACTCTGCTCTGCTAAGCCTGCTCCCAGGACCCAGCTAACCCCAGGCCACCTCTCCCTACTCCTGTTCTCAAAGACACTTTGAAGTGCACACTGAACTTTCTTCTTAACCTCAAAGTCCTTGACCGTCTCTCCTGGCTCCTGGGCCAGCAACACCATTTTCCTACCCACTCCTCCTGGTTAGAGCAACTGCAGGCTGCAGTGTGGACAGAGCCCCCTCCCCCCTTACAACCACCTTGCTTGTAGTCAGGCTTGCTGTGTGAGCTTGGGCAGGTGTACCCCTCTCTCTGAGGTGTACCCCTCTCTCTGAGGTGTACCCCCTTCTCAGTGGCGGTCTGCCTTCCAGACTGACCTTGTTCGGCTTTTCTGGAAGCCCTGCAGCCAGCACAGGGCACCACTGCGGGCAAATGCAAGAGTGGTCACACCTGTGCATCCATCAGTCAGAGGGCTAATTCATGCCTGATTGGATATAGGGCAAGCGCAAAACAGCGCCCCATTTCGGACACAGGGAAACAGCAGAGGCTCGGAAAGATGAACTAACCTGTGCTGGGCCATGTACAAGTACCCCCTGAGTGACTTTTACCCCAACAGCATTCCTTGACAGCCTTCTACCTTGGCTGTAGATCTCTCCAGCCTTGTGTCTACCACTGCACGCTGTCCTGTGGATGCTCCTCACCTGCTGGCATGTCCCATGTTGCTGGAGATTCAGCCCATCATCCCCTCTTTCCCTTTGATAAGCGGCACTACCTTGGACATACGTGTGCGGAGATCGCCCCGCTGGCTGGAAGGGAAAGAGATGATCCAACCCACAGGGCACTTTTGAGAGATTTTAATGTCGGCATCATTGTGATGGTTAATCTCGACTGTCAGCCTGATAGGGTTGGAAGGCACCCAAGAGATCTGTAGAGAACCGCTGTGCTTCTATGGGACTTTTCCAGAGACGCTCTGACCTAATGAACGGGTTCATCCAGGGACAGAGTCAGATTGAGGCTAGACTGTGAGAACCAGCTTTTCCTGAGGTCGTGGGACTGTGGAAGCTGCAGCCTGGTTGGAGGACTTGGGTCCCAGCAGGTGCATCTTGTAAAGGACTGAATAGCCTTTGCGCCTTCTTGCTCCCCAATTCCTGGCTGTCCTGAGGTTCCACCACACTCTCCATACTGTGTGTTTCTGCCCCTGCATAAGGTTGGAACGGAACCAGACAACCACAAGCTGATACCTCTGAGACCAGGATCCCAGATACGTCTCCCTTCCTTTAAACCGCCTCTCTTGAGCATCTGTCATAGCTGTGGAAAGTCTGGCTAAGAATCGGCATTAAAGGATGGGGACATGGCTCAGGGTAGAGCATTTGCCTAGCAAGTGCAAGGCCCAGGGTTCAATCCCCAACCCTGTAAGAAGAAAATCCAATTGGCATTGCCTGGGGACTATTCCTTTGCTCCTGGCTCCAGGGAGCTCACCTCTAAGACTCAGGCATGTTTTGTCTGATGATGTCTTTGTTTTCCTGGCCTTGGGTCACACTAGAAAGGCCGTGCTGAGCACATGACTCACAGTGAGACCATGGATCATGTCAAGTCAGCCCGCCTCTGGAGTAGCTGCGGACTCCTGATGGGCAGTCATCCATGTCTATGTGACCACGCACCAACGAACACTTCACACAACAAGGCTTGGGAGGCTGCCGTTGCTGGCCACACCCCATGGCCAGGTCTCACATCATTGCCAGAGGAGAACAGGGTGGCTGGTGTCCATGTCCTTAGGCTTCACCCACAAGTCTCTTGTGCCCTTGGCTGGTTTTACTCTGCCCTTTTCTGTGATCAAGTTCTGAGTCCTACAGCAAACTGACTGAACCTGTGGGTGCAGTTTGGGACCCCCAGTTTTGCAGTTGGTGGCAAATGGCAGCTCCGGGAATTCAGCAAGCTTGGACTTTACAATAAGCATTAGTTTTATTGTCCCTATTTTCTGCTATGAACCTGGGAGGGCTCAGAGAAAGCAGCAGCCTGCCCAAACCACACAAGCAAACCAGCATTGCAGCCCTGGCTTGGGGCCCCGTGTTCTGTGTGATAGCCCTCTATGGAAGTCTAGCATGGGCAATGAAAGGCCTGAAACAAAGGGCATGGAGTCAGGCATCAAAAGGGAGGCACCGTGGAGAGTGATGGAGACCTTGGTTCAGCAGAGCAGGGCAGGGAGGGGGGTGAAGTGAGGAAGACCCAGGTCCAGCAGTGCAGGGCGGGGAGGGGGGCAGAGTGATGGAGACCCTGGTCCAGCTGCATGGGGGGGATAGGGGGTGGGTGATGGGGGCCTAGGTCTAGCAGCACGGGGTGGGGGGTGATGGAGACCCGGGTCCAGCAGTGCAGGGAGTGATGGAGACCCAGGTCCAGCAGCTCAGGGAATGATGGAGACCCAGGGCCAGCAGTGCAGGGAGTGGTGGAGACCCAGGGCCAGCAGCTCAGGGAATGATGGAGACCCAGGGCCAGCAGCTCAGGGAGTGGTGGAGACCCAGGTCCAGCAGCAGTGTCTTTCCCAAAGTCGAAGGGTTTTGTGTGTTCCAGGGAACTGCAGACCATGGCTTCAGTGCCCTGCTTTCATCCAACAGATATTTGTGCTTTAGTATGAAAAAAAAAAAGAATTTTCTTTTGGGTGTCTTTCCTTAAGAGACATGGAGAAGCAAGAGCTGTCTGCGCAGATGATTAATGGAGGAGACTTCCTGTCAGTGAGGTCTTTTCGTTGAAGAGGCTCTCACCAGAGAGGTGTGGAGAATAGCTGCTGGGTTTTTCCTCATCTGCATCTCAGCCGGAGCTGGGAGACATGGTCTTTCAAGAGAGTGGGATAAAAACCAAGCAGTTTATGGCAGAGGGAAGGCTCAGAAGGGACGCAAGGGGTGTGACAAAGCCAGTGTAGCACGGGCCAGGGGCCACACAGTGGCAATCTTCAGTCCTGGGCATGGGTAACAACCCCACAACAGGTACCACAAGCACCCCATTTTCTAGATGACACAACAAGGCCCAGAGAACTTGGGAAATGGGGCCAGAGCCATAGGACAAAGACATGGCTGGAATTAGATCTTTCCCACTCTTAAGGCCTGACTTGTCAGAGGCTATCTTCTCCTGGACCCTGCGTGACTCCAAAGCTTATGAGATTTGCGGCAGCTGACAGGGTAGGGTTCATCCTCAACCTTAGCTATCAGCAAATGTGCTGGACTCTGCAGAGTGTGAGTCACGTCCTCCTGGCGCTGATGGTGGGTGGGTGAAAGGGATGACTGGCTAAATGATTAAAGGGACAGATGGATGGGTAGATGGATAAGTAGGTGGTGGATTGATACACAAGGTAGAAGGTGGAGAGATGGACGGATAAAAGGATGAGTAAGTGGATAGGTATGTGGATGAGTAGATGGGTGATGGATGGGTGGGAAGATGAACAAGGAAAGGTAGATAGATGATAGATAGATAGATAGATAGATAGATAGATAGATAGATAGATAGATAGATAGATAGATAATAGATGGATTGATGGATGGGTAGGTAGGTAAAAGGTGGACGGAGAGATGGATGGGAAGGTGGGTTGATGGGTAGGTAGATGGATGGCTACATAAGGGGATGAATGATGGTTATTTAGAAGGCGAGAAGGACTAGCAGATCGGTAGGTATGTGGGTGGGTTGTAGGGTGGTGGATGAGTGGATAGATGGGTAGAGAGAGCGATGGTCGGAAAGGAGGGTGGGTGAGTGGTTGGGTAGATAGATGGATAGAGGAGTGGGTGTATAGGTAGATGGAAAGCAGGAAGACCACTCGGATTTGGGGGTCCCGCAGAGGCTTCACTGGGGAACTGAGCAGAACGTGAGCTGAGTGATCAGATGGGGCAGAGGAGCAGAATGTGCAGAGCTCCCGGGCTGCTTGCTCCTGTTCTAGAATCTGAGCCATGCATGAGGTAGCTGGTTCACAAGACACTGGAACTGTACAAGTCCAAGTTCCCTTCCCATTCTAGAAAGTTCCACGTTGTTAAGCACTCTGGGGAAGGGGCTGTTTCTCTTTGGCCAATGTCACAGAAATACTTTGGTTTGGAATTGGTGTGGGCCTCGTGACTCAACTGAAATCAAAGTGATAGCCATTCTTCCATAGGAGCTGTGGCTACCTGTGTATTACTCTGGTGACATTAAACCCAGCATCCAGACAAGGGAAAGAAAATGTGGGAAACACCCAAACGCTGCAGGAGTTGAAGGGAGTTCTTTACCCCTGGTCCCAGCCTGCACCCCTGCCTGTTGCCCTTCCTACCCACCCTGGGCTGCTTTGGTCCCCAAGCAATTTCCTCTCCGGCTGAGTCACATTGGGAAGAACCTTTGACAGCTGTGTTTCCTCCGCTCCAGGAGGCCAGCAAGATGAAATGGCGCCTCCCCACAGCAAAAGCCAAGCAAGCAGATTAATTTAGGATGCATCTGCTGTAGATTAAACACTTGGAAAAGCCATTTTATAAATATTTTTTCCACAATCGTATCCCCATATGGCCACACTCGGGCCCCCTTCTGATGCTGCAAGAAGGCCTGGCGCGGTAGCCTCTGATCACTGGCTCCAGACGCCTGCCTGCTCCTGGCTGAACTGAACGTTCTGGAAGGACCTTAGAAGGCTCCTGGGGGACACCAAGGAATCCTGGGTACAAGCAAGGCCTTTGGAGCCTTCCAGGAAGTGCGATGGGGTAGGAGAAAGAGGAGCACAGGACAGTCTTTTCTTGCCCTTTGTTTGAACACTGGTCATATAGCCCTTTGTCTCTCTGCTCTGTGCTCTACAGCACACAGCTCTCAGAAAACAAGTTCGTTCTGGAGTTCTCTAGTGAAAAAGTCGTCTAGGCTGCTTGACACAAGAGTGAGCCGTACAGCCTGGGGGGTGTGCTCAGTGTCTGCCTGTGTAACATAGCAGCTTCCCTATTCCTCTCTGTGCATATACCCATCCCTCCCCCTCCCCGCAACTTCCTTACCCACCCCACCCCCTGCAGCTGAGGGATTGAGCCCCTGTCAGCATGGAAACCCAGCCTCCCGGCCTTCCATGGCCCCAGCTTCCAGTCCCACCTCTGAAATACTAGCTTTCTCACCAGAACCCGCAGAATAGTGCCGCAAAGGTCTTTCCGCTTCTCAGCAGGAAGGGTGTGTGTGGCTGTGAAGGGAAGACCCACATCACGGGGTCACACTGTCAGAGATGGAGGGGGCAGAGCCGATGAGACCACGGGCGGGGGGAGGGAAAGCCCTGCTTCTTCTAGCTATCATTATTCCCTTGTGTGCCACTGAGGATGGAGCCCAGGGCCTCACGCTTGTTGGGCAAGTGCTGTACCTTGGGCTGGAGCCCAGCCCTCTTTCACTTCGTATTTCAAAACAGGGTTTCACAAAGTTGCCAAGGCTGGCCTTGAACTCACTCTGACCTCAGGCAGGTGTTGGCCTTGTGATCCTCTGGCCTCAGTCTCCTGGGTAGCTGAGACGAGAGCTTGGCCGTGGCTCCTTATGGAAACAGGAGCAGCCTAGCTGAAACTGCTTCTCGCAATATAGACCAGAAGCCTCCTTCCCACTCAGCTGGGGCCCCTGCTTGTGTTGCTCTTCCAGTCCTCAGAGAGCTGCCTTAACCATGTTCCAGGTCCATCCGTGTCTCCCTCCTTCCCTCCCTTCCTCCTTCTCTTTCCCCCTCTTCTTCTCCCTCCCCCACTCCCTTCTTCCTTTAGGTAAGTACATGGGGTGAGGGACTTCCCAATGGCTAACAAGAAGATTCTCAAGCGAGCATGACTTGTCCAAGTGACAGAGAGAAGGTGGGGGTTGTGGAGAGAGGAAAAGGAGTGAGTTGCTGGAGCTGGGGTACCAAGACACTGAGCTCCCCTCTGGAGGATGGTGGGTCTGAATGCAGCTCCCATCTGGGGGGCAGGTATGAGAAAGTTCTGGAGCCAAATATGAGTGACCGTGGCCTAGGAACACAGACTTAAGTCCCTCCCGATTCCACGTTCCAATATGGAAGCAGTTTCATGAAATTTTTGTGGTAACAGCCTAAAGAAAGTCACAAATCAAGACACTCTAAACTACACTGGTGGAAACGTCACAGAGGCGGGTTCTACAAGACCTCAGCTGTAGATTCTCTCTTAGCTTTGGAGTTGGTGGGAGCTAATGCTCTGCTAAGTTAGTAGATTCCCATGGAAAACTAGTGCTGTGTGGGTTCCAAATGATCAACTCTGTGGCCACAAAGCTGCCAGGCTGGGGAAAGAGGTGGGCAACACATAGCCATGGAGAGGACTGAGGACCGTTTCTCTGGACCTGCAACGCTGCAAACTCCGCAGTCGCTGGAGCTAACTGATCTTGCACAAGGTTCAACAGAAGGTGCGGTTTCTTTCCTGAACCATCTTCCACAGATACCAGGTGAGTCTGTGGCGCTGTGACTGCTCTCTACATACAGAGAACAGCCTCTCAGTGAGCCTTTGGGCAATGTTGGGGGTGATGGCGCCTATGCATGCACACGTATGTGCATGTGTGTAGCAGCCAGAGATCGATGCTGGGTGTCTTCTTCAATTGCTCTTCATCTTACTTTTTGAGAGTCTCTCACTGAATCCAGAGCTCACTTATGAGGCTAAGTTGGCTGCCCAGTCGGTCCCAAAGATCCTCTTGTCTCTGCCTCTCCAGCTCTGAGATGACAGGCACAGGCCGCCATACCCAGCATCTTGCGTGTAAAATTGTTTTGCTTGTAGACATTAATCAAATGCCCAGATTCCTGGCCCTGCCCCTGATGGCTCCTGTCTGTCTGCTCAACTTCACTCATGTCCTAGAGAATTCTCAGGAGGGAACCCCGGAGTCAAGCGCCACCTCCCAGCTTCCCTAAGGTGGCTTCTGGGGACTTCCCAGCTGGGTTTAGGTGGAAACTCCACTTCAGCCCCACCCCTCTCTCTCTCCAGACCCTGCCACTGAGAAAGCCCACCCAGCAGTGGCTCCTCCCTCTGAGATGCTCAAGGCCACGCCTACAGCATATTTAAGACTAGCCGCATAGCCCTACCATGCTATTCTCCTACCCCCATCGCCCGAGAGTTGATTTGTTCTGTTTATTAAAACTTGGTTTTATTAATTTGATTTGATTTGGATTGCTGTGTCAGCAGAGAGACTTAATTTTGGGGTATGGAAACCTCTCAAGACATCCTGTGCATGAGGCATGGCAGCTGAAGCAGGCGGTCGCGGTGGTTCCTTTCCGCACAGGGCAGGGGCACAAGCTTGGATTGTATTCAACTGGAATTAACCAAATCTGTGACCATTGGCTCCTTTGTTGGACACTGTGGGTCTCGAAGGGATGGTACTCAAGTTGTTGAACCAGAAGCCTGAGCCATATCGTGTCAGGCCACGTCCAGAAGAGACTTACAGTCCCAACAAAGGTGGGCAAGTAATGGACAAGACTACACCTTGACCAGGACCCCTTGCCCTCTGTTTAGACATAAACCTCCTCTCGGGATCCTGGAGATGGACTTGGTGCAGGGAAGATGATCATTGACCTCTTCGTTCCTCTCTGTTTTGTAATTACATCAAATAAATCATTCTCTGCTTCTCACCATAATCTGCCTCTTTGATAGGCCCATTGAGAATGGAGGCTCAGCTACCAGGACCCAGGCTCTGACCCTAACACCTTCAGTGACGACAGGCTTCCTGGGGCTCCTTGGGGCAAGTGTTCAATTGATCTCTCCTTGAGGAAGGTGCCTATAGGGAGCAGAAGCCTGTTTGTCGACACTCAAATTCCGAATGTCTCCAGATAGTGCCAGCTGCCAACCTCTGCCTCTGCCTCTGCATCAAGCTAGGTTTGTGGAGAGCCATGTGCAGCTGCTTTCCACGGAAGGGAGGTTTTCCGTGGCTTTGCCGGAGAAAGGGCTGTCTAGCCAGATTATTCGTTTGGCTTTCTGCATATCGCATTCTGCTGGAACCTGCAGGCTCCATGCGGGGTTTATGATCCAGCACAGGCCGATTCGGCTTCTCTTACAATAGCCTGGTTAAGAACAGGCCCAGCAGCAGCCTGGCTCCCACTTCACACACACAGAGAGGCAGTCTCTCTTCCCTCACCCCCACACTGCTGTCACCACCAATCCTCAGGAGAATGTCCCGGCCCCAGGAGAGACAGCTGTTCTGAAAGTCATTCCCTTTCCCTCGGTCAGAACTGCCTAACCCCGGCAGTCAGGATGATCCCAGATCCATTATCTCAGAACAAGGCACACACCTGGCCCTGCCATATAGACCTTCAGACGAGGGTCTGACCAGCAATCTGACAGGGATGAAGAACTCCACCCATCCACCAACCCCAAAGAGATGAATTCTCTCTTGATGAGAAAGTACACGGAAGGACATGTCACTTGGGTCTTGGAAACAAGAAGAACCCCCTGGACCAGAGCTGTGGCCCTTCCGCATCCCCTGCCTCTCTCCGGCTCCCCACGGTCTTGCTCTGGGTCCTTCGGAAGAGTTCTGTACAGCATCAGATCATGAACAGCTACTAGAGAGGTATCCCTCCCAGGGTCCACATTGCCCTGGGCTGACTCATACCAGGATGTGGGTGTCTTTTATCAAGGGGATGTTAGGCCAGGAACATGGATGTCTCCTGTCTGACAGACTCAGGAGAGGACACAGAGTTCACCAGACCCGGGCTTTGAGAAGGGAACAGGGTTGCTTTTCTCTGGCCACTCCTATTAAGAGTGCTGATGGCTGGTGTTTGCACGTCCAGCAGAGGTAGAGCACCATGTAGGGCTGCTCCAGGGTGGTCTGCCCCTGTTGATGGCCCCCTCCTGTCGATGGAGGACTGCTCCGGGGATGGTCTGCTCCGGGGATGATCCACTCCTGTCGAGAGTGCTGATGGCTGGTGTTTGCACGTCCAGCAGAGGTAGGGGACCATGAAGGGCTGCCCCGGGGTGGTCTGCTCCCTCCCAAAGAGAAATAGAATGTGTCTCTCACATTGACACACCTCTGTGGGGGTTGGGACATCACCCAACACATTCAGGATACCAAGGTACAAACCTGTGATGGAAAGAGGTGCTTAGAGTACCCCCTGAGAGCCCCGAGCCACAAAGCCCAGGACTGCTCCCTCATTCACTTGCCTGAACTTTCTCTTAGCCTAGGGTCTCAGGAACGGAAGGCATGTCTCATGGGCACTATCTCTCTCCCCTAATTCAGGCCCACTGTATGAGTTATTTGTCCTGTTGCCATGACAACACACCTGATTAAAAACAGCTTATGGCTGTAAGGATGTGTTGTGGCTCACAGTTTGAAGGTCCATCGCTGTATGTCGCTGTTGGAGGACTTGTGTTGGGAGGAGCGAGAGGCAGCGGACCTGGTTGTTCACAGTCAGGAAGCGTGGAAATGAACACTGGTTGGTGCACAGTTCACTGTTTCTCTATTCAGTCTGAGAACGCAGCCCCATGGGTACTGGTCACATTTGACGGGGAGGGTCTTCTACCTTAATTAACCCCATCTAAAAGCTCCCTCACGGACATGCCCAGAGCTTTTTTTTCCAGGTGATTCTAAGCCCCATCAAGTTGGCAATCAAAATTAACCACCGTATCCACCATGCTGCTGACAGAGCTTCAAGCAGCTTGTAGGTGGGGCGGCCAGACCCTCCCTCTCCCACCAGGCTCTGGATCTCAAAAAGAGAGAGCAATCAGTTGTCAGTAGCAGAGGGACTGAGCCTGAAGGAGTATTGTCCCAGTGTGTTCCCCGCCCCAGCATCCCTGCTTTCTTCAGAGAACGGCCTATCCCCACTACACAGAGTTGGGCAAAGTCACGAGCTGCAAAGCACCAAGTCCCTGTATGTCCTTCCCTGAAGTCTCACACCAGATTTTCTCTTGTGCTTAGGGCCTAAGGGTGCAACGCACACTGCTCGTGTACCTTTAGCAGAAGAAGAAGTCAGGTCACAGGGGATGACCCCTGGGAGAGTAAGAATGCAAGCCTAAAGCCATCCGGGGAGCATCTAAATCAAAGCATGCCTGAAGGCCCTCCTCCAAATTCTCGGGTTATGAGCCAATAAATTGTCCGGCTTTGTTAAAACCACTAGGAGTTAAGTTTGTGACACTTGAAATGGAGAGAGTTATGGTCCACGTAGTGGATCTAAGTCGCCTTTGTGGAGAAGGAGTCTTTTCTGTGGGTGTTTGAGCAGGGTGCACGGTATCCAGACAGAGGCTGTAAGTGGGAGGAGCCGAGAACACGGGGTCCAGCATCTGGTGTTTAGGGTCCCAGCCTACATCCCACAGCAACAGCCTCCACTCTGGCCTGATGATGACCGACAGACACTTCTGGAAAGGCATCGGCCTCTCCATCACTTCCTAGGAATCAGCTCTGAGAGGGAAATAGCTGACAAGCCCTCCAACCCAGTAACTTCCCCCCGAATCCTCCAGTTCATGCATCCTCTTTCAGGAAACAAAAAATATCATTGTGAATCGAGATTAATCTCATTATTCCTCTTACAATCAAAAGCAGCTCTGAGCCCACATTCTGGTGTCAGGAGCCTGAGAAGGGGAAGGGTGGCATTTCATGGCTGTCTTGGTGGTCTCAAATGGCCATGACATCCCACTTCAGAAGGCAGCAAAATTTGAGGTGTCTAATCATGGCAGTCTAAGCAGGAGCCGGCATGTCTTTCCGAGGACGGCAGTCTTGGGCTCCTGAGAAATGCTGTTTCCAATATTGCGGACGGCATAGTAAATTCTCATGTCAGCCACTATTGATTTTACAGTTTCCTGACGGCCTCCCCACCCCCACTGCTCGATGTCTTTGATTATTTTATTTATGAACGACTTAACCTTGCCAGACAGCAGTCTCAGCACTGACAGTTATTCACAGGTTGGCGCCAGGGGACGGGACAGAATTGCTGCTCCTCATCAGCATCTCGGGGTGGAGTGGGGGGATCCCCAACACAGCCAAGACAACAAGGCACAAGTCTGAGACGAGCTACTTAATAGGACAGTCAGGGAGACCTTGAGGGATACGGCTTCCCCAGAGCTGCCTCCTTGCCCTCTTAACTGAACCTCATAATCCCATATCCTCCGGTTTCTGTCTCCAGTGCTGAGATCCCAGGAAGGGAGGGCGTGGTTTTCAGTTTCCCAACTTGAAGCTTTCAGAGAGTATAAGTGACTCTGGCCACTGGGACCCAAGCAAGACTCAGTGGCCTTGTAGGAATTTGTTCCCCTTGGAAAGGTGAAGAGAGCCTGGGACCATGGTACAGGATCCATCAAGACTGAGGGGCCATAGTGAGAGGCTTAAAGCAGGGCCTTGCAAGGCAGCATAGAAAATCTGCCTTCGCCCAGCCATGTCCCCTGCCTGGGCCCATGAGACCCTCACCCCAACCCCATGAGGTCAAATCACCATCCCCATCTGCAGAGAGACAAGCTGGGGCCCAGAGATGACACATTTGGCTCTAGATTGAGCAACGCCAGAACCTGCACAGATCCATTCCTGGTCAATCCAGTTCTGAGACCTCTGTCCTAGTCATTGCTGGATTTTGAAGCTTTAAATGGAGGCTGAGCCTCCCTCAACAGTCCAGCCCAAAGTCTAACCTTCTACCTACTTGTTATTCTCTCTACCTCCACCCACAGAAACCCCATCTTTCATCAGGATTGGTGACACCTTGGGACACCAGCCACCATCCTTGGGGGAACTGAAGAACCTCACAGTGTGGAAAACACAGCCTGGATGTCAGAGTGCCATGCTGTGAGCATACTGGGTAACAAAAAGTGGGCATGCTTCTGTATCTCCACAACGTCAGAATTTATCAGTTAGCAGTAAAATCCCAAGGTCCGTTGGTTTCCTCACAAGAGATTGCCAAGCGGTCCTAATTTTCTTGACAGCCAGCTGAGGCGTTGGCTCCTTTATTCCAGTTTTAACTACAAACTAACTCTTGGGTGATAACCACCCAGATTCTAAATGGATAACTAAGGGTGAGTGGCAGACAGATGTGTCTTCATTTTCCTCCTGGTGCTGGGCTGGAACATTCTGATAAGAGCAACATAAGAGAGAAAGGCTTGTGTTTAGCTCACAGTTCCGGTTACCCTCCGTCCAGGCAGGGAGGTCAAAGCCTTGGGAGCCTGAAGCTCCCATAGCTGCTCACATCATGTCCGCAGTTAGAAGACAGACAGCAAAGAACGCATGCACACCAGTACTCAGCTTGTCTCCTCTCCTTTACACAGTCCAGGATCCACTGCCCAGGAAACCATCCCACCCGTGATTTGGTGGCTCTTCCACATCGATGAGTGTAATCGATAGAATATACTCCCTGAGAGACAGGACTGGAGGCCTATAGCCCAGGTGATTCTGGGCTTTGTCACGTTGATGGCTAACACTGCCCATCAGAGATACACATATATGCATACACATGTGTGCACACACAGAGAGAGAGCTGGGATATGTCTAGCTAGAAAGCGTTGAAGAGGCTGCAGCAAATCCTAGGCATTTCAAAGGAGCCTGAGGGGCAGGGACAATGGCAGGGACATGGAGAGACTCTGCAGGGATAGATGGTAACTGACTGGAGGTAAGGTCTACTAGCCAAGGCTGCCAGGGCCACCGCGGTCAGGGTCGGAGCAGAGCTGCAAAGATGAGGTGTGGTGGACGCCATAGAAGCAAAGGTCAGGATGAGGTGACTGATGCCCCGATGGCAGGTCCTGAGGGACAAAGTGGCCGAGGACAGATACAGCTCTGAATAGGCCATGTCAACACTGAAGATGAAGGCACCATGAAGCCCGGGACAGTCAGGAGTCCTTTGACCCACACACCAAGCGATCAGAAGACAGGAGGGAGGAGGTGCTCCCTTGAGAATGTCAGCTGTCCTCTTCCTTCAGACCAGGTGAAGGAATCGGGCCTTTTCTTCAGTCGCTTGTGTCCACGAAGTTCTCAGGCCTGGTTTTCTTGGTAAGGTTTTAGTGCACGGGGGCTGGAGAGATAGCTCAGAGGGTAAGGGCACTGGCTGCTCTTCCAGAGGTTCCAAGTCCAATTCCCAGCAACCACATGGTGGCTCACAACCATCTGTAATGTAATGAGACCTGGTGCCTTCCTTGCCAGCAGTACATTGTATGCTTAATAAATAAATCTTTAAAAAAAGATTTTAATCCTACTGCACGTACTGGCTTTGTAGAAGCCTAGGCAGTTTGGAAGCTCACCTTACTAGACCTGGATGAAGGTGGGTGGTCCTTGGACTTCCCACAGGGCAGGGAACCCTGATTGCTCTTTGGGCTGACGAGGGAGGGGGACTTGATTGGGGGAGGAGGAGGGAAATGGGAGGCGGTAGCGGGGAAGAGACAGAAATCTTTAATAAATAAATAAATAAATAAGATTTTAGTGCACATACTCCTACAGTCCCGGTTTATTTGGGTAAATTCATAGAGCGCCACCCTTTCCGTTTTGGGGAAGAAGTTATGATTGTATCTTTTGTGGCTTGGGAAAGATGACATTGTTTATGTATCCACCAGGTTTAATCATTCTCTATCCTCAGATTCTGTTTGGAAAGTGGACTCTCTCAGGGCTGGGTACAATATGAAGTAACTAAGTGCAGGTCCATTAAAGAATATGAAATCAATAAAAAAAAGGTACATTGTACCAGGGACATTGTACAGTGTGAAGTCACCCAGGACAGGTACAGTGTACTACAGTATGGAGTCACCCAGGACAGGGACATTGTACAGTACAGTCACCCAGGACAGGGACATTGTACAGTACAGTCACCCAGGACAGGCACATTGTACAGTGTGGAGTCACCCAGGACAGGCACATTGTACAGTGTGGAGTACACCCAGTGTACAGTGGAGTCACCGAGGACAGAGACATTGTATAGTACAGTCACCCAGGACAGGTACATTGTACAGTGTGGAGTAACTCTGGCCAGCACACAGCCTGAGCTCAGCATGCTGGGCATGGAGAACTCATTTCCCTCTTGGCTGCTGTGTACAAAGACTGTCTATTTCCTCAGGGTGCCAACAGCAGCCCCTGACGCTGAGTTTTTTTAATGCTACATTGGCTACATTTTAAGTTCATGCAACCCAAACACTCTCTTCCAGATGGTGAAAATCTGTGGGGCTTTACGTGACAAAGCAAGCGAATGGGGACAGACACAGCTCAGTCCTCAGCGTGGGTTTGTGTGCTCACGGGAGAGTGTGTGAGTTCGTCCCAGTCTGAGTGCAGCTCTCCTGGACATCCTGCTGGGCTGTTACTGCCAGGGAAGAGCTTGCCACTGAGGAAGAGGCAAGGGATCCTTGGTAGTTAGTTTATCACACCTTCATGGGGATCTGCCATGGTCTCAGAGCGGAAGTGGTTCAGGCCAGTGTGTGAGAACTGCCAGAGGAAGCGCAGGTGGACATGAGCCCACCGTGTGGGGAGTGGGTGCTGAGGAGCGCAGGCACCATACAGACCTCAGAGGCAGGGAGCAGCTTTAGTCATTGCAAGGGGACCAAAGGTTTGGTTTCTCAGTGACTGGCACTGAGTGGTTGGAGCAAAGACCCTGAGTGCTTCCAAAGGGACTGTTGCGCTCCCTGGGGACAGGCGAGATGTCCTGAAGGAAAGCCAGGAGGAAGTGTTGGTGAGACATTGTTAGGAGGGGCAAGGGTTGGGGGGTTGGGGTTCCTAGCTATTCCCTTCACAGGGACTTGCCTTAGAGCAAGGCCACTGATGAGCTTGGCTTGGAGATCTATAGTGCTTACTTGTCTATTGGCCTGCTGTTTCCTCCAGAATGAACTATCCCCTCCTAGAGGGAGGTGCATGAGGCTGGAGGAGTAGAGGAAACTAACAAGGATCAGGAAGTCTCTCAGGCATACAAGGTTCAGAAAGCCCTCCCAGAGGCAATTGCTGGAGAGAGAAGTCTGGGAAGATGGCACAGTCTGCGGGAAGGTGGACTCGGGCTGCTGGTGATGGAGCTGCCTTCGAATCACTCTTGCTCCTATGAGTAACCCCAGTAAACTCACTAGTTCACCACGCTGGGCTTGGGTGTGATCATTGCTTTGAGTGTTGTTGATTCACCATCTGGGGTGAGCAGGCACTTATTCATGGCCACCAGGGGTGGGAGGCGAGGGAGGAATCACATGACAGCTACCATGAAGAGGGTCTCCTTCAGAGAGCCAATGAACACACAATTCCAGCTCCTTTCTTAGAGACCCAGGGAGGTTGCTGCAGGTCACCTGCAGAGTGAAGCTTTAAACCACCTCTGCAATCTCTCTCTACTTATTGGGATCTAATGAAGCAGAGGCCCCAGCATTCCGACTGCTCACCACACCTGCCGTGGACACTGGGAAGGTAACGCTGTCCCTAGATTCCTGTGAATCCCCAGAGGTGGGGGTGGAAGATATGGAAGCAACCGAGAGTCTTTGAGTAGTCACCTCACCTCTCCGAGGATTAATTTATTTCCTCATTGAAAAATTGTAAGTTTTGGGCAACTAAATGAACAGCAAAACTTCAAAACTGTCAGCGTCTCATATTCACTGCCTGCTGTTGCAGCAGAAGCTACAAAGGGAGAATTTGTGCTTGCTCGCAGTTGGAGGCTACAGTCTGCCATGGTGGGGAGTCACGATGCAGCGGCGTGAGGCAGCTGGTCACAGGGCATCTGGTCAGAAGGCAGAGACCTGGGAATGCTGGTCGACTCACTTTCTGCTTTCTGTTCAGCCTTGGGCCCCAGTTCACAGGCCTGCCCTGCCCACATTCAAGGCGGATCTTTGCTCCTCTGTTAAACTGCTTTGGCCACACCAGCACGGACACAGCCACTGTGTCTCCTGGGTGGCTCCAAGTCCTTTCGAGTTGACAATTCACGTTTGTCATTATGGATACTGAAGTGTCATGAAGACTTGGCCTGACTGAAATGTGCCCAGGTCTGCCTCAGCTGAGACCCCCAACTTCCGTTCCCACTAAATGACTAGGCTTGGTGGCTGTTTTCTCCAAACTGAACTAGCCAAGGCAGAGACCGTGGAGCTGAATGCTGCAGGTCTGTTAGAACAAGGGAGACATCACAGAAGTTACAGCTCCAACCCCACATCTTATGCAGGAAACCCTCAGGGTGGGCTTATCTTAGGGGAGAAAGTTCCAGAAAGGAAAGGTGACAACTTATGAGCACCCCAGCTGGGACATCTCTGGGATCCCAGTGCGCCTCAGAACAGCCCCTGAGTTTGGTTTAGACACCCAAGGCTCAAGTGCCCCAGCAGCCAATGGGCTTATAAGGGACCAGTGTCCAAACTGCACCTCTTGACAATATTCTGATTTCCAGCACTGTGTAACCTAGACAGAAGGTTCATTGTGCCCCCTCCAAGCCTGGGTCCTTGTTTCCCTTTGGCTTCTGCATTATTGCTTCTCACTACCACAGCTCTCCTCTTGGGGGGCCTTCTGGAGCTGAACCAGCCCTGGGATCCCTAGGTATGCTCTGCCCTCTAGGTATGCCCTGCCCCCTAGGCATGCTCCGCCCCCAGGCATTCTCCACCCCCTAGGCATGCTCCACCCCCAGGCATGCTCCGCCTCCCTAGAGGCTGTGTCCAGGCACCACCTGATGGTACAGAGCAGAAGAGCGGAAGTACCTGTCTCTGGATGAGTGAGTCCACTCACCCACTTGCAGGGTCCCTAAGAGATGGCGCTGGGGAGCAGCCTACACGCTGCCGGGGCTCAGCAGCTTCCCACACCTGCCATTTCTCCTCCTGAAACATGTCTTGACCTGCCTGGGGGTGTTAAAGGACCACGTGATCTGAATTCCCCCAACTTGGTCCAAGCTCTGCTCCAAGAGGCAAGTACAGTCAATCCACCACGACCCTGCAGTTCTGCGCAGGTACCTGTAAGCCAGGGGACTTCAGATTCTGTGTGGTACCTGCTACAAGAGCACAGGGCACATCATTGTGCTTGCTGCTGTCACTTGGGAAGGAGCACTGGATAGGAGTCAAATGGTGAAGTCACCTCTGAGCCTGTGGCCCCAGAAATGATCCCCAGGCAGCCTCTGCTTACCCTGGGTGGTCATGCTCAATCTCCGTCTAGAAGGTAGAAACTGCTGACCTCCATGTAAGCCACAGCTTTGTCATGTCAGTGAGTGTGGTGGGGAGAGACTCGGGGCCGCACAGACTACGGCGGGCCTGGTCTGCCCAGCTTGTTCAGAATCTGCAGCCCCGAGCATTGACCATCCCACTACCCTTTCACCTTCACAGGCCTCAGGATACCTGCACCCTGCTCCTGCCTTCAACACAGACACAAACCCTGACGCGCTGGTTCCCGAACAGGGCCTGGAAGAGAAGTCCCATGTCAGCCCCATCTTCAAGAATGCCACTGCCGGGGGCTGGAGAGATGGCTCAGTGGTTAAGAGCATTGTGTGCTCTTCCAAAGGACCCGAGTTCAATTCCCAGCAACCACATGGTGGCTCACAACCATCTGTAATGAGGGCTGGTGTCCTCTTCTGGCCTGCAGACATATATGCAAACAGAATAGTGTGTGCATAATAAGTAAATAAATAAATAAATATTTTTTTAAAAAAAAAGAATGCCGCTGCCTGTACTGGGGACTGTTTGTTCCCCAAAAAGTGGGACAAACATGGGCTATCTGCTTCGCTTCTCCCCAGGGACCCAGGAGCGCTACTGTCCCTTCAGTTCAGGTGAGGCTCACCATCTGTGACTGGCGTGGATGTAGAGAAAGTAAATGGTCATAAAGGGGGCAGCCTGGGCTCCAAACGTCGGCAGTACCACGGGGAGACAGCTCAGGTGAGTGACAAGAAGATGGAGTTTCGGAGTCTGTGGCTGCATGGCTTCTTCCTTAAAAAATCCTGCATTTATTTACGGTGAGGGGAGCGCACCACAGTGTGAAGGTGGGGCCAGAAGACAGCTTACAGGAACTGGTTCTCTCCTTCCCCACAGTGGTCCTGGGAGTCATGTTCAGGTCATCAGGTTCTGCTCCAAGCACCTTGATCCACTGAGCCATCAATGGCCCAAGAGCTATTTCTTCTCATACCAATTCAAGCAGGAAATTGGAGCTTGCTCCTATTGTCAGGGTATATGTGTTTCATTTTATTTATTACTGGGTTTCACCTAGGGAAAAAATAATTGGAGAAGTAAATACTTTAGGGTAATAGAGCAAACCCAGGCGCCTCCGCTTCCTGCTTGGGCAGGCAGATTCTAGGTTTAGAGCCAGAGTGGGGATACAGGGCTGGAGGTGGACTCCCTCAGCCACTTAATGGGTGATAATGACATGCTGTAAACAGTCTTGGTGTGATTAAGGTTGGAGGCCCAGGGCTGAGACAGTTTCCATCCAACAATGGAGCCCCAGCTCAGCTGGCTCCAGGAGACTCTACTGGGCCTGCCCCAGCCCCGAGGACAAGCTACAGCCTCCTCTGTCCAGCCCTGCAGCTGGCCCAGGATAACCCCAGCCCTCTCACTTCCTCCAGTAAGCTTGCATGCTCTGGGTGCAAACTCTTAAACGGGGGGGGGGGGGGACCAAAGACAGCAGTACACCCTCTACCTGTTTAATGGGTGCACCTCGGCCAAATGTGACCCCCTCCTCCACATCTTCAGAGTGAAACATACCCTCCACCCTCCCTGCTGCCTGCTGGGGAACCCCAGATAGCCTGACTTCGTGAACCCCCCCCCCTTTCTCTAAGAAGAGACACTCTGCCTCATGGACCTGAGCGTTTCTCAGAGCCCACAACCCGCCACTGTCAGCATACCCACAGTGTTAACGAGTCTTCTGATGAACATCTCACCCAAAAGGACCATCTGCCTCAGTCTACCCCCACGAACCCCAAACTCCTGACCCTGCAATAACCAGAGTGCCAACCCCTCAGGCTGGGCTGAGGGAACCACACCTCCAGCCATTTAGAAGTTGCTGCTCTGCTCCCCACTCCTAACTGTGCTTGTCACACAGTCCTCCCACGAGAGTGCTCTTCTGAAATCCACTCCATAGAGTCTCTGAGATCCTCCCGTCACAGAGTAGAACATTCCATTGCTTGTGTGTTTTGGCGAGTTTGTCCCTGTGATCTTTCTTTTTCCAAAACAGCCTGTTGCTTTTCATTGCCCATGTGCCTGCTGGAAGGTTTTAATCCTAAAGGCAAGACCCATACTTTAAAACAATGAAGTCAGAAGGTCTATCCAGAAGGAATGCAGTGTTTCAGGAAGTGGGGTGGGTGCTCTGAGGCGTGAGGTCCTTCCCGTCCTGCTCTTTCCCCACCATCACCATCTGCCTCCGTTTCTGTAACTGTGCTGGTCCCGGCCTGGCATTGTGCTGGGTCTCCGCCTTGTTTCCATGCAGAGGTGACATGTCAGCTCAGTTGGGATGGGGATGACATTGTTTGATGTCTCTGGGAGCACTGAGAGGCCCTGTCCTGGTCACTGCAGCTGTGCAGTCTGAGAGGTGTCTGGGAGAAGGCTCAGAAGTGGGAGGGAGGGGAGTGAACTCTGCTGTCTCAGCCTCAGGCAATTTTATCTGCTGCTCAGGAGGAGTCCCAGCTAATGCTGGGAGGTGTCAATTGACAAGGGAGATGGGTAGGAACTGATGGGGCTGTATCCTCCTTCCTCCCTCTCTTCATCCTCCTTCCTTTTCCTTCCTTCCTTCCTTCCTTCCTTCCTTCCTTCCTTCCTTCCTTCCTTCCTTCCTTCCTTCCTTCCTTTCTTCCTCCTTCCCTTCCTCCCTCCCTCCCTCCCTCCCTCCCTCCCTCCATCCATCCCTATTCTTTCCTTCCTCTTCTGCCTCCCATCACCTCCTGCCCACAACCCTCCTCCCTCTCTGCCTTCCCCTCCCCTTTCTTTTTTAATTGTTTTTATTGAGCTCTATATTTTTCTCTGCTCCCCTCCCTTCCTCTCCCCTTCCCTTGTACCCTCTCTCATGCTCGCAATTTACTCAGGAGATCTTTTTTTTCTACTTCTCTTGTACATTAGATCTATGTATGTCTCTCTTAGGGTCCTCTTTGTTGTCTAGGTTCTCTGGAATTGTGAATTACAGGCTGTTTTGTTGTTGTTGTTTTTGTTGTTTGTTTATTTTTTGCTTTATGTCTAAAGGCCACTTATGAGTGAATACATATGATATTTGTCTTTCTGGGTCTGGATTACCTCACTCAATATGATGTTTTCCAGATCCATCCATTTGCCCACAAATTTCAAGTTGTCATTATTTTTTCTGCTGTATAGTACTCCACTGTGTAAATGTACCACATTTTCCTTATCCAGTCTGTCAAGGGGCATTTAGGTTGTTTCCAGGTTCTGGCTATGACAAACAATGCTGTTGTGAACATAGTTGAGCACATGTCCTTGTGGTATGATTGAGCATCCTTTGGGTATAAACCCAAAAGTGGTATTATTGGGTCTTGAGGAAGGTTGTTTCCTAATTTACTGAGAAATTGCCATACTGAAATCCAAAACAGCGGTACCAGTTTTCACTCCTACCAGCAATGGAGGAGTGTTCCCTTTACCCCACATCCTCTCTAGCATAAGTTGTCATCAGTGTTTTTGATCTTGGCCATTCTTACAGGTATACAATGGAATCTCAGAGTTGTTTTGATTTGCATTGCTCTGATGGCTAAGGATGTTGAGCATTTCCTTAAGTGTTCTCAGCCATTTTAGATTCCTCTGTTGAGAGTTCTCTGTTTAGGTCTGTACCCCATTTTTATTGGATTATTTGTTCTTTTGATGACCAGTTTCTTGAGTTCTTTGTATATTTTGGAGATCTTCTCCCCCTTTCCTCCCTCTCCCTCCTCCTTCCCGCCCTTCTCTCTCAGTCTCTCTCTCCTTTTCCACAGGGTCCTACTACCTCAGCCTCCATGCCAGCTTTGGAATGACTTTTCCTACCCAGAGGGCAATGGTGCAGTGTGGTCAGATGGTGAACATGAGAGAGCAGAGCGGCAAAGCTGCACACAAGTTTCTGCAGGTGGCTTTACCTTCTCCTATGGACGTTTGCCAAAAGAGTAAACGGGAAAGCCTCACACTCCAGCCACCCACACTGTTTCATAGTTTTTCGCGGTCTCTTCTTTTTGTAGGTCTCACATGGCATCTGCTTCTCACATACAGGGTGACTTTGGGAAAGTCATTTCAAGAGGCTGTGCCCAGGGTTCCCAGTCTGTGAAGGTTCCTGGTACCGCTGTGGGGACAAGGTTACTTAGTCCTCACTTACTGTTGCTGAGAAGAGACCGCGGCCCCTCATCCCACACAAGCTCAGTATCCCCTGGGCTGGCAGGAGGTAAGACACAGGGCAAAGAAACAGGGGTGTCAATGCCCCCACTTTCTCCTGCACCCCAGCAGAGGAGGAGGTCTAGCCAGCAGGGTCTCAGCTCCAGCCAGTATGATGCTCCATTCCTCCTGCCAAAGGGATAGAGAGTTTAATGCTATACCAGCAGAGGAGGTGGACGTGAGCGGCTGGAGCTGGCCTTTGAGGGTCATAGCCTGTCCCGCTTTTGAGCTGGTATTTCTGCTTCTTCATCCAAGATGTGAGATACTCCACCACCAACGACCCCCATCCCACTCTGCCCCACCCCCATGGCAGACTGAAACCAGAGGATAAAGAAGTTATCCCAGGAGCCCAAAGGCCAGAAAAAAAAAAACAACTATCCCCGCGGGACATTGAGCTGGGCTGCACAAACGCTTGTCACTACTCAGGATCTGCCCGGTGGAGGTTTTCAGTTGGCAGGGAGCCATGGCTAGAAAGCAGCGGCCAGTGTAGCGGGCACTGTAGGCCCCGCCACCTGAGTTCACACAGGCCTCCAGGACATGTAATGCAGGGGCCCCACAGCTCCCAGGAAACTGTCTGACAGGATGTAATGAAAATTCTTTCTGTCTTTGTCACACTGTGGGCAGGCAGGCAGGCCAAAAGTCTAGATGTTTTCAAGGGAATTTTTAATTAGTATGTAAATTCGGTTCTCGGCACTCAAATGTCATTTACTAGGTAAACGTTGCACTCGGTGCAGGTATTTATTTGATCCCGCCCCGCCAAGGTGCCTTTGTGGCTTTCCAGGGTGTGTAATAACAGCATTGCAAAAACAAAATGAAATGCTCCCTCCACGGCGACGCTGCCGATGTGCGCAGAATATTTTAGGGAAGCTGCGCCAGCGCTGGCAGCCACACAGACTCCCTCCATCCTGCCTGTCTGGCATAGCCTACAGCTGCAAGGGGACCTCTCATCCCTGGATCCCAACCCAGAACAGTCCCTCAAAGGGACCTGGCTAGGAACTCGGGGAAAACTGCCAGTTACCTGCGTCCAGGGAACTTGGAAGAAGCAGGCCATGCAAGTGGACATTAAGACACAGCTGCATCCGTATACCCCTGTGAGCCCTCAAAAGAAAGGGCAGAGGAAGTCAGTCAGTAGCCATAAACCCTTAATTCCAGAATAGAAAATGACTTGGTGCTAGGGCTCCAAAAGGCAGGAGAGGAACTTTGAACCTTCCCATGTGCGTCACTGTCCCCAACATGATCAGAGGATACTCTGAATGTCGAAGAAACTTTGCTGCATCAAGAATGTGTGCATGTGTGTGTGAGCAGCCTAGCTGAAGTCCTAAGCTGCCTGTCCCAGTTCCACTGTGAGGGACAGTGGTCTCCTCACCCATGTGAACAGGGAGAGATGACTGTGTATGTGCATGTATGCCTGAGGATAAATACTCATGCTTGTATGCATAAGGATAAGCAGGCAGGTGCATATATACAAGTGCCTGAGTGTACGTGTGCAGTAGGTGAGTGTGCCTACATGCAGCATATATACCTGTGTATAATTTTGAACATACAAGTTATGAATGTGAATATGCATACGCACCTATGTATATACATGCAGATAAGCATACATATATGCCTGAATAAATTGTGCACTCATGTGTGTCTGTAGATTTAAACACATATATGTATGAGAATATGTGTGTGCATATGTTTATGTGTTGCTGTTGCATGTGTGTCTGTTAGTCTACAGGTATGTGTATATGCCTGTATGCTGTTAACATGACTATTCATGCCTAGTGTGCCTATAAGCATGTGATGGACAATTCTGCCAACTCCTGTGCACCCCAGATGCAGATCAAAGTCTGGCAACCTGGCTCAGGAATATTCCAGTTTAGCATCCCCTAGTGCCTGGCACAGCTGCAATGAAGGTGGGGACAGGGAGGTGTGCTCAGAGTCCCCGATGAGTTCGCTGGAAGTGCCTCAAACCAGTTGGTCTTCACACTCACCACTCAAAACCAGCACCCTAATTCCTGAGTCATCGGCTGGTCCCTGGTCCAGCTTTCTTCTGCTCGGAACCATCATCCTGGACAAGCCCTGAAGCCCAGTTCTCCAGGACTCACCTGGAGCATCACACGATGCAGAGAGGAGCCAAGAGAAGCTGATCATGAGCTCACCTGCTAGATGTTCAGATACAGGACCAGCACCAACAAAGCCATGTAAGACCCCGAGCCAGGCCTCAGGTGGTGGCAGAGCACAGCAGGTGGGGAGGAGCATCTCCACGGTTACACGTCCACTTCACACATCAACACTCACAGCCGGTGTGTCCTGTTCTCATCACAGCCAGGGCTCGGCAGACTGAGTAGGTCTGATGTCCAGCAGGGCGCCCTTTCTGCCAACCACTCTGCTCTCTTCTGTCCCTTGCTTCTCTATAGATCCCTCATCCATCCATCCACCCATCATCGTCTATTCATGCATTGATCATTCTCCATCCATCCATCATCCGTCTATCTATGCATCCATTATCTATTATTCCATCCATCATCCATCCATCGTCCATCCATTCAGACATCATCCTCCATCCATCCATCCATTCATCATCTACCCACTCACCGTCATCCACCCAGCCATTTATCAAGTTAACACATTTCTTTTTTAAAAATATTTATTTATTTATTATGTACACAATATTCTGACTGTGTGTATGCCTGCAGGCCAGAAGAGGGCACCAGACCTCATTACAGATGGTTGTGAGCCACCATGTGGTTGCGGGGAACTGAACTCAGGACCTTTAGAAGAGCAGGCAATACTCTTAACCATTGAGCCATCTCTCCAGCCCTTAACAGACATTTCTGAGAGAACTCCCTGTGCATCCTGTGTTGCTCAAGATTTGTGAGCACAGCCAGGAGAGAGACCAGACCTCTATACCCTGTAGGAGCTTATACTCTAGAAGGGGAAAGAAATGAGAGACAGGTTATCAAGTAGACCATCAGGGGAGCTTCAGACAGAAGTACTACAGACAGCACATCTTCCCACCTGGCAATGGGGAACCTAGTAAACCCTCCCAAGCCAGTACCAAGATAAGGCTGAATGCCTCTTGTAAATACGTATGACATGGTGACAGGCCCACAGCCATTGTTCTTCCTGTCACTCCATCTCCTGACCCCAGCCCCCAAGAGTACTGTGGTCTAGTTGTGAGCTCAATGTCCATAAGTTGGAGCCCAATTCCCCAGTGCCATGGTGAAGATGGAGCCCCTGTTAGTGGAACTGATGCTCAGATTAAGAAGAGATCCCAACCCTGCCTCTTGAAGATGCAATAAGAAAGAGTTACCTGGCCAC
Organism: Microtus pennsylvanicus; assembly: GCF_037038515.1. NCBI lineage: Eukaryota > Metazoa > Chordata > Mammalia > Rodentia > Cricetidae > Microtus > Microtus pennsylvanicus. The sequence continues at coordinate 148,059,703 of NC_134580.1, read as the reverse complement.
CAAGTCTTTCAGAAACTTCATGTTGGACCTCAACCTCCAGAACCATGATCAATAAACATTGTTTACTCAAACCACCCAGTCTAGGGTCTCTGGTTTTGTGCCCTGACTGAGACCCTGGGTAAACAGAACGGGGGTTGTGCTGGAAGAAGCCTTGTGATCCCTGAGCAGGAAACCAAGTTTAAGAAGGTATCACAGAGTGAATCTCCAGGGCTTCCTCTGGCTACACGAGGCCTGAGATGGACCTGGTTGGATTCAGGGTTTCTCCAACCCGTGGTCCCCTCTCAGAGCACACAGCTTAGGAATTTCCTGGGTTTTTCATGGTCAGGCACGGTCGTCACATCTCCCTTCCCAGAGTCCTGTGTGTGTGTTCCTACGATCCTGTGCATGTGTTCCCAGGGTCCTGTGTGTGTGTTCCCAGGGTGCTGTGTGTGTGTGTTCCTAGGGTTCTCTCTGTGTTTGTTCCTAGGGTCCCGTGTGTGAGTTCTCAGGGTCCCGTGTGTGTGTTCCCAGGGTCCTGTGTGTGTGTGTGTTCTCAGTGGGGAGGGCCTTAGAGTCCGAACACAGGTGCTTTTCTATCCCCAGGTGAGTCTCCAACCAAGAGCTCATGCTACACTGGGGCCCAGCTGGAGATGCCATGGCTGGCTTTAACTAAAGATGTTGTCATGGGGGCAAGTTAAGTGACTTTCAAATGACTCTACCTGATATTGCCTTTATTATCATCTTAACTAGATGGCTGGGTCAATCGCCCATACTCACAGCTGAACAGTGAGTCCTCTGGGTCCAGCTCATGAGTCCAGGCAGGGGAAGGGAAGGAACAGACAATTTCAGGACATCACCTTCTGAGGTAGAGATGCCAATACCCTCATACACCAGGCATTGACCTTGGTGTATTGAGTTGGTCCTTGACCCCATCTCAGCTGCCTGTGGCAGAGATAGGAAGTTAATGGGAGAACACCTTCCAGGAACCTGGGCCAGAGATGGAGGAGGCGCTGCCTGACCTCCTTGTTGAAGGCTCCTGTCCCCATGGTACACAGTAGGGCTGACACAGAGGCACACCCTGCAGTTACCTCCTCACCCAAATCCTCCCTGCCACCTCCAACAGGGAGGTTGAAACAAACCCCTTGCTTTAGCTTGAGAAGTCGAAAGACCCTACCCACGGCAGGGGGTGTGGGGAGGGTAACTGAGTGGTGTAGATAATGTCTCCATGATCCATTCAGCTCTGATTAGGGAGGCCAGAGAGGACCAGGTACCATTATCCAACAAATGTACCGCTCCTTACTGAAGCAGACACAGGCTCACCCGAATGTGCTGCTGATAAGCACAGCTGAGTCCCCAGGAGCCAACTCTTGCTCTAATGTATCACTACAGGCAAAGAAAGAGCACCCTGTGGGGTGGGTACTGGAACATTGCCCCCCCGAGGGCTACGCCCCATGTTCTAGCTGTCTCCTTGGCTGCAGGAAGAAGCCCAGGACCCCACGCATGCTCCCACTGTACCTGTTCCACACCATGGCCAGCTGTCCCAGCTGGTCACCTCCAGGATCACTCTTGTCCTCCCTTCTCCCCCACATCCCACAAGCCAACTTCCACCTTCTCTTTGTGACCTGTCCATTTGTGTCCAGCCCCACCCCTTCCCTGGTCTGGTCACTGCCATCTCCTGGGTGACCACATGGCTTCTCTGCTCTGGTCCTGCTCCACACAGCCCATGCAGCTCCATCCCCTGCAGAGGGATCCTTGGATGGCTTGTGATGGCTCCTGTCCACTTAGTTCCAGCCTTGAGGCCCTGCAGAGACAGTAGCTCTCCAGCCAGCCCAGTATGGAGGCTGCAAAGCTCATGTAGGATTCCCTCCTATTTTGAAGAACCAACATTCCCATCCTGACCAGGCACTCCAATTTCCGTGTCCTCCCCCACAGACTTCAAAACTCCAGGGCAGATCCCATGTCTGTGTCATGGCCCTGGGTGTTGGTGTTTACAAGATTTCATTTAACTGTTACTAATTAATAATGTGCATTTATTGAGAATAGGCAGTTTTTCCTCAAGACCACAGGCACCCCAATAACCATACAGAGACTTAATATTAATTCTAAATGCTTGGCCAGTAGCTTAGGCTTGTTATCAACTAGCTCTTAGAACATAAATTAACCCATATTTCTTATCTGCACTCTACCACATGGCAGTACCTTCAGCATGGCTTCTTTCTGAGTCTCCCGGCAACTTCACCCTCCTTCCTCCCAGACTCTCTTTTTGTCTGTTAGTCTCACCTGACCTCTACCTGCCCAGCTATTGGCCATTCTGCCCTTTGTTAGACCAATGAGAGCAACACATCTTCACAGTGTGCAAAAGGATTATTTCCATAGCAGTTGAGCATCTACATCTGTACCAGGCTGTCCTGAGAAATTTTCAGTGTTCATGTTCCGTTGGCCCTGCCACACCACGGGCACTCCCGGGAGGATCATTTGGGGTGCATCTTCTACTTACCAGGTTTCTGGAACCTGGAGGTAATCTTGCACAGCCACAAACAGCTAACCTTGGGCGAAGCCAGACAGACAGCTCAGGAACTGCCTTTGTCCATACCAACCCCACTGCCGACATGCTGAGTGAAGGGGGTACAGGGAAAAGTCCCCGGCCCAGTCAGAGGTGGCTCTAGTCCAGCCTGGTGTGGCTCTGAGTGAGTGTGACCATGCCTACCCTTCTTGGAACACAGTCTTTCCTATAGAGTGTGATGGTCCCTCTTTGTGACCCTTCCCTTGGCCACCATGCCATGTAGCCCAGTTACTAGGTAAACTGAAGACCCCACCAGAGAGGATCATGGTAGTTTCTCATTGTCTATTATTTCACTGTTGAGACCTGGGAGAGTGGGCGCAGATGATGTCAGGAATCTGACTAAGCCCCAGAGAGAGGGAGAGAGTGGGGCAGAGGAAAGTGCACAGCTCTGCCTGCCAGACATCTGGATGCTGAGTTTCGTCTCAATGGCAAGTTCCAGGCACTCGTATTTTCTGGCTGGTGCAGAGAAGCACACCCTATTCATGGTCTCCATTTCCCCACCGGAAATGAATCACCTCCCTGGGGCCGTATCTCCAGTCTTCCTGAAGTCCCCAGCCACAGGATCCTGCCATCAACAGGCCTGTCATGCATGGACCTGTCATGGCAAGTGTGGTTCTGAGTGGAAGACCCCCACAGTGGGGAGCTTGGGGACTCGTGGATGACCTCACATGCTAGAGTCCTTAGTCCCAGAGAAATCTGTGCCTTTCAGTCAGGGCACCAGTGGGTGACAGAAGCTCTCGGACGGTCTTAGCGGGATTGAGCTTTCCCCTGCGTCACTCAAGACTCTAAGAACAACTGTTGAGCCGGATAAAGTGATACAGTCCTGTAATCCCAGCACTGGAGAGGCTGAGGTAGGAGAATTACAAGTTCAAGGCTAGCCTGGGCTACTTAGTGACACCAGTAAGGGGGGGGGAGGAAGAGGGAGAAGAGAAGGGAGAGGAGAAGGAGAAGAAGGAAGGGAAGGAGGAGGAGTGAGGAGGAGGGGGAGGGGATGAGGAGGAAGAACAGGAGGAGGAGGAGGAGTAAATACAGAAGGAGAGGGAGGGGAAGGAGGAGGAGGACAGGAAGGGGGAAGAAGGAGACGACAGGAAGGGGAGGAGGGGGAGGAGCAGAAGAAACTGCAGAATGCACTGGGGATTCAGGGTCCCCGCACTGGGAAGAGTGGAAGCCTAAGGGTCTGTCCAGGCTCCCAGGCGCCCCTCACCACGGCAAGTCATCTGGCCTCAGACTGTGACCAGGACGGTGACTTCCCCAACCCCTTCAGGCAAGGGAGGGTCCAAGCAGACCAGACTACTCCTGGCTCTGGGGAAGCTTGCACAGCCCCAGGGTACAGTCAAGGCCGCCAGTCTAGAGTGGATTGAAAGTAAGTGGGCTCTTCATTACCTACTCAGCCAAGCTGGTGGCCGCACCCCACCACCTGACTTCACAGCGGTGTTGTGTGAGGTGCAGTTTTATGCACACCAGACCCCTGAGCTCTCGCATCACCTGGGCACCGCCCGTGCAGCCTTGCAGTGTCCCCCAGTTCTTCCAGCCTGGGGACATCAGTCACCCACTGAAGTTGTATCCCCACCTTGAGCATTTCTGCAATCCAAATTTGCTCTGCACAGTCCACAAAAGAACTTTTACATAACGTTGATTCTGAAAGGTTTTAATCAGTCTCGTTTCCTGGATTGTCTTTAATGGATTTATTCTTTTTAATTGTGTGTCCATGATCACACGTGGGTGTGGCAGCACAGGCACACGCGTGTGAAAGCCAGAGGTTAGACCTGCTTGCAGCTCTTCAATACAGTTCCTCATGTTATAGTGACCTCCATCCATAAAATTATTTCATTGTTGCTTTATAACTGTAATTTTCTACTGTTATGAATATTAATATAGATATATGTTATGCAGAATGCCCGATATTCAAGTCCCCAAATGGGTCATGGCCCACTGGTTGAGAATTGCAGTTCAAGATCCATCATCCACCTTGTTTTCTAGACGAGTCTCTTGTCCAGCTGGGAGCTCACTGACAAGGCTAGCTAGATGCACCTGTCTCCGCTCTGCAGTGCTGGGATTCTAGCCGTGTGCCATCGTGAAGAGCTTTCTTTGTGGGTGCTGGCCCTGGAACTAAGGGCCTTGTACTTGAGAGCTAAGTGCTTTATTGTCTAAAGCCTTTCCCCAGTGTCTTACTGACTGAGCCCCCCCCCCATCACCTTTATTTAAAAGACTCATAGCTCACTAAACCAGCGTGCGTCAGGACCCTGTAGCACTTGGTCCAACCTCTGGCAGTTTAAACTGCCAAGTGAGAGGCAGAGCCACCGCCCACTCACGAGGCCTACAGGATGGACAGATGCCTACAGGACGGACAGATGCCTACAGGACAGACAGACGCCTACAGGACAGACAGACGCCTACAGGACGGACAGATGCCTACAGGACGGACAGACGGACACCTTCAGTGCTGCACCTTTAGTGTCACGGTGCCCAAAGCAGTGACCAAGCTCCTGAGACTTAAACTTGCTGTTTTGAAACAATCTTGTTATCTGGGTAAGCAGTTAAAACCTTTACTTAAGTCACCTTTGAGACTCTGTGTGCGCATGTGTGTGCGCGTGTGTGCAGAGGCCACAGCCCGATACTGGGTGTCCTTCTCTATCACAAGATCTTACAGTCTTGAGAACAGAGTCTCTCACTGAATACGGAGTTCATCAGCAGCTAGACTGACCATCAAGCCCAGATCTGCCTGCTGCCTTCCAGGCTTGGGATTACCCTCCACTGCACCCAGCTTGTTAAGCAGGTGTTGGGGATCCGAACTTGGGTTCTCAGGCTTGCACACCAGACATTTCACCCTCTGAGCCATTTCCCAGCCCTTCAAATTAATTAACTAACTTATTTTTAAACTTTGTTGACTTCGCATCCTGAAGCGAACGTGCAGAGGTCAGAGAGAAGCTTGCAGGAGCTTGTTATTTTACTTTGCCCATTTGAACTCCAGGGGTCAAACTCAGGTCAAGGCTGGCAACCGGCTCCTTTACCCCATGAAGTCTCATCAGTCTAGACTGATGTTTTTACAAAGAAACTCATACTGAACAGAACTCCAAAGGGCACTAAAAGAAATGCTCTTGGCATTGCGTGAACACGTGGACCAATCAGGGACTGAAGATTCACACAACCTGGCCTGACCGCAGTGGTTTCCTGGGAGGGAGCACCCATGCCCCTGCTATCCCAGAGTGTCTCATTGAGCTGTTCTGTGGCCTAGTCACCAGCAGTGCCTGGGTGACTCCAGAAGGCAGCTGAGTCGACAGCCCTCTCCCTAGATGATAGGTGAGTGTCACTGTTGGTCTCAGAGACAATTGCAGGGAGCGGTGATAGCCAGCGCCCATCCTTCTGGGCTCTGCAGGCATCGCTGACATCGGAGGCAGTCTTGGGAGGAGAGGTAACACATCCTGAGTCGTGGGTGGAAAGCCAGGTGCTCCTGCGTAGGCTGTGGAGCCCGGTGGGAACTGAAGTCAGGCCATCTGGCCAGGAGGTCAGAGCTCTGGACCCCTATGCAGAGAGGACATAGAGGGTTCTAGAAGGCACAAACTTAGAAATGAACTCCTTGTCCTTCCTTTGTGCACACAGTCTCTGAAAAACCAGACCTGCCAGCACCTGGGAGGCTGCACAGCACCCTGTCTCTACGTCTCAGCAGCCTCACCACACAGGAGATGCCCAAGGCATCTGTTAAATGGGGAGGGGTTCAAAGACCACCTGAATGTCCCTGCTGAGTGCCCGTGAGACTGGTCTTCATTGGGGGCTTGGATAATATGTTTTCACATGCAATTGATCAAATAAAGAGTCTAGGTGTGGTGGGCTGAGATGGGGTAGGGGAGGGAGAAGGATCCCAAAGTTCAGGCCTGCCTGGGCTACATGGTAAGATCCTGTGACTAAATATATAGTAATAGAATACAGGGGAGGAATTTCTAGTCTTGGTCTTTGGTGCTTAATACAAAGGGGAGAGCAGTCTGGAAGTCCATGCAGCAAGTAGCTGGCTTGGAAGTCCCCTACGCCATGTCACCTTGTGGTGGATGTTACCACAAAGGGACATTTGCTAGAGGTAACAGTCACAGGGAAGGCGAGAATTCCTAGCAAGGCAGGAGAGCCACACATCAAGCCTGTGCATGAATCTTTATGTCAATACATGTGTAAGTGTGTGTGCGCGTGCATGGCACACGTAGAGAAGATGGCTGCTGCCTCCCTGACTAGTGTTGTGCACTTGTGCCTCTAAATGAAAACATCTCCTCTGGAGGAAGGAGAGAGGCTCGTGAGACTCAGGAAGGAAAGAAAATTTACAAGTCTCATAAAGTCCCTGAAACTTAACAAAATCCACAGGGACCTCTCCCCTACCACATCCACTGGGCTAGGGGGTCACAGTGTTGAGCAAGACCGCCTGGAGACTACCCCAGGACACTCTACCCAGCAACTTGGTCCCAGAAGTCTGACTGGGATGGCAAGGAATGCAGAGGAGAGTCACACAGACACACATACCTCGGATCGAATCCCGTCCTCTCCAAGTTTGTACTAAGAGTAACAATGGTCAGGGAGAGGAGGCCCCAGCCTGTGCCTTCGAGCCAGGCAGGAAGCTCCAGGACTGACGCTTTTCTGAGTCATCACCTGGGCTGGGGTGGGCTTTTCCTAGGTGCAGCTGCGTTTATGTCACCCATTCTTCCATAAGGGAATACCAATAAGGCTACTGGTTCGCCAAGCTAGACTTGGATGGAATCGGTTCTGTGGTTTGTCCTCGAGGCCCTCTCTGGGGTGAAAGGCATGTTTGTGTGTGTCTGTCTAGTAAAGGTCACATAAGGAACAGCAAAAAGCAGGATACAATCTCTGGTTCATACACTTCAGAGGACAACCCACGGCTTTCCAGCCTATGAAATTTGGAGAAACTACTCTAGCTTGGCCATCAGGAGAGGGATTCCTGTTGCTCTTCAGAATCTAACTGGAACACCATCTGTGGAACCTGAGTAAAGAAGAGACAACGTCCTCGTGTGACTGTATTGGCCTCTGGTCAATCAAGCCCAGGCTCTCCAGCTAGATGTCAGCATGTGCAAAGCTGGCAATGGTACAGGGAGATGATACGCACCAGGGAAGACCCGCGCTTGCATCTCGGGAGACTGGAGAGACGGCCCCACAGTTAGGCACGCTTACTGTTTTGCAGAGGACTCAGATTTGGTTCTCAGCACTCACATGGTGGCTCACAGCTGTCCACAAATCCCTTTCCAGGGATGCAAGGCCCTCTCCTGGCCTCTGCAGACATCCAGTACTTATGTGGTGCACATATACACACATGCAGGCAAAACATTCATAACTATAAAAATAAACAATTTAAGCCAACCCTGTCATGTGGATGGTGCTAGAACTCTCATAACGCCCAGGAGCTGAAGGAAACTGGGGGTGTTTTCCCTTCAGGACCCTCACTATGCCAGCCCTGGCAGCTATCTCTCCTGGTGTTGCCCTTCCTGGGACCTGAATGTTCACCCTCCCCTTCCAGGCCCTAATTTTGCAAATGAAGCTGCTCAAGGATCATTTACCTGAGCTTCCTTTCTACAGTCCCCCAACTTTTTATGTACAGCATCCACCTCTCCTCTCTGCTTTGGTGCCAGTTTTACGGCCCTGCCGTTTCCCCTTACTGACATCTTCAAGGTTTTCGAAAGACAAGCTTTGGACTCTGGTCTCACCCACAGCCCTGTTGGGAGCCACCTCTTTAATCCCCGCTGGGTTATTTCCAAATGAGAAGGGGGAGCATAGGGAACATGGTGTTACCATGTTACTCTCTTTGCTTTCTGTTTCCTTTTCAGTCCTTCACAGTTTCTCAGAACTTAAACTGTGGCTTCTAGTAACTTCTAGGCCCTATAAGCCCCAGGTTCTACAAGTTAAGGAAGTACAGCTTAAATAACTAAAAGAAAACTGCCCGTTGCTCATCATGTTGCTTCTACAAAACACCTGGCAAAAGCAACTTAAGGAAAAAAGAGTGTTTGGGGGTCACATCATGGTGGGGAAGTCATGGCAGGATCAGGAGGCCACTGGTCACGTGATCTCTGCAGTCAGAAAGTAGAGGGGTGAATGCCGGTGCTTCGTGCTGTCTCCTTTTCACTTAGTCTGGCACTCCAGCCCGTAGGGTGGTACCACCCACATCTAGAGAGGATCCCCCCCACCTAACTGACCTAATTTAGATAGTCCTTCACAGATACACCCAGAGATTTGTTTCTGTGGTTGTTCTAAATCCCATCAAGTTGACAGCCAGGAGGAACTATTACAGAAATCAGTGAATGTCCAGTTCTTTCATCACCAGGCAGTCCTACCAGGATCCCAGTTGCATCCATGGGACATGTCTGGAAACACCTGCTGTCCCCCCCCCCCCAGGAAAGAACCGGCTCACAGAAGTCCCTTCCTGGAGCTGGCTGCACACTCAGGAACTGACTGCCGTGATAACCGCCGCACAGCTGGTTCCTCCACGGCTCTCAGCGCCATGCTACCGATCACTCTGCCCTGCCTTCTCCGTTGTGCCTGAGTCCCTACTTTGACCCTCTTCTACAGATGGTGGCATTTGTCTCCTGGGACATGTGCAGGGCCTGTGAACAGAATAAATCCTGACTCCAGAATCTTCCAGAACCCTCCAGAAATGCAGCGATATATTTTCTGAAACGATCTCTTACCTTCAAAGAGTCTGTACAAACTTCTCCTGGATCTTATAGCCAAATTAATAATGTGCCCTGAGATCATTTAAGACTATGTACTTATGTTCACTGTCCTACTGTGTGCTCAGACTGTTTGTTTACTCTGCCTTTAAGAAAATAACAACCAACCTTACTTGCCTTGGATTTTCCATGTAATCAGCTTTTACAACCTAAGCTAATGAATAGCTGTCACCTTAAGTCACTCTTCCATGCCCCTGGCCTAGAAGTGTGGTATGCATGTGTGTATGTGTGTTGCACACATGTGTGTATGTATGCCATGAGTGTATGTGCAAATGTATGGGTGCATGTGTGTGCACATGTGTGTGTTATCATAATCATTTGCTTCATGCAGCCAAAAGGTTGGAAGCAACCTTAAGCAAAATGAACATCCCATAAATGATGAAGCAACACGTGGGTATAGGTTGATTAAATCTGTGCACAGTTTTGAGTGCTGTCCTGGGTCATCTGGGGTCAGTGAATCTTTCCTTGTGGATCTCTATTTGTAGTGGTATTTTGTTTATGTTTTAACAAATAAAGCTTGCATGAAGATCAGAGTGCAGAGCTAAGCCGCTAGAGACCAGGTGGTGATGGCACACACTTCTAATCCCAGGACTCAAGGGACAGAGGCAGACAGATCTCTGTGAGTTCAAGGCCACCCTGGGCCACACAAGATTGAATCTGTCTAAAAGAGAAACAGCTCACACAAAGGTGACCCCAGCACTAGGGAGGTGGAGACAGGAGTGGTGTGGCTGGACAGAGGAGACAGGAGCTCAGGCAGGCTGAAGTTTGATGGAGACAGTGCTGTCTAAGGTTTGGTGGAGACAGATGGCGTCTGGAGATGCAGTCTGAGGACAGGACCGCCCCTTCAGTCTGAGCATTGGTGGAGGTAAAAGATCTCCAGCATCAACCCCTGTATCTAACTCTTGAGTTTTTATTGTTAAGACCAACTAGGATTCGTGCTACATCCGTTGAAGAACTCTGTAGAAACTCTCTCTCATACCATGTTTACTGTACTCAGTAAACACAAAACAAAGCCACTGTTAGGAACAGACATACACACAACAAGCAGACACAACATGGACAGACAGATGAGACACACACGATAGACACATTAGTAACCCCAGTCTACAGATAGACCACAGACAGACAGAAGACACGGGGAGAAAAGTGGCAAATTTGAATCTGTGCTCACTCTTGGTCAAACTACTTCTCGATGAAGTCTCTGATCCTGTTCCTTAATGTGACACCGATGTACACAGTCCCGGTTTAGTCTCTCTCTGCAGCGAACCTGGGCAAGGAGCTGGCTTACCCATGCCTCAGCTTTCTTGCCCTTTAAAAGGCTGACCCGCCTGGCAAGCCTGGCTCCTCCACGGAGCCCAGGCTAAGCTCTACATGCGCTCTCTCCTCTATAAAAGGATGGTGGCAATGTGGCTCAAGGAATAGCTCCTTCTAGACGGGAACAAAGTTAGATCAAGCAGCAGTTCAGGCTCCAGACGCTGTCGCCACCTTCCTCAGAAGGCAAAGAGCTAAGGCACAAATAACTGTGTGTGTGTATGTGTGCATACATACACACACACACATGCATGTGTGTGAATACCTAATAAGCACTCATATACAAACCTAAGTGTGCCCATTTCCTCCCAAGACCCTCATGTGAGCAGACATGTATATACAAGCAACACATACTCGGTTGTAGATATGTAACCACCTCACTCAGAAACTCAGGCCAATTTGGGGTTGGAATCTCAGACTGAAGGAGCTTCTGCTGCAGGTGTCTTTCTGGGACAAATGGCCTCTCGGGAGCCAGGAGGGAGATGGTGGTACCTGTCCTCCTGAATAATAAGCCGTCACTTTCTTCCTCCCATTCTGATATGCCAGGGGACAAAGGAGCAGTGGGGAAGCTTCCGGGCCCTCAGGGACCTTGCTCTCCATGCTGGCCAGTGGCCTCCAGATAGAAAGGAGATGTACTTACTACACACCCTTCAAGACCTAGGATGTCTCTGGTATTCCACCACTGGGAAGCCACGGCCCAGAGTCATTGCCCAGCAGCTCTCAGAAGAGCTGTGCTGTAGAGAGAGATCCAGAAGCAGGTCAGAGAACCAGAGTGGCCTGCCTGTTTTTATGCTGGAGTCAAAGACAGAAACCAGGGGAGTGAGGTGTCCAGCCGAGATGGTGACTAACACACTGCCCCTGGCCACCGCTGTGGTCAGCTGACCCCTATCCCTATAAAGCCAGTGTAGTAACTTTTCCATTAAAATCTCCATTTCCATGGCTTCATGGTTTGGCTATAAAGTGAGGCTCTGTGGATGAGCAAGGGGCTCCTGTGGGAAGCTGACTCTCAACTTTCCATCCATAATTGTTTTCTATGCGACTGACCGGCTTGTACAGTGTTCTGTCAGGTGCCAGGAAGTGCTGCCGTCAAGACATCACACGGACACTGGGGAGGGGCGGCGGCGCCCTGCCTCTGACTGCCTGATGTTGCCCTGCAATTTAGGTGTCTCTTCATATGAAGGAATATTCCTTGGTGTTCTCGGCCCCTGCACCTCTGGCCCCACATTTCACACTGCCTTCCAGGGCATGCACATCACAGACCACAACCAAGGACCCCAGTTGCCCTGAGGCTTACTGGAAGGACAGCCAAGGTGGTTGTGCCCAGTCCTCACAGGGTTCCCTCGTGGTCCAGAAATGCATGACTAGTGTGTTTATTCAATTACAATACTGGGCAAGGTCAGCTGGAGACCATCCCAGGAGATGCCACTGGGGTCCATGAGCCCACCAAGTTCCCAGACTTCTCAGAGCTCGGATGTCCACTAGGTGCACAGGCTATCCGAGCTCTCCTCCTGGTGGGCAGGAAAAGTGTGGCTGATGCTAATGCCCCATTCATGTATCTGTCACACACTGGCACAGGTACATGCCACACACATACATGCACACACACGTACAAATATGTACACACATATATACACACATATGTACAACAGGTGCGTGTACATGCATCTATATATGAACAGCACACACAAGCATATCTATTGACACATGCATGTGTGTTCATACATACTTACACAGGCACACACACAAATACACATGTGTCTGTGCACACACTCTCTCACTCCACACAGACACACCCCAGGAACTGTTGGAAAGCATGTGTTGACAAAGAGAACAGACAGAGAAGTTGGGAAGGAGAGCTCCACCCCTCTGGGGTGTGTTCTTAGAATTTCTTTCACATCCAGAAGGGAGAAAGGATCTCTATCCTGGGCAGAGCCTCTCACACCTCCAGAGTCAGGTCTAGGGCTCTAAGGCAGCCTGGCTGGCACAAAGCGGAACATGTATGAGCAACACACGTTTGCAGGCAGAGCCCAGAGCCCGGGATTCCTGCTTTCCACTAGGCCAAGGGCAAACACAGCGGTCAAAGATTCGGGGTGGGACAGACTCACATTCTGTTTGACCTTGGGGTCAGCAACTCTTAAAAAAAATCAGATCTCACCCCCCACACACACACACACCACCTAAGCAGATGGAGCCTTCTATCCTGGGGGATGGAGGACAAGCCGAAGCTGCAGGGACCCCAGAGTCTGCACACCCTGCCCTTGCTCTGTTTCCTGGCAGTGCTCAATATGCACTTGGCAAAATATCAGAAGGAAAGGGCTGAGGAATGGAGGGATGGAACGAATTACCCCGGAGATCAGACGCCCGGGCTCAAGCCCAGGTCCTCGCAGAGTCTTGCGTGAAATCTTACAAGCAACATAAACAGAGTGGGGGCCAACAGCACCACCAGAAATATTCAATAATAAAAGCCAGCTGTGGCCCCAGCCCTTCCCAGGCAGAGCCTGTGGTTCCTGCCACTGGGAACGCTGACAGAGGCAAAACCTGCTAAATGAAAGCCAGTTTCCTTTCCTCCCCAAGAGGGAAGTGTTTGTGAGCTGCAGTCTAAACATTAACTCAAAACTCCAACGGTCCATAAAAATAATTTAAGATGCAACTTCTCGGAAACTCATCTGGCCGAGAGTGGCCGGGCCCCAGCTGATCCTGGCGGGGACAACTATTTTGATTTGAGCTCTGCGCCTCCAGTTTTGAAAGACTCTGGGATCTCTCTTTGGGACTTCGTCTCTAGTGTGGCGAGCTGGAATCTGCCATGCCGGGGGTGCTGGCTGCATAGGATAAAATCCAGAGAGTCTGGGCCAGATGTGGAGGCACAGAGTCCCTGCAGCCTCAGCCGTGTTTGCTGATCTGTGGGGTCCCAAAGACTGCACCAGGAGCTCCGGTGATAAAAATCCGAGCTTGGCAGGAGGCACAGCAGAGTAGGGAGGAGACCAGAGGACTTGAATTCTGTGAGGGTCTGTGTTCTCACTCGCCTCTTGGAGAACACAATGATCACACCCGTACAGTTCAAGTCCAGGGTGTGGGCTGTGTGGGTGGAGGAAGCAGACACCGGGTCAGCTCAGGCAGAGAGGGAGTATGTCAACAAAGACAGAGGCCCCACTTCAACAGAATGCTGAGTTCAGGGGATAGGTTGATTTGCATCCAGAAGAGTAAAATTAGAGAGTCCGGTTTTATCCCAGGCTTGAACATAGCGGACAATGAGGACTACTGAGAACTCAAGAACAATGGCAATGGGTTTCTGATCCTACTGCATGCACTGGCTTTGTGGGAGCCTAGGCAGTTTGGATGCTCAACTTACTAGACCTGGATGGAGGTGGGGGTTCCTTGGACTTCCCACAGAACAGGGAACCCTGATTGCTTTTCGGGCTGAGGGTGGGGAGACTTAATTGGGGTAGGGGGAGGGAAATGGGAGGCGGTGGCGGGGAAGAGACAGAAATCTTTAATAAATAAATAAATTTTAAAAAAAGAGTAAAATTAGGTCTGGGGATTTGTCGTAGTGCTGAATTTTTGCCACCCAAGCCTGAGAACCTGAGCTGAGCCCCCAGAATCCATGTAAGAGCTGGGACTAGTTGTCTGAGTATGCAGTCCCAGTGCTGGGGTGGCAGAGTCATTGGGACCCCTGGGGCTCACTGGACAGCCAGCTTAGACAGTCAGTGAGCTCCAGGTTCAGCGAGAGACCCAGCCTCAAAGAATAAAGTGGAGAGCCACTGAAGACACCTGATGCCAACCTCTGTGGTCTGCATGCATGAGTGCATATCACAGGCACACACGTGAATATGCACATGCACTTGTGTACCACACTCATTGCACACACAAAATAATTAAACAAGCTTCAATTTAACCCCCCCCCCACACACACACAGCCAAAGAATCTTGAAGTATCACAAAGGAGGGAAACTGGAGGCACTGTTGACTGGCAGACTTAGGAGAAAGTTTCACGGAGGCTGCTGTGGATGGAAACTGGGCTGCTGAGGGATGGGTAGAAGTTTCCCAGGGCCAGTGAAGCACGGGTACAGCATGTAAAGGGGAGCCCAGACTATTGTTGGGAGCTCTGGGGTGCACTAATTGAACCATCAAACCCCGCACACTCCCAGCATACACACCCTGCGCACTCCGACCCCTGCGACCATAGAGGGCATCATCTCAGTGGCTGGCGGATAGGCATTTGATGAGGAGGCAGACTTGGGGTCAGCTAGGCTCACTGGGAGGGGGATGGAATGGGAGTGTCAGAAGGATTCAAGCACTCCCAGCCCTTCTGACCTCAGAGTAGAGGCCTCTACACAGGAAAGGCTACAGGGAAGGTGCTGGAATGAGGCGCAGGGGTTCTGGCCTCAGGCCGTGCGGCAGCAGCATTTGCCTGGCAGGCTTGCAGTCCACCAGGGGTAGGATAGTCCTTCTCTGGTGGGGCTGGGAAGGTGACTTCATAAGATTCTCTTAGAAGACAGTGCCCAGCTGCCTTCCTATTGGTCACTGGGAAGCCTTCTCCCTCCATGTCAGTGGGAGATGAGCTAGCATGTGTGCCGAAGCTGTCTCAATTCAAGCCAAGATCAACTGGAAGATGATGTGGGAGTGTCATATATCAATCTGTTGATTTCATTGTTTAAGCAATAAAGAAACTGCTAGGCCCATTTGATAGGCCCACCCTTAGGTGGGTGGAGTAAACAGAAGGGAAGGCTGGGAGGAAGAGGAAGTGAGGTCAGACTCCACAGCTCTCCTCTCGGGAGCAGAAGAGCGGCCATGCTCTGCTCTCCCAGGCGGGCGCACGCAATGAAGCAAGCCGCCAGGTCAGACATGCTGAATCTTTCCCGGTAAGACCGGTGCTCACAGATTATTAGAGATGGGTTGATTGGGATATCAGAATTAGCTAGTAAGGGCCAGAGCTAAGGGCCAAGCAGTGATGAAAAGAATACAGTGTCTGTGTAATTATTTCGGGGCATAAGCTAGCCGAGCCGGGCGGGCGGCTGGGGTATTGGGGACGCAGCCCTGCCGCTGCCCCATATTACTACAAATGGCGCCCAACGTGGGGCTAACTGAGTCCACAAAAAACCTGAGAAGTCTTAAAAATAAGGGAGAGAGAGTTTAACACAGATTTTTGCTGTTTGTTGGTGGCGTGCTGTAGAGAGATTTCCTGATTCGGCAACAGCAGCAGAAAAAACACTGTGTCATTTTAAAGCACAGCTCCTTGGGGCTGTGCCGCCAGTGCAAACTCTGGCTTTATGTTTGTGTTCCCGCTTGGGATCCGAAGGAGAGTGCTCTGAGACCTTGACGATGACTCAGAGCTCCCCGCCTGCTCCTGGGCAGAAGGCAGAATCAGACTTAGGCAGGCGGAAGAGCATGGCGGATTCCTGCCGCCATACAGAGACGTGTTTTCAGACTGCACAGTGCTCTGTGTGTCAGATTTGGACGTAACTTGGATGAAAAGAATTTCTGTGCTGCACGCTCAGTCTCAGAATTAAAGTGCTGAGTGCTGCTCCTACCTGGTAGCCCCAAGAGGCTTCCTGACTCAGCTTTAGCTGCAAAGCCTGCAGCTCATTAAGAGGTCCTGCCACGAAACACTTAAACGGTGTTGACGAAAAGCTGAACGCATGCTTTTCGGTTTTAAGCCATAGCAGGAAAAAAGCTGTGCCGTTTAAAAATGCCAGCTTTTGGGCCATCCTGCCAGGGCAAACTCTGACTGTTTGAGGCAGGAGGGCCGGCTACAGAGAGAGGACTTGAGTGTTGTCTGTTGTAGCTTGCTGGTTGGCAGGGACCTTGAAATGCTATAAACACGGCTACAGCCAGTACCTCAGCTATGAGGCTGAAAAGCTAAGGAATGGGCTACATCTAGCCGTCAAAGCCACGCCTTTAGTCCTACTGAGTGAGATTGCTTGGTAAACTAAAGACTCATGTGGTCAAAAAACAGAGAGTTATACAGTAAAGAGAGATTCAGAGACAAAGAAAATTTCTAAATGGTTTACTGTGTGTTAAAAATATATGCAAGTTAAAAGTTAAAGTTCTTAAAGTAAACAAAAAAAGGAAGAGAGTTGTTGTGTGTACACACCTTTAATCCCAACACTTGGGAGGCAGAGGAAGTAAACCTCTGTGACTTCAAGGTGTGGTAGCACACGCCTTTAATCCCAGTGCCTAGAAGGCAGAGACAAACCAATCTCTGTGAGTTCAAGTAGTAGCAAACACCTTTAATCCCAATGCCTGGGAGGCAGAGACAGGCGGATCTCTGAGAGTTCAAAGACAGCCTGGTCTACAGGGTTATTCCAGGTCAAAGATATACGCTCAAAAAGCAAAAAGTTAACCTAGAAATGTCACAGCTTAGATTCTTAAGTGCCTAGTGATTTAAAGGTGCAAATCAAAAGTGCTCCTGGATAGTAAAAAATTGCAGATTCACAATAGGACAGATTCAGACCACTAAATGAGTCACACTGTTGGATGAATGTACGTAGGCTTGGGAGAGAGAAGAAAAAGAATATAGAGAATAAAGTTAATGGTTTAAAAAGAAAAAAGTAAAAGTAAAGTCTTTAAAGAGACAGAGTACAGATAGTTATAGATATAAATAAAAATAAGCCGCGTAAAGATGGAAAATTCACAGAGAGTCTGGATTTTGTACATTGTGTTTTCTTTAAATTTTTTGACTGTGAAGGAGCTAAGTACAGAGAGACATTTCATTACATGGACTGCAAAGCTAAACCAGAATGGATATAAGGGTATTACGATTTCAGAATTTGGGTCTAAGGATATGATGCTTTGGAGAGAGTCTTATTTTGTTTTCACAGAGGATGAGACCCTGTTCATTTCTTCTATTCCGATTTGGTATGATGGACCACGTCCTCCTGAAGGGTTGCTGTGAACATCTTCAGAAAATTGCCTTGCTCAACTGCCAACTGAGATAAACCTGGCACACAGGTTACACCCTAAATAAAATCATTAACGACGCCCCCATTCAGCAGGAAGCAGTTTGGAGAGAAAAAACTGCGCCCATGTTCCCAAATATGGTTTATAAAACGTTCTTTTACATTTAAAGGGGGATATGATATAGACATGAATAATTTGCATTAGTATAGATTTTGCTTTATTGATAGAGATTTACGGTCAATTTTGTTATATGTATAAATGTTTCTGATGTAACTTTTACTTGATAACTGTTTTGTTATATGTAATTTTGCTATGTTAAGGTTAAAGCCTTCCTTTTTTTGTTTAAACAGAAAAAGGGGAAGTGATGTGGGAGTGTCATATATCAATCTGTTGATTTCATTGTTTAAGCAATAAAGAAACTGCTAGGCCCATTTGATAGGCCCACCCTTAGGTGGGTGGAGTAAACAGAAGGGAAGGCTGGGAGGAAGAGGAAGTGAGGTCAGACTCCACAGCTCTCCTCTCGGGAGCAGAAGAGCGGCCATGCTCCGCTCTCCCAGGCGGGCGCACGCAATGAAGCAAGCCGCCAGGTCAGACATGCTGAATCTTTCCCGGTAAGACCGGTGCTCACAGATTATTAGAGATGGGTTGATTGGGATATCAGAATTAGCTAGTAAGGGCCAGAGCTAAGGGCCAAGCAGTGATGAAAAGAATACAGTGTCTGTGTAATTATTTCGGGGCATAAGCTAGCCGAGCCGGGCGGGCGGCTGGGGTATTGGGGACGCAGCCCTGCTAGAAGAATACCATGAATGAGCATGTGCACATGTGCATGTGTGTGCGCGCACACACACACACTAACTGAAAATCATGAATACATAAGAGCTCTCTTTTCTAGTTGTTTGCTCTCTCTCTGTGTCTCTTTCTCTCTCTCTTTTAAAAGAGGTTTCTCTTGCTGGAATCATGCCGGGGTTTTTCTGGGGTGTTGAACACAGTCTAGCCTTGACGTAGCACAGTTGGTAGATGGGCACACTTTCCAGAAGCCATGGTGCACACTTCAGTGTATGCATGCTCTAATGGCCATAGGCTTACTCCATTCTGGAGGAAGGTCATCTGACCATAGTGGCCAAATGTGCCATGAAACACACGCTGGGACATCACCTACCTGCTTGCTCCCAGCCCTCCTGGAATGCCTTCAGTGGGGCATGGTTATCCCCATGTCCTGACCCGAGACACATTGCAGAGTCTGCTGGAGACACCTTCCCAGGTCCCAGAGCCACTCCTCCTGTCCCCTACTTGCTGTCTACCTACTGACTAAGTCTCACCAATGAGGTCAGAGAATCTAAAAAGAGAAAGATCCGCTGTTCCAAGCAGGAAGGTCCATAGCAAAGGAGCAAGGGAGGGGGCGCTGGGGATATAGGAGTATGGGGGAGCTACTTCAAAGGAGCCCTGAAGAGGCAGCACCATCCTTCCCTGTCCACACCCATCTGTCTTTATTCCTCCTCCTTCACCCTAGACTTACGGGAGTGTACACGACCAGGACAGACGTGGAGGGAGGGGAACCACGCCCTGCCACGCTGCTGTGTTGTTGTCATCAAAGGCACCGGCTCATCTCCGGAAGATATGGTCCCCAGCTGTGACAGAGACAGCCTCCACACCTGCCACTCAAAGTCAAGTGCTGCCCAGCAGCCAGACCGGCATCTGTTTCTCCTTCATTCCTGTTCACAGAGAGACCTGTAACGAAGATGGCCTCTGGAGTAAGGCCTCTTCTGGGACGTGAGGTCTGAGTGCTCCTCTCTTTGATGAGATGATGAACGGCACTCAACGAACTGCAAAGACCCCGGCTGTCACAGGGTCATGACAGTCCCCACACTGGACGTAGGGCCAGCACCAGGTCTGTTCCCCCTGCCAGTCCCACCTCTGAGTGCTGGCTCCTCCCCACCATACTTGGGAAGGAAGGGTCAGTGAGGTAGAGACAGCCTCTCTCCTCCACACGTGTGCTCTTGGAGCACCAGAGGGAGTAAGGTAGTTACTGCATAGACGTGAGGGCCTAAGCTCAAATCTCCACAATCTACAAAAAGCGAGTCCTGTGGTCCACGCCTGCAACTCCAGCTCTGGGTAGGAGCTAACAGGAGTACCCTTGGGTCTCGATGGCCATCCAGCCTGCACACCTGGTCATCTCCTGGTTCAGTGAGAGCCCCCGTCTCAAAATAAGGTAAAGAATGAAGAAGGCAGTTAATGCTAGTCTCTAGCCTACACACACGAGCGCGCACACACACACACACACACACACACACACACACACGTCTGTCCCTTCCCTTACACAGCTGAGGCTTACCTCACAACAGGCCAGTGCCCTGTGACTGCAGCGAACCCCACCCTGAAGATGTTTAGGTACAAGTAGGATGGCTTGCCTTTTTGCCCTCCCCCCGACTTTAAGCCTTCTAGGTTCATTCTTGTATACCAAATAGAGAGACTGTAGAGTTTGGGGTGAAATTCCTTCTCTTTCCCTCTTGCTTTGACTGAACCTTGCCGTGGAGGCCGCCTCCTCCACACCGCTTGTACTTAGCAGCTGCCTGAAGCTCCCGCTGGTCCTACTACACTGGAGATCACTGTTCATCTCTTGCTGCATCGTGTATGGGGATGTGAAGGACAGAGATCTCTAATTCTCTTGGGGTCTAAAAACATTTCTTATGTGCCTATGGTCTGCCAGAGAACGAACACTGCCAATGCTTTCCCCATACCAGGCACAAGCTCATTCATTCTGTCTTCATGACAGCCTCGGTCAACGCCCACAAGCAGTTGCCCGCGTGGATGGAAAGGGAAACTGAGGCACCAAGAAGAAGAGAGGCATCCACAGTCACGATGGTCCTAGTAGAAGAGATGAGAGTCAAATCCGTTTCTCCTGCTCACCTTGATGGGATGGACTGAAGCAGGAGCCACAGTTTCAAGGTGACCTAGTACAGCAAGCAACAGGCCCCCACCAAACTCCAGGAAGCCCTGTCCAAAGCAAGCATTGCCCCCATAGCAGGTCCCTGCCCCAGCGACCTGTTGAAGGCCTTTCAGAGCCCAACCCATGCGGAAATTTCATTCTTCCATAAAAGGAGGCCTGTTTGCCAAGGGAACCTTCCAATCAGAAGCGGTGAGCAACTTGCTGCAACGCAAACTCGGATGTGGAAGGCAAGCCCTAGCTCCTGACTATTTTGAGCCCAGGAAAGCCCACAAGGGTGTCTATTCTGAGACAGTGACACAAAAAGATACAGTTAGGAAAATGTGTGGAGACGAGAATTAAGAGTCACTCCCACGCCCCAGCTCTCGCCCGCAAATGCCTCAGCCTCGGCTCTGCACTGCGAAGCAGGGCTTGCCCCATAGGCACCTGGGGCAGGTGGTTTTCCTCGCCAACTGATGACCCCAGGGAGAGGCCTAAGGTACAGATGACACCGGTGGCTGCAGGTGTCCCTGGAAAGGGCTCTGGTCCCACAGGAGGGAGCCATGGGGAGGAGAATGGAAAGGGAGACAGCTTCTTCCACTTAACTCCCTCAGCTGTCTCTCAACAGCATGCTAACCCAGAGCCAGGGCTAGGCCTAACCCAGGGCATGTCGGCTCATTTAATCAGCCCCCCAAAATTCACCTTATTAGAGACCCCCCTCAAAGCTCATGAGTTAGAGGGGCTGGAGAAATGGCTCAGCAGTGAATAACCCTTGCTGTTCTTCCAGAGGACCCATGTTCAGTTCCCAGCACCCATATTGTGTGACTCACAAGTGCCTTTAATTCCAGCTCCAGGGGATCTGACACCTTCTTCTGGCCTCCAAAGGTACCCACACACATGTGTATGCAGACGCATAAATAAATAATTGTTATTTGAAATTGTTGAAATAGGAGAGGCGGGGCTGCGTCCCCAGCACCCCGCTGCCCACAAGGCTAGCTTTACCCGAAATAATTACACGGACACTGTATTCTTTTAATCACTGCTTGGCCCATTTCTATCTAGCCTCTTCTAGGCTAACTCTCGCACCTGGACTAGCCCATTTCTTATCATCTGTGTAGCACCGGTCTTACCAGGAAGATTCTAGCCTACGTCCATCCTGGGTCGGAGCTTCATCGCGTGCATCTTCCCAGGAGCGGGGAGCATGGCGTCTCTGCTCCAGAGCAGAGCTGTCGAGTCTGAGCTCACTTCCTCTTCCTCCCAGCATTCTGTTCTGTTTACTCCACCCACCTATGTTCTAACCAATAAAATGGGCCAAGGCAGTTTCTTTATTAGCCAATGACCTTCCTCCATCATGAAATAATTAAAGAGAAAGCAATCTGAGGACTTTTCGAAGGCCACCAAGTAGAGCAATGAAGTCGTGTCAAGCCCTGACTCCCAAGCCTGCCACTCACCTGGGAGGCCACAGGTCCGGAATCCTGGGAAGGTGATATTGGAAAGTGTGTCTGCACAGGGTCCTCATGGACGACCTGGGATGCTGCCAAGGACAAGCGTCTTCATTAGAGACACAGCAGCGTGCAGGAAGATGGAGGTGGGAACTGGAACCTTCCTTGCTTGGGCAGAGCAGGAAGGAGCAGCCCCCAGAGTGTCCACAGCCCTCAGGACACCTCAGTTTGGGCACTAAGCTTGCAGGGAAAGCTGTGGTGCCATTCCACAGTGTGTGGAGAAAATGTGCTGGGGGTCATCCTCACATCCTACAGTTGTTCACTGTAGTGTGCACGCCCCAGAGTTGGAGATCCTTCTCAGTGCTGTGACTGTCTGTGACCCTGGCTATGCACTCACGGGGGCCCGTGCTATAGACCAGGAGACTAAAGCACAGAAAGGCAAAGCCACCTGCCCAGCTCAACCATGAGGGTTCATAGGTGGTGGATGATTTCAGCCACAGGGTCCATAGGTGTAGCTTTTTTTTACTCTTTGTCTCTTCTCTCTTTCAGGGGCCTGTCACCCAGCTCCCAAGTAAATCATACAGAGTCTTACTCCTTCTTATGAATGTCTGACCTTTCCCTGGCTTATTTCTAGCCAGCTCTTCTTAAATTAAATTATCCCATCTATCTTTTGCCTCTGGGTTTTTTACCTTTCTCTATTTCTGTATACCTTTTCGTTCTTTCTTACTCCATTGCTGGTCATGTAGCTGAGTGCCTGACCCCTGATGTCCTTCTCTCCTCATGTCCTTGTTCCTTGATCTTTGCCAGATTTCTCCTTCTGTTTATTCTCTCTTCCTGCCAGCTCTGTCTATCCTTTCTCTGCCTTGCTATTGGCCATTCAGCTCTTTCTTAGACCAATCAGGTGTTTTAGACAGACCAAGTAATACTGCTTCACAGAATTAAACAAATGCAGCACATCTCTACATCATTATAAACCATTCCACAGTGTGACACATCTTCAACTAATGTTCCACACCACATAGGCAAGCTTCATGTGTAGGCCCCCAAGCTCCCAGGCCTGTACACTGGGCTGCTCTAAGCCTGGATCCCCAGTACAGCCTTGCATCCCAACAAAGGTCCTGTTTGGTATAGGAGGGTCTTCTCTCTATGTGTTACTTTCATTGGTTAAATAAAGAAGCTGCCTTGGCCTTTTGATAGGCCAGCCCTTAGGTGGGTGGAGTAGACAGAACAGAATCCTGGGAGGAAGAAGGCAGTGTGGCAGACGCCATGGCTCTCCTCTCCGAGATAGATGCTGGTTAGACTCATGCAGGTAAGCCACAGTCAAGTGGCGATACACATGAATAGAAATGGGTTAAACTAATATGTGAGAGTTAGCCAATAAGAGGCTAGAGATAATGGGCCAGGCAGTGTTTAAATGAATACAGTTTCCATATAATTATTTCAGGCATAAGCTAGCCAGGTGTCTGGGACCACAGCAGTCCGCTGCTCCTCCGTACAACATGGGGCCAGGCAGCAATTTAATTAATACAATTTCCATGAGGTTATTTTGGGTGTAAAGTAGGCAGGCCGTACAACAGAGTAGCTGCCCAACGTGGTGTACTAACTCCACGTAAAACCTGAGAGGGCTTAAAAAGGAGAGAGAGAGAGAGAGAGAGAGAGAGAGAGAGAGAGAGAGAGAGATTAACACAGCTTTTTGCTGTTTGTGGGTGGCATGCCACAGAGAGAATTCCTGACTCAGCAGCCTTACCGAAAAAAAAAGCCACGCCATTTTAAAACACAGCTTCCTGGGCCCTGCCTGGGCCCTGCTGCTGCTGCAAACTCTGGCTATGGTGCATTTGTGGGGCTGGCAGTATTTAAATGAATACAGTTTCCGTGTAATTTTTTCGGGCATAAGCTAGTCAGGTGGCTGGGAGCACACGCAGCCTGCAGCTCCTCCGTACACCTGTTGTCTTCTGCAGGAAGTGAACCTGCAGCCTTGCCAATGGTCACCTCTGTTGGATGCTCCCACTAGGAGCCTTGAATGGGCTCCATGGAATGCCTGCCCGAATGATGAGCAGCAGCAGGCCAGTGTTTTACATACGAGCGAAGACTCACAAGCTGCTCTCTTTGACTCATGACAAATGCAACCAACTCCTATCTCCGGGCCCTGTGTGAGCTTCGCATGGCCAGCATGGGTCGGTCCCCTTGCTCCACGCAAAGGCTGCATCTTCACTACACCTGATCCCCCCCATCCCCTCTCCAGTGACCTATCCACCTTGGCAGCTTGTAACGTGAGACTCTTCGTAAGATGAACTTCAAGAGAAAAGATGTCATCAAATTTGTCGGTAGCTGTATCCAGGGCTACAGACACACTCCAGCCCAGGAAGGATCAACAAACATTTACAAATGAAGAAACAGCCCCTCTGTGTCACCCTGGTCATCCCTGCCACCAGTGGTTGCTTCTGTATGGGGGCTGAGCCTATCCTGCCTGAGCCAAGCACACAGCCTCAGATGCAGCTTCCCAGAAACCATGGTGGTATGGCTCTAGCAGGCAAACAGGAGCTTAGCCCCTGGGCCAGGCACCTGAGCTCACAGCCCTTCATGGGTGTCAACTCCTGCCAGCCACTCGTGGGTATTCACCCTGTTACAAAGCAGCTCCGACGTCCCCTCCCATGGAACAGTGTTCCCCTCCAGCAGTTCCGACGTCCCCTCCCGTGGAACAGTGTTCCCCTCCAGCAGCTCCGACGTCCCCTCCCGTGGAACAGTGTTCCCCTCCAGCAGCTCCGACGTCCCCTCCCGTGGAACAGTGTTCCCCTCCAGCAGCTCCGACGTCCCCTCCCGTGGAACAGTGTTCCCCTCCAGCAGCTCCGACGTCCCCTCCCGTGGAACAGTGCTGTTCAGACTCTGTAAAGCCCACTCCTCCCCACCTCCCAAGAGTGACTTTCCAGACCTGCAGTGAAGCCAGCGGAGCATTTCCAGCCTTGGAGAGCTGCAGGACATGCTCACCCGGCTGTGCACAAACAGCTTCAGCGGGTGCCTCGGAGGCTGTATGGGCTAACGCCTCTGGAAATAGGAGAAGAGGAGCCATGCTGATGCCGAGCAAAGCTGACACACTGGGCATGTTCCCTACCTCCACGGGGTTCACAGGGAGCCTCCACCACCAGACTCAAGTCCTACAGGACTCATTGCCAGCCATGGCTTGCTTGGGCCCAGTGGGACACCATCACTCACAGCTTCCTCCTCCTCTGATGGGACAGTGAGGGCTCCCACCTCACTAGTTATCACCAGGTGGTGTGGCAGGTCTCAAATCAGGGTCCCTCGTCCCCTGTACAAAGGCTATTGGACACAGGTCGGACAATGATGTTTGCAGGTTTCTCTCTCTCTCCCTCCCTCCCTCCTTGCTCACACCCTCTTTCCCTCTCCCATCTCCCCATTCAAGACTTCCTCTCTCATTGAACTCATGGTTCCCGGGTCATAGGTGCTTCCAGTCACCTTGGCCTGGGGCAGGATTCAGAAGGAGTGTGTTCCAAGGTGAAGATGGCCACACCTAATAAACACGTTGTTGGCATTAATGACACCCCTGGGAGAAAGAGAAAAGAGACTCAGAAACTGCAGGCTGATCCCATCTCCTGCACTTCTAGGCTGTGTGCCTTTGAGTAAGATGCTCTGGGGTTCTAGTCCTATTTCTGCCACAGGAAAATGGACAAAAGGCTCATACTCACGGACTGTGACAGATGCCTCAGCAAGTTAACAACAGGTCCCACTCGTGCAGAAAACCTGGGCTCAGTTCCCAGCACACAAGTCAGGCAGCTCACAAGGTACAAACAACTTTGGTCCCAGTGGATCTGGCTCCCTCTTCTGGTCTCCACAGGCATCTTCACACACACAGTACACAATAAGTTACGGCAGGCACAAACACAGTACAAGTAAAGAAAATAATCTTTTACTTAAAAATTCATGCCTACTTTGCCCCCAAGTTTGCCTCTTCCCAGTAGATGGTCTTGAGACAGTCACTCTATGCCTCTGGTGCACCCCAACATCTAAAACAGGATTACAGCAGTAGCTGCCTCTCCAAATGCTGAGATCACCCCGCAGGCTGTTGTCGTTAACAGTTGTACATCAGGGGCTGGGGAGATGGCTCTATGGGTGACATTCTTGTCACTTACGCATGAGGATGTGATTCAATCCCCAGCACCTATATAAAAAGACAGCCATGCCCCAGAGGTAGAAGAGAAGTCCTCGTTGCCAAAGACACTGCACACTTTGTAGACAAAACCCCAGAAACCTGAGATGGATCTGACCTGAAGTCTCCTCCTTAGGAAACAGCTCTCATGGGTCCAGAAGGCACCATGCAAGCACCCAGGAGGGTAGCAGGCAATAGTCTTACTCAGATATGACACCAATGAACCATAGCTTAAAGGGTGTGGTAGTGCCATGCATGTCTTGGTGGTCACCAACATCTATCTATCTTCCTTCCTTTCTTTCTTTCTTTCTTTCTTTCTTTCTTTCTTTCTTTCTTTCTTTCTTTCTTTCTTTCTTTTTGGTTTTTCGAGGCAGGGTTTCTCTGTGTCACTTTGGAGCCTGTTCTGGAACTAGCTCTTATACACCAGGCTGGCCTCGAACTCACAGAGATCCGCCTGCCTCTGCCTCCCGAGTGCTGGGATTAAAGGCTAAAGGTGTGCGCTACCACTGCCCGGCTCACCAACACCTTTCTAACTGGACTTAAGACTCACTCAGCAGGAGGGAGAGCCTGTCTGGTTGCTGGAAAGCTGGTCAACTACCCAGAGCTAGTGAAACCATGGTTCTTAGAGGAGAACCTACAGCCACCACCTTTACCAGCATAACCATAACTGTACTCTATAGCTACCCTTATACGCACACCTAAGTGAGGCCCTCACCCTCCTCAAGAAAACTTCTCCTTGAAACAGACGCGCGCCATTATTAAAAACCATGACTGATCAAAATGCAGAGTTGTGGAGCCTGTGCGGGGGAATACGTGAGGGCAGGAAGATCTTAGGAGCCAGAAGAACAGAGTTTGCTGTAAGATTCTGTCTCCTAGGAATGTCAGAGTCCACACCCACAAAGTCCCCCCCCCCGCATGGCTGCTCACCCCAAGGACGACAACAATTAACAAATAACATGGCAGTAAGGGGGTGAGAAGGCCTCAATACCAGACAAGGAATTATGGGCTACTAAGAAATGCTGGGAGCAGGAGAAATAGTCTTCCCCAGGGAAGAACACACCAATTAGTTACTCGGTACCAATGGTCAGCCCTGAAAACATACATACAGGTGAAGCACGATTAATAAAACTCAGAGAGAAATTGGGGTTCCACCTGAAGATCCAAAAAGCAAAGCAGTCAGTCACTGGCTCTTACCTCAATTTTAATCCGAAAATGGTGATCCTGCCTCCAGGAATCTCAGAATGAGAGTATGTCTGAGAGCTGTCTCCTCCTGTTTTATAATTCTCTCTAGGGCTAGGATGCTAGGATTAAATGTGTGCACCACTGGGATTAAAGGCTGCACCGCCCATTTCTATGGCAACTAGTGTAGCTACTAGGATTTACGGTGTATGTTATTGCAGCCTGGACTGTAAGGCTGGCCAGTGTGGTTGTTCTGCTCTCTGAACTTCAGGCAAGTGTCATTTATTAAAACAAAGATGAAATGTCACTACACACAGCTAACATTATAGAAACGGAACAAGTTGTATTTATATAACATTTGTATTCATGTATGTTGCAATAATTAAAGGAAAAGAAGCCATGGATTTGAAAGAGAGCTTTGGGAGGTGCGGTACATGAGAGGGTTTGGTCAAAGGAAGAGGAGGGAGAAACAATGCGATTATATTATAATCTCAAAATCTTGAAATAATATATTTTTTAAAAAATGGGCAATGTAGCATATGCCTATAAATCCCAGTGATGAAGCAGGACAGGCAGGCAGGTCCCTGGACTCCACCGGACAGGAAGCCTAACCTAATGGGCAAGCCAGATCCCGGTGAGAGAAGCTGCCTCAAAAAAAATAGGTAACACATGATGAGGTTGTCCTGTATTCCCCTGTGTAACACACACACACACACACACACACACACACACACACACACACACTTCTGACCCATTCTATGTGGTACAAATCTGCTCAAACCAGCTCACTGTAAAAGGCACTGGTCTTCTGGAATAATCTGACACCTCTCTCTAAGCTGATGGAGGAAGGTCATTGGTAATAAACAAACTGCCTTGGCCCATTTTGATAGGCCATCCCTTAGGTGGGTGGAGTAGGCAAAACAGAATGCTGGGAGGAAGAGGAAGTGAGCTCAGAGGCCATGCTCCCTTCTCCTGGGCAGACACACGCGATGAAGCAAGCCGCCAGGTCAGACATGCTGAATCTTTCCAGGTAAGACTGGTGCTACACAGTTTATTAGAGATGGGTTGATGGGGATATCAGAATTAGCCAGTAAGGGCTAGAGCTAATGGGCCAAGCAGTGTTTAAAAGAATACAATTTGTGTGTTGTTATTTCTGGTGTAAAGCTAGCCAAGCGGGAGCCTGGCGGGACGAAAAGCAGGCCCGCAGCTCCTTACTACACTAAGCTAGGCAGTCAGAGCTCATTTTATCCAGGAGTAAGTTGAAGCACAGAGACAGGAGGGAACTGACTGCAGTGCACACAGCTTAAAAACAACCAAGACCAGGCAGTGATGGTGCACACCTTGAATCCCAGCAGTTGGGAGGCAAAGGCAGGCAGAACTCTGTGAGTTCAAAGCCAGCCTGGTCTACAAGAACAAGTTCCAGGGCAGCTAGGACTGTTACAAAGAGAAACCCTGTCTCGAAAAACAAACAAATCAAGGACAGAGCTTCTGTCTCCCTCTCCGCCGGCCCACGAGTGACAGCAAAAGCTTCTCCACTTCCCTTTCGAGCGGCAGTCAAGAGAGAAATAAAAGAAGACACGCGGTGAGATGCCAGCCAAGGCCCTTGTCCCTTGCTCCCTCTCCACTCACAGCCCACCAATTCTGAAAGCTAATTACGAGTTTAATGGTCCCAGTTGCGCAGTCACGCGTTCTGACAGCGGTGCGGTGGGAGGAAGATGAAGCCCCTGTCCCAAGCAACCTTGTTTTTATTGACTTGTAAGCAGCTAAATTGTCTGGGAAAAGCCGGCACACCAGCCAGTGCCTCTGGGGCCCCCTGCGACGTGGTGACGTGCCGACAACTGGGACCTCGGCGGTGTCTGCTCACGAATGCAAAGTAAATGAATCCCCCAAGCTGGGAGCTGCGCCAGGGGCTGCTGTGCTGGCTGCAGCCAGGAAATCCAGCTCCATCTGAATGCTCGCCCTGTCTAGACAAGGAGAACGGCAGCCCAACATACTAAACTGCCATGCTCTGCTCTCCTGAGGCCAGTTAAGATTCTTTTTTTTTTTTTCATGGCTTCTTCCCTATCAGCTAGTAGTTACCATCAGGGAGGCACTGTGGCTCCCACCCACCAACTTGCTACCACTACATTTGCAACCATGTTCTGGGCTCTAAGTAAGGGTCTGGGGCCACACGTGCAGATATCCCTCGACAACTCTCTGGGCCTCAGTTTCCTTCTCTAAGAAAATGGTCGAGATACACTGAGCTCACGAGGCCCATGAGAGTGTGGGCGAGGCGGTGGCTGGATGAACACTGTGTCAGGCCAAATCGTCTCCCCAAATCAAAGTGTTTGTGAGAGTCACTTCAGGTGTGACTAACTTGCAAGGTGGGTGACCTGGGGAAGAACACCCTAGTGCAGTGGGATGGGTATTCTTTGAAGAGGAGAGCATGCTCAGAGAAGAGAGACGCATCATGACACGGGGATGCCTTGGAGAGGAGGACCTTGGGCCTGGACCTACCCAGTCACCAGCAGCCACAGGCCCTGGAGGACACTCCCTGGAGCAGCCAGAGGGCAGTACCCTCCCAATATTCTGGCCTCTGGAGTTGGGATACAATACATTCCTTGAATAAGTCATAGATTGTGGTTGGCCTGGAACTCTCTGTGTAGACCAAGTCAACATCAGAAGTCTGTTTCTGCCTCCCAAGTGGTAGGATTAAAGGCCAGCGACAGCCCACAGCCGAGGCAGGTCCACTGGGCCAAGCCTCGGGTTTGAGGACCTGTGAGGATAGAACCTTCTGTAAGGGTTACAGCTCAGATGGGAAAGTATTCTGGCAGTCGGGAGCCAAGGAATACTACAGGTCACAGTAAGCATAGCAGCTTACAGCCCTGCTCTAGGGAAAGGTTTCCCCAATGTAACAGCCCTGCTCTGGCAGGAAAGGGCTTCCCCAGCAAAGTTGTTACATCTCTGCTCAGTTCTGCTCCACCCAGGATTCATCTCTGCTCCAACGAAAGTTGTCACCCAAACCTCATTCAAGAGATGTATTGGGAGGGAGAATCCAGGTGTGGCTGCCTCTGTCAGGGTGGAAGAAGGCAGCAGCAAACTGAACAGGCACAGGGCTTCTTAGGGGTGGAATTTTTCCATGGAGAAGATCTTCAGGGTGGGAACTGGTCAGAGTTCAGTCCCTTGAGCTCAGATTGGCTAGATCTCATACACAGTGGTTGGTTGGTTGGTTTTCTCTCAGGGATTGGCTCACTTTCGTGTTCAGGGACTGGTTGGTTTTCTGCTTAGTTAGTCAGGGGCAGATTTGGCTCTGGTTTAATGGCCAAAGTATGTTTCTTTCACTGACCCTTTTTAACCCTTTGGCTCTAATTTTGGGACCAGGGCATATTTCTTTCACTGGTTCTGAGTCTATGGCCAAAGAGTGTTTCTTTGGCACTGATTTCAGGGTCAGAGTGTGTTTCTTCAGCTGGCCCTTCTCCCCTACACTTTACTCCTGCTGTTTCGAACTATGGAGCCAACAAGCAGTGAGAGGTGATGAGTGTCACCTTGTAACAGGCCGTGTTCTGAGGTGATGGGAGGGGAGGCTCCCACACAGCCATATTGGCCTTGGAACTTCCCAGGTACAGCAGACCTCGGTGCAGCCCCTTACAAATGAAGCCTCTAGAGGAGCTGCAGGGAAGCTCAGCCCAAGCAAGCAGGAACCTGGAACCTCAGAACGACCTTCCTGATAGGATGGGTCTCTGTGAAGGATCTCTCTACCTCCTAGCATCCCACAGGCCTCTTCATCAATCAGATATCTACCCCAAAGGTTTGGGGATTTGAGTTGTCTTTTTTGGGGTCAGTCTGTGCTTCAGACACCCGGATGTGTCCTTGAGAGTTGCTGTCCACTAAGGCTTCACTCCCCTTTTCCATGGTGATCTCCTGAGGGGATCACCCTCACCTGCACATCAGGCCTCAGGGAAAGGTGGGTACCATCCAGAGCCTTGATCCAGAGGTGGAACATGGATTCTAGTGTCAGGGATTCTTCCGGAGTTCAGCCGCGGGGCAGAGATCCTAACAGTCTCCCTGGCCCCTGTGAGAAGCTGGCTAGAGGGAAGGTTCGTCCTTCGGTGATGTGTTCATAAATCTGGCCACAGCAGCAGACAGGGCTCTCCGGGGTTGTTTGCCCTCCTTTCACATTTTGGCTGGGTCTCGGGTCTGAACTGGCCTGCAGGCACGAAGGAAAAACAACCCTTTCTGAACAGCTTGCCAGAGCCTGTTGCGTGAGTAAAAATCTATTCCTGGGGGAGGAGACGCCACTGGGGACATCTTGGGAAACCTTGATGCTATGTGGGAGCTGTGGCAGGGTCCTCTGGTTTTGTCTTGGAATGCCTGGGCCCTCTCCTGCCTCCCTGGGGGGCCACCACACAGAGAACACTATCCAGGTCTTCTTATTCTTCTAGTTTAACATTGTACTGGCATCATTCACTTGTCAAAACAAACCGGGCAAACCTTAGTGGTAGGGCACACCTGTATCCCTAGTACTCGGGAGGTGGAGGTAGGGCAGTCAGGAGTTCAAGGTCATCCTCGGACACACAGCACATTTGAAGCCAGCCTGGACTACCTGAAACCTTGTCTCAAAACAACAACAATGAAATTCAAACTAAGCAAAATGTGTAGGGGAAAGCTAGGATGGGCTCACTCAGTCCTGGCTCTCTTCCCTGACGTCTCCATTTAGTGACACCAATACTGAGGAGTGTTAAATGTCAAATCAGACGTTTTTCCTTTAAAAGTCCATGGGTATTTTTCCAGATCTACTCAAGTGACCCTCACTTGGAACTTTTATTTGCTTGTTTGTTTTATATTTATTTTTTACTTTATGTATGTTGTGATTTGAATGAGAATGGTGCCCATGGGCTCACACAACTGAATATTTGATTCTCTGTTGGTGGCTGTTTGGGAAAGATTAGGAGGTGTAGCCTTGCTGAAGAAGGTGTGTCACTGGGATTGCACTCTCTCTCTCTCCTTGCTTCCTGCTCGCAGTTTTAGATGTGGTCTCTCAGATCTTTCTTACGTTTGCTCAGCCATCATGGACCCTAACCCTCTAGAGCTACAAGACCAACTAATCGGTTCCTTCTAGAAGTTGCTTTGGTCATGGTGTATTGCTCCAGCAACTGAAAAGTGACTGGTACAGACGTATATAAGAGTTTGGCTTACATGTGTGTCTTGTGCCCTGTGTGCATGCTTGGTGCCCAGAGGTCAGAAGAGGGCTTGAGATCCTCTGGAACTGAAGTGACAAGGAGGTCACACGGTTGTGAGCTACCCTGTGGGTGCTAGAGCCAAACCTGGGTCCTCTGAAAGAGTAGCAAGTGTCCTTGACTGCTAAGCCATCTCTCCAGCCTCCTGGGGACCATTCACAGAATCAGTGCCCTTAGAACAAGATGGCGAGCTTCCCAAATAACAACGCTCAAGCTCTGTGGCTCCAACCACAAACACCTGGCAGTTACATTCACGTGTAGGTCGTGAGATTCAGCAGCCACGCTTGGCCCAGCCCTCAACCCATGAACCAGACGCTGTGGCCTCCCACCCCCCTGGAGGCCACTCCGGCAGGCAGTAGATCACGGACAGCCCTAAGAAGTTAATCCATAATCTGAGCGCTCGGGAGGCTGGGACACGAGGATCGCCCAGAATTTGAGGCCAGCCTAGGTCACCAGTATATTTTAAAGGGAAATGAAGCAAGCATGTAGCTTCTGGTTTGCTCCGCTTATCCAGCTATTCCTTAGCCTGAGTTGCATGCACAGCTGTTCTGCTTCCCGGACTCTGAGACTTTAGGTTAGGGGACAGTAGACTGGGGATGCCAGAGTGAGGAATGCTCTTTCATGGGGTGGGTAGAGCCTTCCCAGTCCCTGTGGCCCCTGCCAAACCTGATGCCCTGTTCCTGCCCATCTGGCTGAGTCAACACCACTTCTATTGTACACACACACACACACACACACCCTTCCCTTGGCTGTGGTGGCGACTGTCACACCCTTCCAGAGTCAGGAGCACAGCAAGTGTCATTTAACAAAGAAAGGAGACTGGAGACACACTTGTGCGGAGGCTGGGGCACTTTCCCAAGTTGCCCGCAGAACAGAACAATAAAAAAATTGTCCTCGTGACTTCCCTCAGCCTCGTGTTCCTTCCTCTATCACTCAGCCTCCTGCCTCCTTTGCCACACCGGAGGTTCTGCAGCCAGACAGCCTGGCCCTCTTCCTGCCAGCTGGCGGAGATGTCTGGCCCGAGATCACTCCACTCAGGGGACTGGGCTCTGGCCTGGAGAAAGAGGCAAACAGGACAGCGGCTAGACGCGGCTCCTCCCTTTCTCGGCCCACTTCCCCACTGCCAGGGACAGGCCAGGTGAGAAAGCAGAGAGCAGCAAAGCCGGAGTCCTCGGCTCTGGTGTCTCAGGTGCTGTGGGAAGCAGTTGGAAAATCCGTTTGTGTGGCAGTCTGTAACTGCCTTTGTCATCGTGGTCAGAAAGCTCCAGCCCCTCCAATGGCTCCTACAAGATCCACTACACTAGCACCCCTGGGTGCAGAGGTGATCTGACTGCCAGCCTCTGTCCTGAAAAGGCTTGTGCCATAAGAAGCTAGCTGGGAACAAATCTTTATGCCCCTCCCTGCTTCCCATGCTGTGGCTGGCTGCACATGGCCCAGTAGGCTTCTCCCTGCAGCCCCTGTCTCCCGGGCCTTTTCCTTTCCCACTGGACATTTATAAGAAAGGGGGAGAGGAGGGCAGTCAGGCCCTTCACACGAGACACCTCCCCCACTGGTATTCCCAGGCCGTGAATCAGTTCTTTGGCTGCAGACAGGACGTATTCCAGGTAACGGCCCCGCCCCCACCCCCCAACCCGCCAGAGTTCCCAGACAGTGGTTGAGGAGCCTCAGATACGCTCCCCTGGAAATGTGGCCTTGTGTGTTCTACAGGTTTAGGAAGCAGGAGGCTGTGTTTCATGGGTCTGGAGCCTCCTCCCCACACAGCAAAGTGGCATCTCTCGATGTGGGTTTGTGGAACCCCGAAAACCAAGAGGGCAGAGTAGTGTCTGCACCTGCCCCTCTCTTGGTCCCCAGCCTCTGCCTCATTGGGCCAGGGTTCTGAAAGGCTCATTGGAACATGAAGGACAGGCCATACCCTAGAAAGACAGTCGCCAGCTGTTCCCGTCACAGTGTGTCTGACAGACACACCCTGGGGAGCCCACATCTCCCAGATGGCTATGGAAATCGGAAATCAGCTTTAGAAATCTGAAACTTCCCGGGAGGAATGGCGGCTCCTTCATGGGGCCCTGGCCCAGAAAAGAACTTTCTGGAAAGTAGGGAAGCTAGTGTGCTTCTTGTCCTCAGGAGACCGTTCCCAGGCGGGTGTGAATCTTCCTGCAGTCGCCCCGAGGTGGCAGACACCCCCTGCTCTGCTCCAGCTGCCTATGAAGCTATTTATTTGTTTACCGAATGTCTGAAATGTCTAGACAGGTTTTGGGGGTCAGACACCGGAGTCCCTGGGCGGCTTCTGCAGGAACTGAGTGGAAAGCTGGGCACTGCTGTCTGGAGAGCTCCTGACTGAGCAGTGTGTTAATTCTCCCCCTTTCTATCAGCTGACAGATTCCCGCAGATAAAGCGGATTTCATTTAAGCTTTTGCTCACCAAGCAAGATGAATATCCCGAATTCTAGCCTTCACCCTAAGAATGGGGAAAGAGGGGGGATGTTTTGGAAACATTATGGACCCACAGATGAATCTAAAATGCCATCAGAACCCTGGGTGCCAAATGAGACAGGCACCCCTCTGGGCAATCGTCCTGTCCTGTCCCAGTGAGGGTCAAACGCATATGGGCCAATGGGGCAAGAGCAATGAAGAGGAACCCGGCAGGCTTCTGACATCGAGACCAGAGGGAAGGGACAGATGACAAAGCCCTGTCAATTAATCATGAGGTTAATACTTACCCCTTGTGCCTGGAAGCAGGTCTCCCCACTTCACGGTGCCCCAGGTTCCTCAGCAGGAATGCAAGATCAAGGGCAAACATCTCTGGGAAGACCCCTGTCACATGGGAGGTGCTGAACTTTCTAGGGTCTGGGAGACCAGAAATAATGGAAAAACGTGTTGAGGCAGAGGCATAAATCTGAGTTGGAAGCACACAGTGGGGCTACCAATCTCCCAGAGCCACTTCACAGGGAAAAGCAAGGGGTCTCTTGACTATGGTATCTGTGCTGTGAACAGACACCATGACCATAGCAACTCTTAAAAAGGGAACCACTTAATTGGGGCTAGCTTAGAGTTCAGAGGTTCTGTCCATTATCACCATGGAGAGAAGCATGCTGGCATACAGGTAGATATATGGTGTTGGAGCAGTAGCTGAGAGTCTACATCTGGACTCCCAGGCAGCAGGAAGAGACAATGACACACTGGCCAGGTTTGAGTACCTGAGATCTCAAAGTCCTCCCACTTCCTCCAACAAAGCCACACCTACTCCAACAAGGCCACGTCTTCTAATAGTGCCCTTCTTTATGGGACTGTGAGGGCCATTCTTATTCAAACCACCACAAAGGGTAAGCTGAAATGAGATGGGGCAGAATAGAAATCAGCCGTGAAGCAAATGCTTGTCCTGTAGCAAGGAGCTGCTATGTCTACCAGTCCAGGTCAGGACTCCTTAATCTGGTTACGACCTCCTAGCTCCCTGGCCATCAGGATGCACCAGAACCCTTTGGGTGAATTACAAAGCATGAGAACCCCTCAGATCACATCCTGGCCATCGGCACTGAACTGCGACTCCACTGTGTCCTGCTTACTTCTTACTTGGTGAGTAGAGCCCAGGCATGTACTGTGAGGCTGGTGTCATGTTACAGACTCTGGATTGGGTACCGAGTCACTGGCACCTCTGGCAGCCTCCACAGAGGTTTCTGAACACCAGTGGCCTGTGATTCCAGCTCTACCTCAAGTCCAGGTAGCCACTGGGCACCGGAGTCTGGTGACAGAGAATGGCCGAGCGCATGGTCCATGGGTCAGCATTCTGGGCAGTATTTCTGAAGCTCAACACAAGCTAGATTATCTGAGAAGATGAACCGCAACTAAGAAAATGTACCCATAAATTGGTTCTCTAGGCAAACCTAAGAAATACTTTCTTAATTAGTGATTGATGTGGGAGGGTCCAGCCCACTGTGGGCAGGGCCATCCTAGAGCTGGTGGCCCTAGGTTATATAAGAAAATAGGCTGAGAAAATCATGAGGAACAAGTCAAGCATCATTCCTCAATGGTCTGCTTCCAGGTCCTGCCTCTAGGTTCCTGCCTTGAGTTCCTGCCTGACTTCAGTAATGACCAGTGTGAGCTGAAATAAACCCTTCCCTTCCCAGGTTGCTTTGGTCATGCATTTATCACAGCAATAGAAACCTAAGATAGTCCATCTGACTCTTATGGGGTCCACGCAGAATCTATTAGGAGAAATCGCGTAGTTTTTCTAACTGTGGGTCGTTTGGCTCCCAATGGTGTCCGAATCGCTCAGTGTCTTGACTGAGGCGGTAGAGAAAGAAGCCTGCACAGACACTCACATGACTAGAAGCCATGCCCATAATGAGTACAAGGACTCCTAGGGGAGCCAAGAAAGATGCAAAGGTGCTCTTGATGCCCTAGCCTGGCTTCCCCTGTGACATGGAAGCACAGCCGTATAGAAAGCTCACAGTAAAGCGCTCCCAGCTCACACCGTACTGAGGGGATACACGGAGAAGGGCTTGGGAGGGGACACAGGGAGAAGGACTCATAGTTCACACCATACTGGGGAACACAGAGAGAAGGGCTCCCAGTTCACACCATACTGGGGGACATAGGGAGAAGGGCTCCCAGTTCACACCATACTGGTTTTTTGTTTATTCCAAGGTTTAGGAATCAGACGCAGGCAGGGTTTACCTGTGCTAAGATCTACACATGCAAAAATAAAAATACATAAAAAGGAAAAGCTTTCAAAATATCATAAAGACATTAGAAGTTGGTCTTTGAATGCTCCTCTATCATTTATCAATGTATTCTAAAATTGCGAATGAACAAGCTTCTTCGATTCAAACAATGTGTGTTAAGCACCGCTAGGAGTACCAGGCAAGCAGGTGCAGCTGAGTCTGTGTCTCTATCTCTCTCTGTCTCTGTCTCTCTCTCTTTCTCCCACTCTCAATGTCACCTGGGGGTGGGCAGGCCACAGGAGGTGGCCACCTGGGGGCAGACCCAGGTGCTTTCACAGGACACCTGATCCATGATGAGAAATGCTTTGAAACAAGTCACACACATGAGGTTACTCTGAATGCCAACAAGTGTCACCTCTCTAAGTCACCGGAAGCCCCTAATACATGAAGATCTCAGGCTGCATCTTCTAGACTCAAGCTTAGTGGCAGAAGTAAGTCCAGCCATAGGCGAAGAATGCCCCTCCCCAGGAGCAAGCCCAAGAAGGATTAGGTTAGGGGTCATAGTCTGGGGTGGGGAGTCTGGTGACCCTGTCCTGGGACATCTCTGAAACATCTAAGGCAGGAACATGGCATAAGCTCCATGCCTTATCCAGCTTTGAGACTGATATTCTAACTGACTTTCGTGAAGTGACCAGAACTGGACATTATCAAACCCAGGAGGGGCTTAGTCTATCCCCTCCGACACCTGGCTGGTGTCATTGTGAAAGGTCAGAGCCAACGGGGAGAGTGAAGCTGAAGCCCGCAAGCCAGGCAGTCTGTGCCCTAGAATCTGGTATAGCACCAGGGCTGGATGCAGTCGCCACAACAGGGCCTGCCTGACGTGGCTCTGAAATCACCTCCGCCAGGGACAGGCACACAGCAGCACCTCTAGACGCACCCCCAAGGAGTGAGAGGAGACTAGGAAGCCAGGCAGAGAGAGACACCCCCTCCTCCCGTCTCTCACTCCTGAGAGAGGGTCTTCGTGATCAAGAATGGTCGGGTGCCCGCTGCAGGGCGAATTCCCAGAGCCGTAGGCTGCAGGCAGATCAAAAGCAGAACAGAGCTCTGACAGCTCCCGTCTCTAGTTTATTTCTAATTAATGCCTCGTTGGCACATCGGGCCTGCACTCTCCCCCCCCCCCCCCCCCCGCCCAACCGTCCAGCACATGCATATTAAACAGCTTTCTGGGCTCGTGCTAAATTAAGTCAGGTTTTCTGCTGAGAGTTAAGTATGAGCCGCCAGGCTAAGCTTGCCAAGAGTCACCTGGGACCCTGCTCTTCGGTCTTGCTGGCCATGGGTGCCCCTCACCCCACCCAGTACCCCTTGCAGTCCAATACCCTTTGTCTCGCCAGCATTCCCCTCCTGCCCTCTGGAAACATATCCCAGATTTCTTTTAAGGAGATGACCCCACATCTGACTGTAAGCATAGTATCTGACCTAAGTGCGGCAAATGAGAACCCCAAATCCTTCCAGTGATGATGGCTGGTTCAGAAGCATGCCTATCACTCCAGGAAGACCAGTGAGAGTTTCTGGAACTTCAACTGAAGTAGGGAATGTGTCTATACTCTCCACCTCTTCCTCTCCATCTTCCTAGTGCTCCTTTTCCTCCTCTCCCTTCTCCTCTTCCTCTGCCTCCTCTTCTTTGCGTGTGTATGTGTGTATGTAAGCATGTGTGAACAAGATGCATGTGTGCACATATACAGACCCGAGGTTGATGCTCCTTGTCTTCTTCAATTGCCATCCTCCACTAACAAAGCCAGGGCCTCTCCCTGAAGCTGGAGCTTGCAGATTGAACTAGTCTTGCTAGCCATCTCACCCCAGCTATCCCAGCTTGGCCTCCTGCACGCTAGGACCACAGGGGGGTCACCATGTCCATCTGGCTCTCACGGGGATGCTGGCCATTCAAATGCACAGCAAGCACATTCTCCACTGAGCTATCACCCAGCCCAAGAGGTACTTCCTTTTCACTTAAACCAAGAGGCCAGTCACAGGAAATAAGAACATTCTGGCAACTACTAACCTGCCACAGGAGAGAGAGCGAAGGCTGACAGAGAACAGCAGGGACCATAAGA
Source organism: Microtus pennsylvanicus (assembly GCF_037038515.1). Lineage (NCBI taxonomy): Eukaryota > Metazoa > Chordata > Mammalia > Rodentia > Cricetidae > Microtus > Microtus pennsylvanicus. The sequence goes on along the minus strand of NC_134580.1, from coordinate 148,020,547 downwards.
CTGAGGTGCAGCCATATCTCTTGAGGCCCTCAGTGGAGCCGTGCCGGAAATTTACCCAATTCTGTGAGCCTCTTGCTTGTCCTGAGAGCAGCTGCAGAAATTGAATGGGTTTTCTTGTTGGGGAGGTAGGGAGGTTCTCAAACACTTTTCAGGAGACAGCTTGAGAAGACGCTCCAGATCCCAGAGACGAAAGGAGGGCGCGTGTGATGGGAGAGGGGCACCTTCACCGTCACCGAGGATGATGCTGTTTTCCGGCTGTTTCTTCAGACCACAGCTCTCCCCAGGCATCAGAACAGAGAAAAGGTGTCCCAGGGTGCAGGATCTATAACAGCCCAACTGGTTCGATGGCTTCAAAAAGGCAATGTCCTACTGGGCACAGTGGCACAGGCATGTGGTCCCAGCCTGTAAGGGGCTGAAGCAGGGGGCTGTCAAGTTTGAGGACAGCCTGGCTGTTATGTGAGACCCCATCTCAAACACCTTCCCAAAGTCAGTGTCCTGGGGAGGAGGAACATTCCAGATTTCAAAAGGCTCAGATATCTGAGAGTTAAATGCAATGTAAAAAAAACTTGTTGTGTTCTAGGCTCAAGAACAAAATAGAGCGTCCCTTGGTAAACTGCTTGCCTGACCTGCGAAGGCCCTGGGTTGTACTCTCAGCCCTGCATAAACCAGGCCGGGGATGCACAGTTACAATCCCAGTGCTACAATCCCAACACTTCCGCTACAATCCTTCACATCACAGGGACGTGAAGGCAGGAGGCTCAGATTCAAAGCATCCTCAGCTACAGAGGACAGCCTAAATATGAGACCCTGCACTAAAATAAAATAAAAAGTTAATTAAAAAAATAAGAGCACAGGAGTTCTGCTATCCGGTTTTCTAGTGAGACCTGCAGGAGTTGACACAGAGGAAGGGAACTCCTCCCAGGACAGCAGGTCCTTGGGGTTAACAGCTGGACACCAGCTGCTGGCATTTAAGTAAACATATACACGTGTGCATGTAGGCAGATCCACACACATGTGTACACGCAGGCAGATCCGCACACTTGAAAAGCAGGCTGAGGTCACCTGCTTTGACATGCTGGGTCATGTGCTCAGCACAACCCACCAACCCTTCTGGACTCCTGAAAACTTTTACAACTAGAAATAGGGGAGGGGCCAGGGAGTAGGCTCAGTGGGTAAAATACTGACAGCCTGAACCTAAGCTCTGAAGTCCACACCAGAGAGAGAGCCAACTCCCCAAAGTTGTCCTCCATTCCCCATATGCATGCAGCGACATACCTGTGCCCCCACACATCATACACAGAAAAAAATAATGATAAATAAATAACTTTTTGAAACAGGGTCTTATTATGTAGCCCTGCTTGACCTGGAACTCCCTATGTAGACCAGGCTGGTCTCGAACTCTAGGACTCTGCCTACTGAGTTCTGGGATTAAAGGCTTGTGCCACCACGGCCAGCATAATTAATTTTTTTTAAGCGCCTATCCCTTACCCAGAGTAGCCTGGAGAAAGTCAACTTGCTGGTTTGGCCTGCTGCTTCCTCACGCACTAAAGAAGGAAATGGAAAATGAGGCTTCTCAGAGCCCCGGGGCACATTCCCTTGGCTGTCCATCCAGCAGCTCACGTTCAGGATTTGGCCCTGGGTTGCACTCACAAGCAGCTAAGGGGAAAGATTATCAGAAGACAAAGAACTGCAGTGTCATGTCTAGGTCACGATGGAGTGATGCTCTCATGAGGCCAAAAACATGGTGACTGTCCGCTATAGAACCAGAGAGGAGAGTGTAGGAGCGTGTAGCCTTACACAATCAAGTAAAACAGCAGCCATTGGCTCTTACCTCCACCTCAGTCCAAAAATGGAGACCCTGCCTCCAGGAATCTCAGAATGAGACTGTGTCTGAGAGCTGTCTACTCCCGTCTTATATTCCTCTCTAGGCTGGGATTTAAGGCCTACACCACTACCACCTTGTTTCTATGGCAAACTAGTGCAGCTACTAGTATTAAAGGCGTATGTCCCCACTGCCTGGTCTGTAAGACTGACCAGTGGGCCTGTTTTACTCTCTGATCTTCAGGCAAGCTTTATGTATTAAAATACGAATGAAATATCACTACACCGGTGTTTAATAAAAGCCTTGCTATAGTTCTTTGCTTGTCTGTTTTGTTTTGAGATCAGCTCGGGTCCCCTCCGACATTTATCATATTTTGGGGTTGGAAACCCTTTACTCACAATTTCACAATGTTCAGCTAATGGGAGCTGCTCATTGGACGGCTTATATTTAGCACTCACCGAGTAGCCCTAGCTGGCCTGGGACTCACTATGTAGACCAGACAGCCCTCAAACTCACAGAGATCCCCCTGCCTCTGCCTCCTGAGCTGGGTTAGTTCTGTTTTTCACTACTATGACCCAATACCCTGTGATAACAGCATCTAAGGGGAGAAAGGGCTTATCTTGGCTAGTGGTTTGGCAGCAGGAGTGGAAGGCAGCTGGTCACACTGTACCCAGAGTCAGGGAGCAGTGAGACGAACTCTGATGTTCAGCTCACATCAGCCCTCTTACTCAAGGCCACAGAATAAACCACTCATTCGCATGAGTCTTCCCAAGTCTGTTACCGGATCTGTAAACTCCCGTCAAGGCATAGACAAAGGTTTGCCCCTAGATGATCTGTCATGTTAACGATCGGCATCAACACATAGGGCCCTCCCAGTGTATAGAACATTGGGCAATCGCCCTCTTGATAACTCGCAAGCCTGTTCCCAACAACCGTCCATTACAGAGCTTGTCCAAAGCCACACACCTTGTCACAGGCAAGATTCGCAGCCAGGCCTGTCCTACTCGAACGTCTAAGTACCCACCCCCAGGTTTCTCACCCTTTCCTAGCCCCCACTCTGTCCGTTCTGCCGTCTCTCAGCTTCTGCTCCCCACCGTGCTCCTCGCAGTGCTCCCAACCACGGACTATATTTCTGAAGTAAGCCAGTCCCAGTTATGTGCTTTCTTTTATAAGAGTTGCCGTGGTCATGGTGTCTCTTCACAGCAACAGAACGCTCACTAAGACAATTGTCCTCAAAGAAATTCTGGCCAGCGCTCTTTCTTCGGAGAAGACATGGGACCCTGGGTGTGGCTCTTCTTCCACTTCTGCCTGGATCCGGATCCACTTGATGTTTTGGTGGTGCCTCCCAGCATTCTGCCCCATGAGCAGGCATGGGTGCCACTGAGGGCAGATTCCACAAATGCTTTGTACGTCAGTATCTCTAAGGCCAACCTTGAAGCGACTGGAGCCCTGACACAGCGCAACAAAGCCCTCTGCTCTGGCGGAGTGATTCGGTACAGGAGGAGCCGAGCCACACCCACGGGGTCTCTCACCGTGCACCCTCTGATGCAAGCCTAGTGCCTGCCGGAGGTCACCAGGCTTGTGCGCACCCCGCACCCCCGAGGCTGCTCTGAGCGCACTCACTGAAGGGTCCACGCAGAGCCGTCCCTGCAGGAAAGCAAGCACGGAACTGACTTTGAAATCACTTTGGCCCTCGCGATTTGAAAGCGAGTTCTTCTGAGCCACCGACCTGAATGCTGATGGTGGGGTGGGGGCGGGGGTTCATTTGTATTCAAATGAGAAGAGAAGGAGGTGCGCCAAGACTTGTTTAATTAGGTCTAGCAGTTAACACAGAAGAAAAGGGACGGGGCAGCTGTTCGGGTCACGAGGCAAAGTCTCCCAGGAACTCCAACTTCAAAGAGCAGGGCTGCGCCTGGTGCAGCCAGAACCGGGAAAGAGAAAGCGGAGATGACATAGACAGGCGCAGGGTGGCCGTGGTGGTACAGACCTGTAATCACAGCTTTTGGGAGGTCAGGCAGGCAAGCTGGAGGCCAGCCTGGGCTGCGTGGTCTAGGCCAATGTCCTGCAGCCCCTCCCACATGTGTCCTTTTAGTCCTTTCTTCGTTTCAGTCTTTGATCTATTTTGAGTTGGTATTGGTTACTGATAAAGTGAGGTATAGTCTCCAGTCTTCTGTGTGACCAATATCAGTCTTCCGTTTTACCCAATATCATTTACTGAAGAAACTGTCTTTTCTCCGGGTCTCAGCCTGGAAGGTGATGAGCACGGACCACCACATCGGGGCCCAAGGAGAGAGAAGCCTGGCCAACAAACAGGACAGAATGCTCACAGCCCCTCCAGTCGCCAGGGAGATGCAGGTTCGAGTCACAGAGACAGCTCCCACCTGTCGGGATGACCAGAAGCACAAATGATAAACAGGCATTGATAGTGGTGGGGAGGAAGGAAGACCCTCACCCGTTCCTGGCGGAAACATGAATTTGTGCAGACGTGGGGAAATAGCACGGCCATCTCTGGAGAGATTCTAAGTGTATTGTCACATGCCCCTTCATTCCACTGTGCCCAGCCTGGCCCAAGGACTTCTCTGAGAAGAGAGCTTTCCCAGGAGGAGCAGCTAGAAGTGCAAAGGTCCTGGGGCGAGAGTTTGCTGAGTTTGCTTAAGAGGAGAAAAGAGGACACATGCCGGAGTTTGTACGTGGTGGGGTAACCCGTGATGGCAGTCACAGGCCGAGAGAGATGGGTTCCTTGTGCTGCAGTGGGGAAAGGGTGCCCGGTGACTCCATGCCTGCCCCTGGCGGGAGGAGGTTCCCTACTAGCCACAAGCACAGGTCTCAAGAGAGCCTGGAACTCAGAGGAGATGTTATTGGGGTGCCCCACACAGGGATGTGATCTGTCTTTGTCCCCAGGTACCTGGAAGTTGTCCTTCTCCAGAGAGCCAGTATGGAGAGCCATACGTCCCCTCCAGTCACTGATCATTTAAATCTGTGCACACACACACACACACACACACACACACACACACACACACACACACCTATGTCCTGCTCTGCCATATCGCAAGTCATTCCAGAGAAGCCCCAAACTGTCCTGTACTCCTTCACGCCTGGCCCTGTGTGATGCCAGAGAACAAGGTTCACAGCCAGGGTCCCCTTTGCGTGACATCCATTACAGAAGTGGCAGCACCAGCAAGCCCCCCAGTAGGCAAGGCCTGGATCCTCATCTCAACAGTCTTAGGTGGCTACGAGCCCTGCACAAGCAGCTGGGCAGGGACTCAGTCCCCTCGGTGAGGCAGGGATGGGAAGGCAAACCCAGCTCCCAAGCCCTGTGTGGAGCAAGGCAAGACAGATGGGGCAGGAGCCAGCATAGCAGACCGGCAAGGAAATGTCTTCATGGAAGGCAAACAGGAAGAGACCACAGCTCAAGCTGAACCCTGCCTGCCACCACCCGCCGCTTGTCTTTGACCAGCCGTATGCTAAGACTTGAACTCACATTTCTAAATGGCTGGGAGCAACTCTACCAACCTCCAACACCCAGCTGTATGGGAAACGTTGGAGCTCACGGTTCACTGTCTGGACATCAAGCTTTGTGACACATGGTTACCCACCTTTCGCCATGTGGCTGCTGTCGGGCTCTGTTGCCACAGACCTGTGACTGGGACCAGGCTGTCTACACCCAGAGTCCCCAGCTGCCTCTCTGGGCTCCTGCCCGATCCAGGGGGCTCATCTGGCCCTCCCTGCCCAGTAAATCTTCGGGAGACCTGTGAGTGAGAGAGGAGCAGGTGACACTGGGTGACCCCCTGCTGTCTCCCAGGACTTGGTAAAGCTGTCCCCATTAGTCCTCAGGCAGGCAGCGCTGGGTGGGTGGGCGAGGGCAGGAGCTGCAGTCCCATTTTCCTGACAAGGAAGCTGTCTCCTGAAGGTGAAGTAGTTTCCCTGAGGGGGTCAGGCAGGAGTCTCACACAGACTCCTCTAACTCTGCAGACAGCAAGCTGACCTTTGAACCTTGAAGCCTGAGAAGGAGCCACCACCCCCACCACTCCCATCCAGGAAACCCTTAGCCAAGCTGTGCCCAGAGATGACTCATTTCTGAGCCACAAAAACAAACCCAGGGTCAGAAGCCTGTCTGGCCAGACAGCTCTCACTTGAGGGTAGGGAGAGGCATGTCCAAGGAACTGAGGCAAAGGACCTGAACCCTGACACCTATGGCCCTGAGGTGAGACAAAATATATGCCAGAGGTCGCTGGCAGGGAGTGCCTGACCCGCCCTAACCTAGCCCATGCAATTCTAGTCACCTTGACTGCAGCTGGCAGCCTCCTGGGGCGCCACTGTCCAAACTCAAAGGGCCACGCTGCCCTCACCCTCATGGCTCCACTCCACCTCATGGATCCTGTGCTGCCAGTAACCTCACGGCAAGTGGGTGAGGCCTCACATATTCTACCAGCTACACTCCAGCTGCCTGGGGAACCCTGAATCTCAGACAAACAAGCAGTCATTTTTCAGTAGACCCATGAGCTAAGCGTGTCCCGGGCAAAACTCAGACATGATGACACCAAACAGGTGTCTGGTGCTTACCTGAAAGCCAGGTCCCACCAGCCTCCTTGGACTTAATCCTCACTCCTGACGGTGCTCCAGCCCCTACAACCTTTCCATCTTCTAGAACTTACCATGCCCCTTCCACTGCAGAGCCGTGCACAGGCTCTTTTGACCTCCAGTCCCTACCTTCCCACCAGGTCTCACCAGGCCAGGGCTCACTATCATTCCTCACCCCCCACCCCGACACACACTGCACTCCTGTTCTACACACACACACATGCACACACATGCACACACACACACGCATACACACACACACGCACGCACACACGCATGCACACACATGTGCACACACGCACACACACGCATGCACACACACGCATGCACACACACGCATGCACACACACATGTGCACACACGCACACACACATGCACACACACATGCATGCACACACACATATGTGCACACACACATATGTGCACACACGCACGCACTCCTCCACTTCTACCCTTAGGTGTGAGGTGAGCAGGCTCCCATCCAGCTCACAGAGCACAGTTCCACTCTTTGTTTTTGTTTTTCAAGACAAGGTCTCATGGAGCCTAGAGTGGTCTAGAACTCCTGATCCTCTTGCCTCCACCTCCCAAGTGCTAGGATCACAGCACACCTGCACCTCGGCATCTACGGTCTGCTTGCTTTTGAGACAGAATCTGAGGACCCCGCATTGGCCTTGACCTGTCAACAGCTATAACTGAGGTTAATCTTGAATTTCTGGTCCTCCTGCCTCTGCCTCTGTGTGCTGGGTAAGAGACATGGATCACCACGTACATGTTCACTCTTTGAGGGCAAGATCCAGTCTGTTCCCTGCCTGACACCCTGCCAGCCTCAGGAACGTGTTCACCAAGCAAGACAGTCCAGGGCCAGGCCAGTGGTGGAGCCCATCCCAAGCTCCATTGTCCATGCTCTGCCAGGTTCCGCCTGCACGGAACATCCACAACCTTCTCCCTGGTCGTGGCCTGGGGAAGAGGTCGCTTTGCACAGCTGATTTGGTGAAATAACGCGTGAAAGTTCTGCATAAATAATACTTGGTTCTGAAAGATGTCTTTTTAAACTTGTTTTTATTAGAAGGTGTTAATTCTACACAATGGGATTCACTCTGACACGTATGCCGTACACGTATATGATCCATTTCAATTATAGTCACCCTTGTTCCCCTTGCTAGTTCCCCCAGACTCTCGCTAATTCCTTTCCTTTTCCCAGCTATCCCTCCTACTTTTGTGGTTTGTGTGTGCATGTGGGGGAGGGGGAACACAAGCATGCTTGTACCACAGAGGGAAGGAGAGGGCCTGGCATTCCTGGAGCTGACATTGCAGGTGTTGGGGAAGGAGCTGGCACTGAACTTGGGTCCTCTGGGAAAGCAGGGCACACTCACCTCACTTCCCCGCTGCGCTCTCAGATTCTTTCCGCCCCTCCCGTGAGTCATGTTCTCTGAGCCATGGACGGGTAAACGGAGAGATCCCATTTGTGAGATCATCAATTTTTGTAGGCTGGTTTTCTTTGCTTTATGTCTAAAAGCCACTTATGAGTGAGTACATGTGATAATTATCTTTCTGGGTCTGGGTTACCTCATTCAAAATGATGTTTTCTAGCTCTATTCATTTGCCTGCCAATTTCAAGATGTCATTATTTTTTCTGCTATGTAGTACTCTATGGTGTAAATGTACCACATTTTCCTTATCCATTCTTCGGTTGAGGGGCATTTAGGTTGTTTCCAGGTTCTGGCTGTGACAAACAAAGCTGCTATGAACATAGTTGAGCACATGTCCTTGTGGCACTGTTGAGCATCCTTTGGGTATATACCCAAAAGTGGTATTGCTGGGTCTTGAGGAAGGTTGGTTCCTAATTTTCTAAGAAATCACCACACTGACATCCAAAGGTGCTGTACCAGCTTGCACACCCACCAGCAATGCCGAAGTGTTCCCTTTACCCCACAGTCTTTCCAGCATAAGTTGTCATCAGTGTTTTTGATTTTGGCCATTCTCACAGGTGTAAGATGGAATCTCAGAGTTCTCTTGATTTGCATTTCTCTGGTGACTAAGGATGAGAACATCAATTGTTATATTTCATTTTTCTTGGCAGGAGAAATGTCTCTTTTTCAGAGTTGCCCATTTGGAGGCACTAACATGGCAGGAAAGCTGTGGAGTGCTGACTTTGGGGTTCGGGACTGGACCCACACTATAAAAATACCTTGTTTCCTCCTCTGTGCAGACTACACCCTCAACACCGGTCCCATAGCCGAGGAAATGGGCTAGCCTGGGCTCACCTACCAGGTGGCTAGAAACAACAGAACCAGGTTGACCCCATTCTCTCTCCCAACAAGTCATAAGGCAAGAGCCACTCTAAGGACCCTAAACCCAAGCAGAGGATCCCCTTATGGCCCCTGGTGGCATTTGATGTGATGTTCCTATGGAGAACATGTGAGATGCTTGAAGCAACCATGTGATGATGTGATCTTGATGGCATCCATGACCTGTAAAGACGTGTCTGGAAAGACCATGAAGGTGTTCCAGAATGACAGTGGGTCCACCTTCTGGGAGCACTCAACTCTGAAACCTCAGATCTGGAGCTAAATGCAGTTGGCAGGGAGCTGAGCTTGAGACTGCAGACACCAGAGGGATAAGATACTCTTATGGGTTGGGTGTGAACTATGACACACAAGTTCATAGCTTTGAACATTTGGTTCCTAGCTGGGAGGTCATGAAGGCTGTAGGAGGTGAGGGCAGACTGAATCGCTGACTCAAGTTCCTGTCTTAGAAAATTAGATAAGATGAAGGTGCCTTGGCTGGTGGTTTATTGAACAAAGTGTTTGTTAAATAAGAGTAAGGACCTGAGTTATGTCCCCAGAACAAGTGTGAAAAAGTCAAGCTTGGTACTGCACCCCTTAATCCAACATGAGGGCAGCAGAAGCAGGCAGAACACTAGAGCTCCAGGTCAACCTGGTCTACACAGCATGTTCTAGGCTATCAGGGGATGCACAGTGAAACCCTGTTGGAAGGAAGGGAGGGAGGGAGGAGGGAGGAAGAGCTGGAACAGGAGGGGAGGGAGGGAGGAAGGGATAGGATAGGAAGAGAGGGAGGAAAGGAAGAAGAGAGGGAGGGAGGAAGGGGAGACAGAATTAAATGTATGGTAAGTATAAGAAGGAAAAAAGAAAGATAATTTTTAAAAGAAAGATAATAAAGTCAGTTAAAAGCTATAGTTTCGAAAAGATTAATAGAAAGTAGAGCCTGATCATATGCCCCACCAACATTCAGGTTGAAAGACACTGAATGTTTCCTGACCCAGAGATTTACTGACAGAGGTGAAATAGACAAAGTCCTCTTACAAACTATCTCACCAAAACTGACACTAGAAGAAATAGAAGATCTGAATAGTGCCTATCTACGAAGGAAATGGGATTCTTTATCAAAAAGTCCACAGAGGCTCCAGCCCTGCGATTAGATACAAGCTCTCATTCCCAACCAGGAAACTCTCTCCTATTAAAAAATGCCTGCAAAGGAGATTTAGTTTCCTCAAGGGAGTCTCACCAGTATTCAAACCACAGTTAAGGGCAAACAAATCCCACGTTCAAATATAGATGGCCAACACAAAACAGATTCATTGTTTTTGTTTTTTGAGATTTATTTTTCCTCATATTGCTTTGTTTGGGCATTTTTTTAAAAAAAAACTTACTTGACTTTTGTTTGTATGTTATGGTTTCCAGTTGTGGGGGTTATGCGTTTTGTGAGTGTGTGATTGTGTGTGTGTGTTCACGCATGTGCTTCTCATGTTCTTTAATTCCCCCACCCTTTTTTTGTTAGTTTTTCCATTTTGTTTTATCTCTGTTTGTCTTCTCTTTTTTGTCTCTTTTCTCTCAGAGGGAGTATGATGAGGTAGAAAGAGTGGGGAGGAAGTGGACAGGGTCTGGGAGGAGAAGCGAGAGGGGATGATGATCAGAATATATTGTATAGAAACAACTTTACATTCAGATAAAAACAAAAACAAGAAAACTTCCCCACAGAGACCTCCCGACTAGGAACCAATCTGTAGCGAGAGCTGCTGACCAAAGCCAGCTTTTCAGCAAGGTGAAGCAGCCTTGTAGGAACGGTGCTTGTGAGTGTGACAATTGGTGGCAGGAATCAAACATGCTCCTGCTTCTTGTTCCTACTCTGCACAGAACCTCTATTCTCCTAACTACCCCAGAAGCCTCCATCCCCCTAGCTACCCCAGAAGCCTCCATCCCCCTAACTACCCCAGAAATCTCCATCTCCCAGCTACCCCAGAAATCTCCATCCCCCAGCTACCCCAGAAGCCTCCATCCCCCAGCTACCCCAGAAGCCTCCATCCCCCTAACTACCCCAGAAATCTCCATCCCCCACCTACCCCTGAAATCTCCATCCCCCACCTACCCCAGAAATCTCCATCCCCCAGCTACCCCAGAAATCTCCATCCCCCAGCTACCCCAGAAATCTCCATCCCCCACCTACCCCAGAAATCTCCATCCCCCAGCTACCCCAGAAATCTCCATCCCCCAGCTACCCCAGAAATCTCCATCCCCTAACTACCCCAGAAATCTCCATCCCCCAGCTACCCCAGAAATCTCCATCCCCCAGCTACCCCAGAAATCTCCATCCCCCAGCTACCCCAGAAATCTCCATCTCCCAGCTACCCCAGAAATCTCCATCCCCCAGCTACCCCAGAAATCTCCATCCCCCAGCTACCCCAGAAATCTCCATCCCCTAACTACCCCAGAAATCTCCATCCCCCAGCTACCCCAGAAATCTCCATCCCCTAACTACCCCAGAAATCTCCATCCCCTAACTACCCCAGAAATCTCCATCCCCTAACTACCCCAGAAATCTCCATCCCCTAACTACCCCAGAAATCTCCATCCCCTAACTACCCCAGAAATCTCCATCCCCCAGCTACCCCAGAAATCTCTATCCCCCAGCTACCCCAGAAATCTCCATCCCCCTAACTACCCCAGAAATCTCCATCTCCCAGCTACCCCAGAAATCTCCATCCCCCAGCTACCCCAGAAATCTCCATCCCCCAGCTACCCCAGAAATCTCCATCCCCCAGCTACCCCAGAAATCTCCATCCCCCAGCTACCCCAGAAATCTCCATCCCCTAACTACCCCAGAAATCTCCATCCCCTAACTACCCCAGAAATCTCCATCCCCTAACTACCCCAGAAATCTCCATCCCCCAGCTACCCCAGAAATCTCCATCCCCCAGCTACCCCAGAAATCTCCATCCCCTAACTACCCCAGAAATCTCCATCCCCCAGCTACCCCAGAAATCTCCATCCCCCAGCTACCCCAGAAATCTCCATCCCCCAGCTACCCCAGAAATCTCCATCTCCCAGCTACCCCAGAAATCTCCATCCCCCAGCTACCCCAGAAATCTCCATCCCCCAGCTACCCCAGAAATCTCCATCCCCTAACTACCCCAGAAATCTCCATCCCCTAACTACCCCAGAAATCTCCATCCCCTAACTACCCCAGAAATCTCCATCCCCTAACTACCCCAGAAATCTCCATCCCCTAACTACCCCAGAAATCTCCATCCCCCAGCTACCCCAGAAATCTCTATCCCCCAGCTACCCCAGAAATCTCCATCCCCCTAACTACCCCAGAAATCTCCATCTCCCAGCTACCCCAGAAATCTCCATCTCCCAGCTACCCCAGAAATCTCCATCCCCCAGCTACCCCAGGTACCTCCATTATCCTAGTTAGCCCAGAAAGCCAGTAATATTGTTACCTCTGCTCCCACTTCACAGGTGAGAAAAGCTATCACAGAGGTTAAGTGGCTTGGCTAAGGTCAGGCCATAAGCTCAAACTGATGGCAGCACTTTAATATTTTAATCTGTGTGTGTGTGTGTGTGTGTGTGTGTGTGTGTGTACAAATGTATCTAGATGCCCTAGTTCAGAAGAAGGCCTAAGACCCTCTGGTCAGAAAAGTGTATCGGATCCCCTGAAGCTAGAGTTCCAGGCAATTGTGAGCTGCCTGACATGACAGCTGGGTACCAAACTCCAGTCCTCGGTAGCAAGGGTAGCTGGAACTCTTAAACAGCCCAGCTCTTGACATTCCTACAGTTTAAACCCAGCACTGACTGCAGACAAGCTGCTAGTGCCAGAAACGACTGGCTCTGCCTGCAAGCAGAGCTGCATCTCTCCCCCCTCCCTCCAAGAAAAGATGCGGCACCCACACACACCTGGAACTGAGACCTTGGCTTCATCCTCAGCTGCCACCTTGATTTTCCTCGCAGTATTGGAACTGAAATAAAAGACAAGGCCGGATCTGTAAGGGACTGTGGGTGCCCCTGAGGAACAGACTCAAAGAGCCAGGTGGTTTTTTCCTTCTTTCATACCCCTCCTCCCCCTTTCTCTTTGTTTCCCCGCCTGTTTTGTTGGGGAGAAAGATGCGCCAGTGTATAGCACACATACAGAAGTGAGACAAATCAGTGGCCCCCTCCTTCTACCTATGGGACGCAGGGATTGAAATCAGGCCGTCAGGCTTGGCAGCAAGTGCACTGACCTCCTGGGTCACCTTGTTTCCCCCTCCCATCTTTTATCTTGCAGTACCGAGGATTGAACCCACAGCCTCATGAATGCTCTCTCTGCCACTGATCTAGCAGCTCAGGTAGACCAGGCTGGCCTCGGACTCACGGAGATCCGCCTGCCTCTGCCTCCTGAGTGCTGGGGTTAAAGGTGTGCGCCACCACTGCCCAGATCCTTTTTTAAAATTTTTATTCCAAATAAAACATGGGTTTCAGTAAGTCACTCAGGTGTGCCTTGCACTCTGTAACTCAGGCTAACCTTAAACTTGGAATCCTCCTGCCTCAGTCTCTCAAGGACCCAGGGAACTCATGCCTGCACCACCCAGCATGAGTCATTTTTGTCATGATTCCTTTGGCCCCTCAGCATATAGAAAGCTCTGAAATCTAGTGAAGACGAAAGAGCTGACTAGACCCCAGATGCCTACCACCCCAGAAGCCTCAGCCCTACTGCTACTACAGTCCAGTGTGGGATGACGAGGGCAAGTCCTCTCAGCCTGTAAGCCACTGACTGACTGACGGTGATCCTCTGACAGGGCAAGTCCTCTCAGCCTGTAAGCCACTGGCCAACTGACAGTGATCCTCAGACAGGGCAAGTCCTCTCAGCTGTGAGCCACCCACTGACGGTGACCCTCAGACAGGGCAAGTCCTCTCAGCTGTGAGCCACCCACTGACGGTGATCCTCAGACAGGGCAAGTCCTCTCAGCTGTGAGCCACCCACTGACGGTGATCCTCAGCCGCCCAGCATGGGGTCCCCACCCTTTCCATCCAGCCATCAGCCCTGGCTACAGATTTGGCTGAGGGTACCATAGGGTCATGGTGACCAGTAGTGTTATGATTTGAATGTGAAGTGTCCTCCATAGGCTCATGAGTTTGGACACTTGGTCACCAATTGGTGGTACTATTTTGGGAGTTTATAAATTCTTTGGGAAGTAAGACCCTCCCAGAGGAAGTAGGTTACATGGGTGGGCTGGGGGGATTCTAAGCCACCACACTACTGGCCTAACTCTCTTTGATTTCTGGTCTAAAAGACAGCCACACTCTTACTGCCGAGGGGGCCTATACCAACAAACCAGGAGTCAAAATGAATCCCTCCCTCGGTGGCTTCTTGTTTGTCGTGACCACAAGAAAGTGACTACTGACAAGTGTCCGTTTGTTCATTGTTGTCTCCACATGGAAGGGGCTATGCGCACTCATGCCCCTCCCAACCCCAAGAGATCTCCAGCAGACCAGAACACCCCAAAGCTACCCTGAGACCACAAGTTCAAGTCTTCTCGAAGATTCTCCCTTAAATGGAAACCGTTCCTGTGTGGGAGTTGATATTGGGGAAAGAGCACGCTCGACATCACACTGACCACATAGGCATGACAGCCAGCTTGTCTGCATGCTTGACATCACACTGACCATATAGGTGTGGCAGCCAGTTTGTCTGCACACTTGACCTCACACTGACCACATAGGTGTGACAGCCGGCTTGTCTCTGTGTCCCAGTGTCCTCAGCGGTTTCTCATGCGACAGCGGTGTTTCCCTTGGGCTGTGTGGGTCAGAGAGGAAGCACACGCAAACACCCATGCTTACGCAGGGAACAGTCTGTACAGCTTCCCAAATGTCACCTCTGGGGGAGGGGGTGACTTTGAGGCTGAGGCCCCAGAGAAGTCACCAGGGATAATACTGAGTCTCATTAGCAAGGGTGACCTTCGACACAAAGCTTCAGAGAAAGCTCTGTCCCTGTTCCTCCCCTCCGGCTGTGGAACCGGTCCTCTGGAGGATAGCCTGGACTCCTGTCTTGCTTTTAACAAATACAATGGATGGAAGTGACAGGGCGTTGCAGGCACCTCCCCGTTTCTGACGCTGTCTCCATACCCCTGGTCCTGCCGTGACCATGCCATGAGAATGCCAAGCACTGATGACAGTGTGGGAGGGCTGGGGTGCATGGCACACAGTGGAGGTAAGATCCGTGCCTCCTGCCCCAGAGAAAGGCTCATGGATGAACAGACTTGATTTCTGGAAACACCATAAGCCATTCTCTTTGTTAAGGTTTTCACTGCTGTAAAGAGACACCATGACTACAACAACTTTTATAAAGGAAAGCACTTCACTGGGGTGGCTCACTTACAGTTTCAGAGGTTCAATCCATTATTATCATGGTGGGAAGCCTGGCGGCGTGCAGGCAGACATGGTACTGGAGAGGTAGTTGAGGGTCCTACATCTGGGAAGCAACAGGAAGTCAACTCTCACACTGGGCAGTATCCTGAGCATAGGTGAAACCTCAAAGCCCCCATCACAGTGACACACTTCCTCCAACAAGACCACACCCACTCCAACAAAGCCACACCTCCTAGTGAGATTGTATGCCACTCCCTATGAGATTAGGGGATCCAATTACATCCAAACCACCATGATTAGGATAGCAAACTGAAGGTAGTCAGGGCAACGAAAACGAAACCAACTTCTCACTCAGCTCTGCTGGCATAGATGGACCATGCTCTTGGAAGGGCATCCTGGGCACGGAGGAAGGCCAGCAGCCCCACTCTGACCCTAGAGTCAGTACCTGAGCATGGAGGAAGGCCAGCAGCCCCACTCTGTCCCTAGAGTCAGTACCTGAGCACGGAGGAAGGCCAGCAGCCCCACTCTGACCCTAGAGTCAGTACCTGAGCATGGAGGAAGGCCAGCAGCCCCACTCTGACCCTAGAGTCATTGTCACAGTCGTAGATGAGGAAGTGTCTCCAGGGCCAGAATCACCCTACTGGAGAACTAGGGGGTGGTACACCAATAAGAGAACAAGAATGGGCGGGAAAGGGATGAGGGAGAGGAGGGAAGGAAGATGGAAGCGAGGAAGGGAGGGATGAATCTCACTTCTCTACTCTGAGAGAAAGGAGCTGAGGACCTCAGTGTACTACCAATTTGAAACTCAGGAGCAGAAGCCTCATGGGCCAAGGCAGCTGTGGGAATTGTGCTTCTGCTGTGTGGGCATTGCACTACCTGGGAATAACAGTGAGGGCACTGGCTAAGTCTGCAAGATGGCTACCTAGGCGTGTGTACGCATGTGCACATACACACACTTAAAGAGTCATTGAACTGAACCAATATGATTGGCTAATTTTGCTCTAGCTCTGTGAGATCCAAGTCAGAGAGCACTGAGGAGGCAGACACCATTGCCAAGGCATCTGAGGCTCCTGTCCTCTCAAAATCCTCTGGTTAAAGTGAGTGGCGTCAGCCACTGACAGCTGCCCTCTCCTGAGCCTCCTCTTCTCCCTCCGCAGCAGAGACATCCACACACATAATGCTTCCATCTTAGCCCCGCCCTGGGATCATCACCTTGAACCTTAGCACAGAGGGAAGGCCTGGCTGACCTCTGTTCCCCCTCAGCTGAGCCAGGTATCCCGGAGGTGCTGTACTGAGGAACAGGAACTTGTAGGAGTTCTGCCTCACAGGCCAGCTCAGGCAAGTCTGCAGGCCAGGAGGCAGACACGTGAATAAAGAACCTTCAGAAGACCCTGCAGGAATGCCAGGTGCAAAGACAACAGGTTCTGCTAGGGTCTCAATCTGAAATGCCCCCCAAATGCTCATTGGTGGCTAACTGGCGAGGCTAGAGAATATGATTGGATCAGAAGGACTCTAGTTCATCCGTGGTTTAATTGACGCATTGTTGGGAGATGGTGGAGTCTTATAGAAGAAAGGGGTTCCCTGGAGCTGAGTCTTTTCAAGGTTCCTACCCCCAGCCTCTCCCAGGCTCTCTCTGCTTCTTGGCTGTGTGAGGTGAGCAGGCCTAAACACCCTCCAGTCAAGAGCCTTCTGAAACCGTGAGACAAAACTGGTCCTTTTCCCCTAAGCTGTTTCTCCTCCACGTTCTGTCACGGTTGGGTAAAGTCTGAGTGACTTTTTCTGTCACACTGGAAGATGCTGTTTGAGTGGGGTGATGTTTGTTGTTGTTCACCATTTCATGGTGGGAAAGGCACACGGGTGGACAGGCTCCAGCCAAGGCATTGGGGCCTTGAGTGCAGTGACCGCTTGATGAATCAGAACTCAGAGAACTGGAGCCAGAACCAGAAATCAATATTGCCTTTGTGGTCTGCCTCCAGTGAGCCACTCTTTCCTCAGTCACAGACCCAGAGGTTTCTCAGCCTTCCAAAAAACGGAGCCACTAGCTGGAGACCAAGTGTTCAAATGTTCAAGCCTAGCCGGGTGGTGACAGGGCACTCCTTTAATCTCAGCACTCTGGAAGCCAAGGCAGGTGGATCTCTGAGTTCAAGGTCAGTCTGGTCTACAGAGTGAGTTCCAGGATAGTCAAGACTACACAGAGAGATCCTGTCTCAGAAAACAAAACTGGGGGACATTTCAGATCCAAGCCACAGCCTGAACACACATGAGAAGACACTCAGCCCTATGATCAATAGAGAAACACTCAAATAGAACCCCCGGGTGGCTAGAAGAATGTGTGTGTGTGTGTGTGTGTGTGTGGTCAGATGAACACATGTGTAAGGGTGTGCAGGTTTTAGACCAGAAGAGAACCTTAGGTATTGTCCTTGAGGTTTGTTTTTTTATAATTTTTTAAGATTATAATCACTCACATCCCCCTTTCCTTTCTCCCTCTAAACCTTCCCATGTTCCCCCTTACTCTTGCTTTCTCTCAAATTCAAGGCATTTTTTCCTTTAATTGTTGTTACATATGTGTGTATATGTGTATTTGTGTGCTCTAAATGTATAAATGCTCAGTCTGTGTAATGGTACTTGTATGGTATGTCTTCAGGGATGAACATTTGGTATTAGATAACCATTTGGAGGGCTCTTATCCTGCTCCCAGCATTCCCTAGTTTCCTGCAGCTCTCTGTGTAGGACTGAGGACCCCTGGGCTCTCCCCAATTAGCACGCCTGTTGGTGTTGTACTTGTGTGTGTGTGTGGGGGGTGTCCTGTTGGCAAGGGTCAAGGGTGCAGCCTCTCTCTTTCCCAGGAGACAGGGTCTCACCGCAAACTCCTTGACCTCTTACAATCTATCCACCCTCTCTTCTGCAATCATCCCTGAGGCTCAGGTGTGGGAGTTGTGTTGCAGCTATAACAGTGGGAACTGGCTCCACAACTCTGCATCCTGATTGGTTGTGGTTTTCTGTGACCGTGTCTGTTGCAAGGTTTCCTCAAGGAGAGTTGAGAGCTACGCTTTCATGTGGGCAGTGTAAAGATCCCTTGTTTTGCCAGGCGATGGTGGCGCACGCCTTTTTTAATCCCAGCACTCGGGAGGCAGAGGCAGGCGGATCTCTGTGAGTTCGAGACCAGCCTGGTCTACAGAGCTAGTTCCAGGACAGGAACCAAAGCCACAGAGAAACCCTGTCTCGAAAACCAAAAAAAAAAAAAAAAAAAAAAAAAAAGATCCCTTGTCTTTTGAGACAGGCCTCGTACTGGCCTGGAGCTTGTCAAGGAGAGTAGGCTAGCTACCCAGCAGGGCCTCAGGACCCACCTGCCTCTGCCTCCTGAGTGCTGGGATTACAGGAGTGTGCCAGCAGGCCCAGCCTAGAACTCCTTCTCAATAAGAAGTAAGGACTGGTGAGGGCGTGAAGATGCTGGTTCACTGTACCACACTGGTGAGCAGATAAACCAGTCCAGCTGTTGTGGAAGCAGCTGGCAGGTCCCGGAAAGACAGCCGTGGAATGTGGTGTGTGGCGGCTCTAAGTGGAAGCGGTGAACGGTACTGAATTGTGAGGCTTAATGCGTTCATTAACATTATGCTGATTTCATTCTAATTTTTAAACGTTAGTAAGACCGAGTCACTGTCCTGAGAAATCAGAGGGAGATTATCAGCTGGGTGAGAAGAGACAGCTGCCTAGGCTGATCTCTAAAGCTCGGCAACCCGCCTGTGGGGCTGCTGGGAAGGGGATGGCGGTTCCTTGAGGTAGGACCTAACAGGAAGTGAGGTCACTCCGGGACATGGGCTCACACTCCCTCTGCTCACTGTGAGGCACTATGACATCACAGGGATGGAAGAATGGATGGCCGGAGACTGACATCTCTGAAACTACGGAGCCCATAAACATTTCCGGCTTTTAGAGCGTTTCTCTTCAGGGTTTTGACACAGCCGGCATAAAACTGGCCAACACATCATTTCTTCTCTTATTTATTGCTGGGTGCAAATATCCAAGAATGATTTCATTCTGCAGCCGTTCTGAGGTTCAGAATTCTGACACAGGGCAAGAATCTTCCAGAAAGTTATCTGCTCGCATGCCTGGCTCTCAGACTGTGTCACGTGGACCGGGTCTGGGTGTCCATGCGCCTGCCCAGGAACAGCTCCAGCTCGTGTTTCTTTTTGGCACAGTGACCCTGGAGTGTCCAAGTCTCCAGGCAGAAGCCCTGTGACCACTGAAAGCTCCCAATACTGCTGACTGGCCTCACTCACTCTGCCAGGCCCGTCACCTGCACACACCAAGGTCCCAGCCTTCCAGTTCCTCGTTCCTCGGGGGGTGGGTATCTGTGTCCTTTATTGCCGCAATGAATTTAGATCCGTCTATAATTTTCATTTTGTGCAGGGACCACTGAAGCACTCTGTGTGAACTTAAAGAGAGGGCTATTGTTTCACACACAAAGAAGCACAGAGAAGTTAAGCACCTTGCCCAAGGTGGAAAGACTAGAGTGAGGATTTGAAACCCTCTGTCAGGGTCTAGTCTCTTACAAGCTGCCTTTCTTTCTAGGCGACCGACCGTTCACCCTCAGAGCCCCAGGCCCTCAACCATCCCCACATCATGCTCCCTACCCACTCCTTCTCTCTTCTCCCCTCTCCCTGCCTGTCCTCCAGAGAGCTCCCAGGCTGGCCTTGAGGAAGGTCAGCTTCCTTGGCCAGACAAAGCTTATTTCGCTGGCTCTGGTTCCTGGAGGCAGCCCTGCTCCCAGAGCCTTTAAAATTTATTTATCTAATTAAAAAAAATCTCTCAGCAGCCAACATGCTCGGAGAGTTCATATTTAACCAATAAGCCATCAGGCGGGCTGCTGAGTCCAGGAGCATCCTGCCTGGGCCTTGAGAGGTGGGGCGACCCGGAGCAGGCATCCACCCGCAGAGCTGGCTTTAGCAGCGGGCACCCCGGGCAGCGGCAGCCTCCGCAGCCAGCTGCGTTTCCGGCCAATGAACCTGCCGCTCAAAGCCTCTGTTTTAATTAACTCTATCTCAGGCGGCCGGAGCACGTGGGCAAACTTCTGTCTACTTCACTGCAGAGCCCAAGCACACCCCCATCCCCTTTCTAAGAATAGAATCCAGAGCTGGAGGGGAGGGAGGAGGCTGGAGTCTAAAAATGAATTTAAAACCCGGAGCAAAACAACCCAGCCCAGGAGAAGGGAGAATAAGCGGCTTGCAAAAGTGCACGCGCACGCGCGCGCGCGCGCGCGCGCACACACACAGAAAGAGGGGGGAGGCCCGGGCGGAGGCTGTCTGCTGCCATCCGGGTGGGACTGGCAGTCAGGCCTGGCAGCCTGCCCAAGTGTCTGGCAGGGATGGGGGTTGCGGGTGGCACTGTTCATGCCAGGAGCAGCAGCTGGGGATCCCGGGGGAGTTGGGGCTGTCTCTGGGGCTGATTGGCTTCCCCAGACAACAGGGGTGAGTCATGGGCTTGTGGGCTGGACTCAGGGGTGCCCAACAGTACCAGATGTGGCTCAAAGTTTCAAGGACTCAGAAGCCTAAATGCTTCTAAAAATGGGTTGGTCCTCAGACACCAGAAGACCCTGCCACCATCAGGGAGACACCAGGGAAGGGATGGATCAGCCCTCCTCAGGGACACTCGGGAGCAATGGTATGGCACTCTTAGCTGCTGGTAACATTTCAGGGACTAAGGGTGTAAAGTGTTTGTCCAACATGCAGGAAGCCCTGGTTCCATCCTCTGCACCACACGGAACACACACGTACACAAGGTAGGCTCAAATCCCAGGAAATGGCAGGTGTGGAGGCAAGAGGATTGGAGATTCAAGGACTAGACCAGGTTACACAGAGCCAACTTTGAGACCATCTTAGGCTAAAGAGAACCTGTCTCAGAAAAAAAGAGAGTGGGGGGTGGCGCGTGAAAATCAGTCCCATGAGAAACCGGGAGAGGTAACACATTCCTGTAACCTCAACACTCCAGAGGTCGAGGCAGGAGGATCAAAATGTCAAGGTCACTCTGCCGCCACAAATTTGAGCCCAGTCTTGGCTACAGGAAGTCCTATCTCAACCAAACACAATATATATGCACATAGAGACATACATGCATACAGACATACATATGTACATACGTATAAACAGACATACAGACATACATGCACACACATATGTACATACGTATACACAGACACGCAGACATACATGCATACACACATACATATGTACATGCGTATACACAGGCATACATGCATACACACATATGTACATACGTATACACAGACATGCAGACATACATGCATACACACATACTTATGTACATACGTATACACAAACAGACAATAAATAAATAGTTCAAAAAAGCCCACTCATGTCGAGGCTTCTCTTTTCTGCAGGTTCGCTCTGCCAGGCACTGCTCTCGGTACTGTCCCCAGGAGAATACAGTGTCACTGCGTTCTTACCTCCACTCTGCAGGTGAGGAAACTGAAGCCTAAGGTTTGGGGCAGGCCCAAGTTCACACTGGGGATGGGGCGCACCTGGGTCTGCACCACTGGCAGGCTGACCTCCACGCCTGTAATGGCTGATCTTGGTTGTCAACTTGACCACACCTGGGATCAGCTAAAACGCAAGCTGCTAGGCATGCCTGCGAGGGATATTCTTAATCAGATGATTTGAATCCAGTATCGAACCCATCCCAAATCTGGATCGCACCGTCTGGTGACCGCCCACAGAAGAGGACACAGGAGACAGAAACTTTGTGTTTGCTTGTTTGTCCTGCATTCTCACGAGCACATCCGACTATCCTGCTTTGTAGCCAGAACTAAATCCAATTTCTTCAGGATTCCGACCAAAGTCCGACAGCTCTCGGGATCCTTCTCAGACCCAAGCACCAGATTGGGACTGCTGAGACACCCAGCCTTGTGGGCTGAACAACAGGAGTCTCCATGTTTGTCATGAGACAGCCATTGTTGGACTACACCACCTACAGCCCAGTCAATACATTCCATGTGTGTGTGTGTGTGTGTGTGTGTAATATATGTGTGTGTGTGTGTGTAATATATGTGTGTGTGTGTAATATATGTGTGTGTGTGTAATATATGTGTGTGTGTGTAATATATGTGTGTGTGTGTGTAATATATGTGTGTGTATGTGTGTGTATGTGTGTGTGTGTGTGTGTGTTCACTCCATCAGTTCTGCTCCTTTACAGCAGCCTGACTAGTACAAAGCCTCACTCCTCGGTGTCTTTTCCCGCACACTGGATGATCAATAGGCTGGTGTAAACCCCATAGGATGCTCAGATGTGGCACCAAGACATTGCCTGCTCCACAGACAAAAACCACCTGCTCTCACTCTTCCCCAAGTGCCCAGAGAGCATCTCTGGATGTCACCTCCATTATGACTCCGAGTCCTCCTGGAGTCTTGAGTCCAGTGCTAGCCCACCTGGGCAGCACCGCCCATACGCTGTTCCCTGGGTCTTTTCGTTTTCCAGTACACAGCTTTCCGTTTAATGTTGTAATACAGAGTTCACATGTTACATCCCGAAGTTCAAAGAAACCCCTGTGGATAGAGCTGTATCGTGTCCAGGATTTGCTTTGGAATAATCTGGAATGGCAAGTGAGTGAGGAACAGAGAAGGTGAGGCTGACCACAGGGAGAAAGGTTGAGAAGTTAATAATTCAAAAAATAAGCAGAGATCTGATTTCCACATGACTTATTCTGCATTGCTATAACATACACGTACGTGTGCATGTGTGTCACATGCCCTGTACATTATAGTATGTGATACAGGCTACTCTCTGTATGTTTGTCATGTTTTACAATAACCCTGGGGGACTAAGGGGTGAACCTCAGGGCCTTGCATGTGTTGGACCCAGACCCTAAAACCTTTTCTAGTGCCATACACAGATGTTTAGAAATTGTCCTAAAGCAAAAGTTGGTGAGAAGTCCTACAGGGGAAGGAGACTAAGACAGCTTGTGTAAAATGCAAATGGCAGGCTGGGGTATGGACTAGGCTGGCTGAGCACTGGTAGGTCGGGATCCTTCCTGGGAGCAGAGGAAAGGGCCTGCCTGCTCCTCCTTAGCACACCACCAAGCCCAGGTCTGTCTGCTGTCATCCCTCAGGACATCAAGGGCAGGACGAGAAGAAAACCCTGGCCTTTCTACCTTCTTCCAGTGATGTCAAAGAGTGGTCCTGCCCAAATGTTTCCCACCTAAAACTCCAAACACAAGAGGAATGAGCAAGCCCAGAGCTGAGGTCCTGTAGCACGATCTCTAATTGGTCTTAATAAGAAAAACCCAGAGTCAGGTATTAGGGGGTGAAAGATCAGAGAGGCAAAGCAACCAACCACTAGTTCTTACCTTTACGAAATCCTCCGACTGAATGGGCTGTCCTGTCTCTACAAGTCCTCAAACTGAATGCCTTGAACTCCTGTCTCCTCCCACTTTATATTCCTCTCTCTGCCCAACCATATCCCTTCCTGTCTCCACCTCCATCGTGTTGGGATTAAAGGCATGTGGCTGCCAAGTATTGGGATTAAAGGTGTGAGCCACCATCGCCTGACAATGTTTCTCTTTGAGACTGGATCAATCTAGCCCAGGGTGGTCTTGAACCCACAAGGGATGTCAGGGAAGAAATTAAAGACTTCTAGAATTCAATGAAAATAAATACAAAACATATCCAAACTTTTGGGACACACAAGGGATGCTAAGAGGAAAGAAAGTTCACAGCACTAAGTGCCTTCATAAAGAATGTGCAGAGATCTCACACTAGCAACTTAACAACACACCCAAAAGCTCTAGAACAACAACAACAAAAAGCAAATGCAGCCAAGAGGAGTAGACATCAGGAAATAATCAATCTGAAGGTGGAAATCAATAAAATACAAAGAGAACAAAACAAAGAACCAATGAAACAAAAAAGTTGGGTCTTTGAGAAAATCAATGAGATAGATAAACCCTTATGCAAAGTAACTAATAGAGAGAAAAAAAACCAAATTAACAAAATCAGGAACAAAAAGGGGAACATAACAACAAGTACTGAGAAAATCCAGAGAATCATTAGGACATACTTAAAAATCTATACTCCACAAAAATGGAAAACTTAAAAGAAATGAACAAATTTCTTGATAACTGTCACTTACCAAAGTTAAATCAATATCAAATAGACAATTTAAACACACCTATAACTCCTAAGGAAATAGAAGCAGTCATTAACAGTCTCCAAACCAATAAAAAAAAAAGTCCAGGGACAGGTGGTTTTAGAGAAGAATTCTATCAGACTTTCAAAGAAGATCTAATACCAATACTCCTCAAATTATTCCACACAATAGAAACAGAACATTGCCAAATTCATTTTATGAGGCCACAGTTACCCTGATACCCAAGCCATACAAAGATTCAACAAAGAGAAAGAATTACAGATGGATACCCCCATGAACAATGATGCAAAGGTAATCAATAAAGTGCTTGCAAACCAAATCCAAGAATACATCAAAAAGACCATCTATTATGATCAAGAAGGCTTCATCCCAGAGATGCAGGAGTGGTTCAACATGAGAAAATCTGTCAATGTAGTCCACTATATAAACAAACTGAAAGAAAAAAAATGATCATCTAATTAGATGCTTAAAAAGCCTTTGACAAAATTCACCACCCCTGCATGATAGAGGTCTTAGAGAGAGCAGGGATACAAGGAACATACATAAACATAATAAAGGCAATACATAGCAAACCAACAGCCAACATCAAATTAAATGGAAAAAAAAACTCAAAATGATTCCACTAAAATCAGGAATAAGACAAAGCTGTCCACTCTCTTCTTAACTATTCAATGTAGTGCCTGAAGTTCTAGCTAGAGTAACAAGACAACAAAAGGAATATAAACTGGAAAGGAAGAAGTCAAAGTATCACTATTTGAAGATGACATGATAGTATACATAAGTGACCCCAGAAATTCTATCAAGGAACTCCTGCAGCTGATAAACACCTAAAGTGAAGTGGCTGGATACAAGATTAACTCAAAAAAATCAGTAGCCCTCCTATATACAAATGATAAACTGACTGAAAAATAAATCAGGGGGACAGAACCCCTCACAATAACCACTAACAATATAAAATATCTTGGGGGTAACTCTAGCCAAGCAAGGGAAAAACCTGTATGACAAGAACTTCAAGTATTTGAAGAAAAAAAAATGGAGAAAATATCAGAAATGAGAAGTCCTCGCATGCTCAAAGATAACAGTAAAAATGGCCATCTTAACAAAGCAATTTACAAATTAAATGAAATCCCCATTAAAACCCCAATACAAATCTTTACAGATCTTGAAAGAACAATATTCAATCTGGAAAAACAAAAAACTCAGGAAAGCTAAAAACAATCCTGTAGAAAAAAGACTTCTAGAAGTATCACCATCTCTGATTTCAAACTCTACTACAGAGCTGCAGTAATAAAACTGCATGGCATTGGCATTATAAACAGACAGGTGGATCAATGGAATAAAATCAAAGACCCAGATATAAATTCACATACGTATGGATACTTGATTTTTGACAAAGAATCAATGACAAATTATACAATGGGGAAGAAAAGAAAACATCTTCAACAAATGGTACTACTCTAACTGGATGTCAGTGTGTAGAAGAATGCAGATAGATCCATACCTATCATCCTGCACAAAATTCAAGTTCAGGTGGATCAAAGACCTCAACACAAATCTAGACACATTGAACCCGATAGAAGAGTAGGTGGGTAATAGCCTTGAACACACTGGCACAGGAGACAACTTCCTAAACAGAATACCAATAAAGCAAGCACTAAGATTAAGAATTAACAAGTGGGACCTCATGAAACTGAAAAGCTTCTGTAAGGCAAAGGACACCATTAATAGGACAAAAACAGCAGCCTACAGAATGGGAAAAGATATTCACCAACAGCATATCTGACAGAGGGATAATTTAAAATATATATAAAGAATTTAAGAAACTAGAAATCAAAACAACCCAAATAATCCAATTAAAAATGGGGTACAGATCTATATAGAATTCTCAACAAAAGAATTATGAATAGCCAAGAAACATTTAAAGAAATGTTCAACATCCTCAGTCATAAGGGAAATGCAAATCAAAATGACTCTGAGAATCCATCTTACACCTGTCAGAATGGCTAAGATCAAAAACACAAGCGACAGCTCATGCTGGAGAGGGTGTGGAGCAAGGGGAACACCCCCCCCCCTCCACGGCTGGTGAGAGTGTAAGCTGGTACAGCCACTTTGGATGTCAGTGTGACCGTTTCTCTGAAAACTGGAAATCTATCTACCTCAAAGCCCAGCTATACCCAAAGGATGTTCAATCACACTACAAGACACCTGCTCAAGTATGTTCATAGCAGAACCTGGAAACAACATAGATGTTCCCCAACCGAAGACTAGATAAAGAAAACATGGTACATTTACACAATCGGGTATTACTCAGCTGTTAAAAACAATAACATCATGAAATTAATAAACAAAGGGAAGGAACTAGGAAAAAATCCTCCTGAGTGACATAACCCAGACCCAGAAAGACAGACCGGGTATGTACTCACTTACCAGTGGATACTAGCTGTAAAATAAAATGAAAGGGACAGCCGTGCTACAATTCCCAGACCAGGAGTGAAGTAACAACGGGGATGCTTGGATCTCCCTGGGAAGGGGAAATGAATAGATTTCTTGGGTGGATTGGGAGCAGGTGAGGATGAGAACAGAAGGGATCAGGTTGGGGTTGTAAAGAGTTCTGGAAGAGATGGCTGGAAGTGGGGGGGGATTTCCAGGTGAGGTAGAAAGCTGGTGCAAGGGAAACACCCAGAAATCTACAAGAGTGACCGCAGCTAAGACTCCTAACAATAGCGGATATATGGCCTGAACTGGCCATCTCCTGTGACCAGGCTAGATTTCCAGTGGAGGGATTGGGACACCAACCCAGCCATATAACTTTTGACCTGCTGTCTGTCCTGCCTATGGGATGTGCTGGGGTAAGGGTGGTGCAGAGATTGTGGGAGTGGCCAGCCAATGACTGGTCCAGTCTGAGACCCAAGCCAGGAGAGTGAGCCCACCTGACACCGCCTAGAGCGCCAGGGCCCACAGGCTGGATGGCCCAGAGACCTAGGATAGAATCAAACAGGAATGGGAAAAAAAAGGCAGTGCAATGATGCCTATGGATCTATGGATAGTCTGCTGTACTTAGAGATTGGTGCCTAGCCTGATTGTCATCAGAGAGACTTCAGCCAGCGACTGATGGAAACAGATGCAAGCACTCATAGACAAACATTAGGGTGAGCTGGGGAATCCTGAAGAAGAGGGAAGGAAGGGTGGTAGGTGCCAGTGGTGTCAAGGGCACCACAAGAAAACCCACAGAATCGACTAACCTGGTCTCAAAGGGTCTCACAGAGACCAAATTGATAACCAGGGATATTGCATGGCACTGAGCTAGGCCCTCTGCATATATGTTACAGTTGTGTAGCTTGGTCTTCTTGTGGGACTCCTAACAGTGGGAGCAGGGACTGTCTTCAACTCTTTTGCTGACTTTTGGGACCCTACTCCTCAGACTGGGCTGCCTTGCCCAGCATTAATACAAAGGGAGATGCTTACTTAGTCTTACTGCAACTTGATATGCCATGTGTTGTCGATATCCATGGGAGGCCGGCCCTTTTCTGAATAGAAATGGAGGAGGAGTGGATGAGGGGGCACAGGGGGGTTGGTGGAGGAGGGACTGGGAGGAGAGGAGGGATGGGAAACTGTGGTCGGAATGTAAAATAAATAATATTTATTGAAATATAATCGTATCACTTCCCACTTCCCTTTCCTCCCTCCAGCTCCTCCCCCTCAAATAACTGTTGGCCTTTTCTCCTCGATTATTACATATATGTATATGTACGTATATATACATATGGTTAAATACATAAATACACATTGATGTGTCAGTTTAGTGTGGTTCATGTGTATATGAATTCATAACTGACCACTTGGTACTGGATTAGTAATTAGGGACTCAAAGTTCTCATCAGCTGCCTATAGTTCTCTGTCTAGGGGTTTGGGCCTGTTGAGATTTTCTTCTTGTCTGTCTATTGGTGTTGTACGCTGTGGGTCTTGTTTAGGCAGCCATATTGTTGAGGTGTCTTGCATATCACTCCCCCAGTCATTTCTACAATATCATATCAGACTTCCTATTCTCCTGGCTCTTACAATCTTTCTTCCCTGTCTTCCACGACAGTTCCTGAGCCTTAAGTACAGTTGTATTGTAGATGTATTCATGGAGGCTGTCACATAACAATCATTGATCTCTGCATTTTGACCAAGTTACAGCTGTCTGTAGTGGTCTCTGCTGCAGAGAGAAGTTTCTTTGCTTAGGGGTGAGAGCTACACTTTTCTGTGGGCACAGGGATCAGTTTAGAATGCGGTTAGAGATACTGCTGACTTATTAACATGTCGATTCATGTAGTGTAGTAGTTAGAGACATTGCTGACTTATTAATGTGTCGATTCATGTAGTAGTCTCTCCTCTAAGATCCATGACCTCTCTCACCCGTGGGTAGCTGCCTAAGTTTCCAGTACCACGCACGGTTTCCTTCCCGCTAGATGAATCTTAGTCCAAGTAGACAGCTTTTGGTTGCTATCAAGATCGGAGGGCCACTACTTCCCCTTTAAGGATATCTTTCCATACTGGACATGTGTTGACTGATGTTTTCTGTCCTACCCAGTCCTGCAACCATTAAGTACCGAAGAATCACACAGAGATCTACATTAGTTATAAACTGATTGGCCCGTTAGCTCAGGCTTCTTATTTACTAATTCTTATAACTTACATTAGCCCATAATTCTTGTCTGAGTTAGCCACATGGCTCTGTACCTTTTTTGGTGAGGCAGTCACATCTGGCTTTCTCTGCAGCAGCAGACTGCACAGAATCCTCTTCCCAGAATTCTCCTGTTCTCATTGCCTGCCTCTACTTCCTACATGTTTGCCCCGCCTCTACTTCCTGCCTGGCTACCAGCCAATCAGCATTTTATTAACCAAGTACAAGAAACAAATGTTTACAGGGTAAAGCCATTGTCCCACAGCAGACATGACTGGGTAGGACTGAAGGCTTTATAACACTATACAAAGCTTGTTATCAGGGAGGAGCATTTCCGGTCAGATCCAGCTTCTGTCTTCCTCAGAGTCCTAGACCTAAAATGCATGGTGTCTTCAGCAACAGGGATTTATGCTCAACCTCAGGGAGGCATTCAGGAGCAACATCAATAGCCTGTATGATTTGGGGGTGTCGTGGACTACCCTGACCAACGACTCGAAAGGAGGTTCTTTGGGCCCAGCACTGTTTTTATGTTTGTTTGGGGGTTTTGTTTGTTTGTTTGGCTGGTTGGGTTTATTGTCTTTTAAAGTTTAAAAGGTATTATTAAAATGAATTCCACCTGCATGACTTAAAAAAATAAAGCCAAGGCCCCAGGAAATGCTTAAATACAAATGTGTCTAGGGCCATTTTGTAGACAAGGACCCTGAGGGCACAAAGAGTGGAACAGGACAGGAGGCAGCTCTGGGACGCATGAGCCATATAGTCATACAGGGCCCAAGGTGAGAGATGCCCTCACTGTCACCCCCTCTAAAAGTTTAGTAACTTTCCAACTGGGGTCACCACAGTTTCCCTTTGCTTAGCTCCTATGCCTGAACGGGGAGTGTTCAGCTGCTGGCTGTGATCTGGCCTGTGCTGGATGCACCCTACATCCCTGAAGGGGCTGGAGCCTCCTGCTTGGGAGGTCAGGGTCCTCTCTCTGAGAAGTGGGATTTCTGCAGGAGTGCACGCTTTCCCTTGCCTTTTAAGTTGTCAAACTGGCAAGAGTTCCTTGTGTGACCTAGAACACTCCCTTCACCTTCCAGTAGATTCCTCGTTCTTTCCTTGGGTGATGCGAAGCGAAGCAGCCTAGTTGGGAGCAGTCTGTGATGGGTGGGAATCTCATTAAGGCGCTCACGATGTTCCTCACACCTTCATGAGCACGGTGTCTAAAAGCCTGTCGCCTAATCACCTTAGCGCCATTAGCGATGCATTAGCAGCCACCCCGAGACTTTGTGCTGTGAAATATCAGCATGTTGAGAACACTCGCCAAATACAGTGTCTCAGAAAGTGCTCCACCAGCCCGGTGTGCCAGCTCAGGTTGGCAGACCCTGGGCCTAAGGAGACTTTCCTGAAGATCACAGCTGAGCTCCTTGGGGAAAGATAACCCCAAGGAGGAGGCCTAGGGGTGGCAGAGAGTGTTGCAGTCAGCCTTATGTGGACCCAACCTGTAGCTTTCACACTTACCAGAAACACTGATATTTGTAAACTAAAACACCGATCTCTCTCTCTCTCTCTCTCTCTCTCTCCCTCCCTCCCTCCCTCCCTCCCTCCCTCCCTCCCTCCCTCCCTCTCTCTCTCTCTCTCTCTCTCTCTCTCTCTCTCTCTCTCTCTCCCTGTAAGAGGCCTGTATTGAAGTTACTTAAAAGCTGTATGAGCTCAGGCTAGCGACTTTGCCTCTTCAGGCCTTCCATGAAAAGGAATTTTAAGAGAATCTGTGTGTCCTTCATCATGTCTCAAAGTTCATGGAAGTGCAGCAAGGTTGAGAGCGTCTTGAGAGCCCAGAGTGCCTGTGCCTGTCAAACACAACGGCACGTAGAGCTGTATTTCATTTGCCTTCCTTTGTTCACAATGCCCAAATCATTCCAGTCCTCCTGCCTCCTTTCCGTCCTTTCTTCCCTCCTTGCCTCCAGCTATCCCTCCTTCCTTTTCTTCCTCCCTCCCTTCATTCCTTTGTTCCTCCCTTCCTTCCTTCCCTCCATCCTCTTCTTTTGGTCTTTCTCGCAAGTAACAGCAGGTCTTGCGGCACCTCCCATCTTGGTAATAATTGGTGTTATTTATAGGTCAGTAAATTTTTTCTAGACGGGTCAGAGAGTAAATGTTTAGCCTCTACGGCCATGTGACCTTTCTTTTAAAAATAGTTTTAAGGTGGGAGAAAGGCGGGAGAAAGGCTTCTTAGGAAATGCTCAACATCCTTAGTCATCAGAGAAATGCAAATCAAGACAACTCTGAGATTCCATCTTACACCTGTAAGAATGGCCAAAATAAAAAACACTGATGACAACTTATGCTGGAGAGGATGTGGGGGAAAAGGGAACACTTCCGCATGGCTGGTGGGAATGCAAGCTGGTACAGCCCCTTTGGATGTCAGTGTGGCGATTTCTTAGAAAATTAGGAAACAACCTTCCTCAAGACCCAGTAATACCACTTTTGGGTATATATCCAAAGGATGCTCGATTGTGCCACAAGGACATGTGCTCAGCTATGTTCATAGCAGCTTTGTTTGACATAGCCAGAACCTGGAAATAACCTAAATGCCCCTCAATCGAAGAATGGATAAGGAAAATGTGGTACATTTACACAATGGAGTACTACACAGCAGAAAAAATGACATCTTGAATTTTGCAGGAAAATGGATCGAGCTAGAAAACATAATTTTGAGTGAGGTAACCCAGACACAGAAAGACAATTATCACGTGTATTCACTCAATACAGGTGGTTTTTTTAAACATAAAGCAAAGAAAACCAGCCTACAAACCACAATCCCAGAGAATTTAGACAACAATGAGGACACTAAGAGAGACTTACATAAACCTAATCTACATGGGAAGTAGAAAGTAGAAAAAGACAAGATCTCCTGAGTAAATTGGGAGCATGGGGACCTTGGGGGAGGGTTGAAGCAGGGAGGGGAGAGGCAGGGAGGGGAGCAGAGAAAAATATAGAGCTCAATAAAAATCAATTAAAAATGAAAAATAATAGTTTTAAATTATGTGTAGATGTGTGTGCATTTGAGTATGTGCATTCAAGTGCAGGTATCCTCGGAGGCCAGAGATAGGCTTCAGATCCCCTGGAGGTAGAGTTACAGAGGTTGTGAGCCCCTGACATGGGTGCTGGGAATTGGACCAGGGCCCTTTGGAAGAACAGCAAGTCTATGGACTGCTGAGCCATTTCTCCAGCCCCCCATGTTTCTTTTCCTCTGGACATTTGCCACTGCATAGACTAGAAGCTAATGAAATTCTATGTGAACAGATATGCTTAGTTATATGCCAATAAAACTTTATTGACAAAAGTAGGCAGGAAAGACAGCTGAGAGCCACAGCTAAGGGGTCAACTCTAGTCCTGCTCTTGTAGATAGATTCTAGTGTCCACCATTCATCCCTCATTGCCAGTTAGCCACCTCCACACCCTAGTGGTAGACATAAGTTGTTTTCCAAGCCTGAATTTTCAAATGTGTTTCTAGAACACTGGCCCGGTGTCTGGATACTTGTGCCCTCACAGACGCTAGGTAATGGGTTGGGCACCATTGCCATCATGGGTTGTGGACGGTGGCATGGGGGTAGATATTACAGAACAGAGGGTAAAGGGGACAGGAAGAGATCCACTGACCTATCCGCTTAGACAAGAGCAGAGGCCATTGCAGAAATACGGTCTTTTCAAGGTCCCCTCGGGATGTGATGTACAGGGAGGGAACAGGCTATAAGAGGCAGCGTTAACTGCCAACTTCATAGCATCTAGAATCACCTGGGAGGCAGGCCTCTGGGCATGCCTGGGGGTGAGTATTACGATTGTGTTAATTGAGCTGGGAAGAGCCGCCCATTGCGGGTGGCACCATTCCCTTGGTGGGATCCTGGCCTGGAAGGGAGCTGGGTAGCATGTTTTCATCACCCTCAGCTTTCTGACAGCGGATGCGATGCTGCCCCAAGCTTCTGCAGCATTTCCTGCAGACTTCCCCTCCACGACAGTCTGAAACCCGGACCCGTGAGCAGGGATAAACGTGTGCTTCCTAAGAGGTCTTGTCAGTACATTGTGTCACAGCAAGAGCAAAGTTACTAACACAGGGCCAGGCTTCCTGGGGGGAGGGGAGGGGGTCCAACCTGTCTCCTGTACTCTGCCTGATTAACTGCACCTGGCTGCATTCCCACAGAGCTGGAGGAATGAAAAGATCCCACGGAACTCGCCGAATCACAGACCAGGGCTGCATCTGGCCCACAGAGCTGGCGCGCCACACTTGATTTATTTTAACTTACTTTAAACTGGTTGCCAAAATTGAAATATCAGGACATTTCACATATAAATCAGGATTCTGCCTGCTTTCCCATATCCAGAAGGCTGAGAAGTGCGGCTCACATCTCCAGGAAGGACGCAGTCTCGACTCCAGCAAGGCCTGCCCTGGACTCCAGTAAGGCCTGCCCTGGAAGCCCTGCTGGGCTAACCAGCCCCATGAACATGGAGTACCATGGCTCCATTTCTCCTGCAGTAACATGAAGGTGCCAAGATCACATATTTCCTCCACCAAGGCCTCACCCACTCCCAGACCGGCCAACACAAAGCAAGAGCCCTCCCCTTCTACCTGCTCCCCCAGACTGCAGCACCTGGACCATAACCCACAAGCTGCTTCCCTTTCTCTTTGAGTATGTGTGTGGCATCTCCGTGAATGCTCACCACACAACAGCGTTTGATGAGGCAGTCGGGATTTGACCCTGCATCCCTCTGGCCCCGCAAGTCTCTCTCACTGTGCTGGAGATCAGACTGAATAGCCACAACCCCAGGCATGACCCACACTTCTGTTCCAGCAGACCTTGACACTGGAGTCTCTGCGTTCTCTCTCTCATCTGAATGTCCACTGTGTGGCCCATCTCCTGGGCTCAGACAAGAAGTGTTTGAACCAGAATTGAATACGAGTGCCAAGTCCCAAACAACACCCTGTGGTACACTGGCCGCCATTACACTTTTGCGATTCTCCATCTCCTGGCGGGTACCAAGGTCTCCAAAGCATCTTCTAAACAGGAAAGCTGATTGGGACCTCTGACTCTTCGAGATGCTGGTTGGTCCAGTTCTCAGCATCCTAAGTTCATCCTCATTTGTGAACTCCATGGTACAACTCAACCAACCCACCCGTTTTTTTTTTATTTTTTCCATTTTCATGTGGTGTGTGTGTGTGTGTGTGTGTGTGTGTGTGTGTGTGTGTGTGTTTGCATGTGTAGGGGCACACATGGGAGTGAGTGTGTGTGTGTCTGTATATGTGTACTTGCACAGAAGTGTGGTAGCATGAAGCTGATGTTGCGGATTTTACCTTACTCCCTGAGGCAGGGTCTCTCAGTCAAACCCAGAGCTTGCTAATGCAGCTAGTCTTGCTGGTCAGCTTGCTCTGGGGATCCCCTACTGTTACCCCCCAAGGCTGGAATTACAAGCGGGACTCTACACCCGCCCTATACTTGTGTAGGATCTGAACTCCAGTCCTCACAACTGCACTGCAAACGCTTTACCCACCGGGCTGTCTTTCCCTTCCCCAACCTATACATTAGGTAGATGAGAACTGAAGCTCAGAGATGGCAGGAGAAACCTCGCCCCAGACAAGACAGTTGATGAGACCAGCCCAGATCCACTCCACGGCCTGGGCTCTAGAACCCCAGTCAGAATCCTTAGAACGCCTGTTCTCATGGTCTGAGCATATCCTTTGAAACGGCAATCCCAGTCAGGTCCTGATGCAGACAGCCAAATACCAGGATGTCCTCCGCAGGGCAGCAGTGGGTGGTTGCCCCAAGGACCCTGCTTCCAAATGCGCATGCTCTTGCCCTGAAAGATGACTATCTACCTGTGTTCGCTGGCGTGGAAAGCTGTGATAGTTAAGTGGAAAAAAGCAATCCACTAACCGGTATTCGTAGTACGGATCTATTTTTGCTTCAATATATATTTAAACACACAGAGCGAGATACCCGTGTGTGCAAAGCTGCATAGAAATGAGCCTGGGGAAAAATGCAGAGAAATGTTATAAGTAGCGTCGCCGGGCAGTGAGATTCTGGGCTCTTTCCACTCTCTTTCTCCTTATAATTTTCTGTTTTGTCTATTTTTTGCCACGAGCATGTACTGCTTTTATGATTGGGGGCGGGTGGAGTTTTTTTTTTAAGCAGCTATTTTCATCTTCAGAAATATGCAATTCACTCTCTGTACTTAGGACAAATCATGGCCTCTCTAGAACCACAGGGTGCGGGCAAGACCTCCCCCATCTTTCTGCATTCTGCAGCAGGGGCATGGCCATACTCTTATTCTTGCAACTGATGGACGGAGCTGTGGGGGAAGGGAAGGCTCTGTGAGATGCTCCCCCATCATGGAAAGAGGCAAGAGGGTGATTGGGGGCGAGGAGTGGGCAGGGAGGGAGCAGATGGGCGGGTGGGAGGCGTAGGCCTGACTGTGGGGCCAAATGTGCCAAGCAAGGCCCAAGCAGGAGGCTCAGTCTCGTGGTTTCCACCCATCCACAGTAGCCCACAATCTCTCCAAGGCCAGCAGACCACTCTGAGACCACTGGGGCAGGAGAACCACTGTCACATCGAACCATTCTCTTCAAGGATAAACATTAGTACCTGGGTATCACACCCTGAAGAGCTGCTTCAACCAGCAGCCATTTGTCCTTACGGCTTCTGCATCTGGCTCAGGGTGGCATGGTCCCAGCTCAGGCCTTCTGCTGATGCTACGTACCAGGTGGCGGATGAACTGCAGCTCTCTGGAGACCACAACAAAGTTCAAAGTCTCCTGAAAGACCCAAGCCAGTCTTTTAACTGTGAGCCCTTGTAGCATCAAAAAGTAGGTTATATATTTCCAGTGCACAAGGGCATAGAATAAGTATTTCTATCACAAGAGAGGACTGGGGACAGAGCAAGGAAAGTTCAGGCCAAAGCAGAACCCAGCATCACACGTACCACGCCTTGTAACTCCATGCCAGCATCCTGAGGGCTGTAGAGGCACCATCTGGGTACCAAGAGGCTTGGTCAATGACCTCCCCACTCCTCACACAACCTCAGTGTTTTCACAGTGCTAGCACATGTAGCCTTCATCTTCATCTTCATCACCTCTCCTCCATGCTTGTGGCTTTCCTCAGTGGCTATCACAAGGTTCTGGCATTTCCAACAACTCATGATCTGCATTGAACTTTACCTTCACAGCCTTACAATGACCTCCTAGGTCCTCCTGTAGGGGTTCCAGCCCTGCCGCAGACGTCCTGGCCTGAGACACTTTCTAGAACCTTGATGCAAGTTTCTGTGACTCTGTAAATCTGGATATTTTTTGTAGGCCTGTGAAACCAATACCCCATAGAGGTGAGACTGCTTTCTGCTTGAGATGTAGCCTGGTCCCCTTGGACCATAACTGCAAAAACCTCTGGATGCTTTCACCTAACCATGGGTTGCTGTTTGGGAGCAGAGAATCCCATGGTATTATCCTTATTTCAGGCTCTATCTCTCTCAAGTGAAGCTACATTTTCACAAACAGGAACCCTCTTTGGAAAGTTTTTTCCCTCATTACATCTATGCAGAATACAAGGTTTCCCCTTAATAGAATCTGGGTTTTTTTGCTTTTTCTTAAAAAACAAAAACCAGCCGGGCGGTGGTGGCGCATGCCTTTAATCCCAGCACTCGGGAGGCAGAGGCAGGCGGATCTCTGTGAGTTCGAGGCCAGCCTGGTCTACAAGAGCTAGTTCCAGGACAGGAACCAAAAGCTACAGAGAAACCCTGTCTCGAAAAATCAAAAAAAAACAAAAACAAAAACAAAAAAAACAAACAAACAAACAAAAAAAAAACAGTTCTGTCTGCCTCACCTGCACCCAGTCTGTCTGCCCTGTCAAAGGTTTTACTATCCCTCACGCTCCCTTCCTTACCAACTGCATGCTTTTTACATCTCCCTGTTTTGAGCGGTCACTGTGAGCCTCATAAATGCCACGAGCAGTGGCCACACCACAACCTGAATGCAATGTTGTCTCTAAGTTTCCTCTGTCAAACAATTTTGCTCATGACTTTTGAGCTCAGTCTCAACCAGATTTTGAGGATGTGTGCAGAACACAGTCATGTTCTTCAGAATAGAAGTGAATGGCCTTCGTCTTTGATCCTGAGTCCTTGTTCTCCTCCTAAACATCCCAAACCCCATCTCTTCTGTCCTTATTTCTCTTGGCTCCCTGTCTTCCAAGCTCCCTCCAGAACAGCCATGATCTACTTGTATTAATAGCTTCTCTGGTCCAACACTCCAGACTCTTCCACACACCCCCTGTAAGCCAGCTCCATTTGCAGACCATTTGGTCAGGTGAGCTACAGCAACAACCCCACTTCTGGTAGTTACTTTCTGACTTAGTGACTTTTCTCACCACAGCAACTAGATATCTGACAGAAACTGTGTAAGGGAGGAGGCCAAGTGTGCAGTCCTCCATGGTGTGAAAGGCCTGGCAGAATTCACAGCATCAGGACGGTGAAGCTGGTAGTCCTCTGTCTAGACAGACAGGAAAGCAGAGAGCAGGAAATGCTGGTGTTCAGGCCATTTGCCTTCAGGCCAGGACTCCAGACCACACTACAGTGGAACCCACATTCAGAGTGAGTCATTCCCCATCAGTGAAGCTTCTCTGTACACGTCCTCAGACATCCCCAGAGCTGCGTCTCCTAGGCGACTCCAAATGCAGATGGACTGTCACACAGTCTAAGGGGGAGTGGGCC
Organism: Microtus pennsylvanicus; assembly: GCF_037038515.1. NCBI lineage: Eukaryota > Metazoa > Chordata > Mammalia > Rodentia > Cricetidae > Microtus > Microtus pennsylvanicus. The sequence continues at coordinate 147,982,948 of NC_134580.1, read as the reverse complement.
TCCTGAAGCCTAACATCCCTGCAAATGACCAACAACCTGACCCTGGGCAGTGAACATGACAGCAGAGGAGAGGGTAGGGCAGAGTAGATGTGCCTGAGCTGGAGGTGAGAACAGAGGCCATACTCTTCCAGCAGCTGCACAGGGAGGGTAACCGAGCATGCAAAGGTGAAGAGGTAGACATGGCTCTGGACAAGACAGACACTAAGGCCCTGTCTCCTACTGTGTAGATGCCTCTCCCCTGTGGTCAAGTGGCCTGGGGCTTGCTGCTCAGCCTCTGGATGCAGCGATACAGGGATGGACACACACTACACATCTGTAAGATCCTGTCTGCTGCACAGATGCCCAACCTCTCCCATCCCTCAGCGGCCTTGGATGAGCCAACAGCCACAGGGACAGCATTTTGTCAAAAACCCAAGGAAGCTGAAGCTTGATTCTTTTCAGGCCTACAGTTCAGTGTCAGGGAAGTCCACAGCCCCAGGTACCATCTTATTCTACTTGGCAGAAGGGGCTTCATCAGCCTGATCCCTGACCCCTGACCCCTCACTTCGGGAGCTCTAAGGCCACAAGATCATGTTCTATAGGCTGCAGAGTTCATGGTAATTTGTTACACAGCAGGAGAGAAATGATGCCAATGTCCACTTGAAGTTTTGTCTGACTTCTCTCTGCCAGCCAATCAGAGAACGTGATGTCCAGTCGGGCTTCAGTTAACAAGGAACTGTTTTCAGTATGGGCATTTCCTGGGTGATGAGCACATACTTACACAAATTGTTTATCCGAAAGTCAAGTTTAACTTGGTGTCTGGTATTTAACCACTCTACCACTAGACCTCTTGATAAAGATGCCCATAAGGTTAGAGAGCCGAGTATATGCTATTTCTGCCCATGTGATCTTTTAGGGACCCTAAAAACAATTGTACAGGCTACTTTGGCTAAGTGTGCCATGTTTGTATCTTTGAGTGGATGACTACCTACACTTTTAATCTCCAGGACTCCCGGCAGAGGGTTGAAGCCACTGCCCACCCAGCCCTCTTCTGTCCTCTGGGAATAAGCTGGCCACAGTCATACCTTCTAGAGGTTCACAGCTCCAGTTCTTGGTGACTGAGATGTGATTATCCTTCGCAGACATATGACCCAGACCCAGCGGAGGACAGGCAGGAAGGGAAGGAAAGAAAAGTACAGAAGGCAGGAAGGACAGAGGAGAAAGGGAAGGAGGGGAGCTTCTCTCAGGACATCACCGGAACTGCACACATTCGGGCTGGAAGATGAGCAGAGGCTTCCTGGAGAAGGGATGGGTAAAGTGATGCCTTCCTTACTTAGCAGAACACACAGCAATTCAGCCCAGGTTCCCACTCTGCTGATTCTTAGACCTTAGTGAACTGCAGAGTTCAACAGAATGGATACTGTTGGGTGGCGTTCACATAGAGAAGGGAGTGCAGACTGTACGAAAGAGGCCTCTGCAGACACCCATGATGCCTCTGGACCAGACACTGCACATCATTGCCAACGAGTGAGTCGGCAGAACAGGTCACTGAGGACAAGAGCCCATCAACAAGACCCCAAGCCACATGAGCGCTGAGGATTCAAGCCCACAGGCTGCGCCTGGACACATGCTGGCTGGGGTTGGTACCAGGGGCAACAACGGGACACTGGCAGGCATCTTCACTGCACCTGTGGCCTAGTCTGCCACTCTGCAAGGTTTAAGAACCAGAAAACAATGCAGGGTGTGGTGGCATACGCCTTCAATCCCAGCACTCCAGAGGCAGGCAGATCTCCCTGAGTTTCCAGTTCAGCCAGGGCACCCTTGGGGCTGAACAACCACAATTCTCTGTGGGGAGGAGATGGGGCAGTGCCGATGTTAGGGGATTCTGGGGGATGTTCAAACAGACTTTGCCAGGCAGAGTTGGGACTGTGTTTCTGAGATGAAAATGTGGATTCAGGGTACAGAATAGTTTGGGGGAGTTATCCATCCACAGATAAGACAAGGTCACTGACACCATGCCTATGAGTATCCATCTTGCTAAGAGCACTTCATTTTTCTTGGGGAGCCCAACCACTTCCATCGGGGTGCTCAGTCAATCCTCAAGGCCAACCTGGACCTTGCTCCCCATCCTTGCTTTGGAAATGGGTGTGAGTTACGATTGGTAATCAGAGCACGCCATTTCCACAGCTACTGACTGGGTCAGGAGTGGGTGTGTAGTCAATCCTAGCCAGTGCATACCAGCCCTGAACCTTGCTTGTACCATTAAAAAGAGACTTCCTTTTGGTCCTAGGAGTGTGTGCGAGACAGCCCTGTCTTTTGTTGGACTGCTAGGTCCTCAGTATCCACAGGCACAACTCTTTCCCACTCTGCTGTCCCCAGGTAACTCATGCAGAATATGCCCAGAAAGCAGCCTTAACATCAGGAGGAACATTCTAGAACAAACTTGTCTATGTCCTCCTCCCTGGTAGACTAAGATGTTCTACAACACTTCGCACAGTAAATCCGGTGATCCCTGGGACATAAAGCGGGCAGGGTATTTTCAGAGTCCCTCAGCCCACAGAGACACACACAGGCAAATGCCTGGGACTGCATTCCTGAGGTGTGAGGGGCAGTTGACATGGATGGTAGGTGGCCCTTTGCTCCTGACATCTGTCTGTGATGAGAAACTGACCTTGTCTAACCTGTGTGTGTTGGCAGCAAGCGCCTTTACCCGCTTGACCCATCTTGCAGGTCCTTTTTTAAAATTGTGTGTGTGGTGTGCATGTGTGTACTCGTGGGGGAGCATATACATGTATGTGCATGCAAAGGCTCAAAGAAGACATCGACGATCCTCTTTGCCTGCTCTCTGCCTTTCCCCTTGATACAGGGTCTCTCACGAGATCTGGAGCTAGGCTGCTGGCCAGCAAGCCCGGGGATTTTGTTTCCACCTTCCATCCAACCTTGGTGCTTCAGGCTCGTGCGGATGTTCCTAGCTTCTGACGTGGGTGTGGAGATCTGTACCCAGGTTCTCGTGCTTGCACACAAAGCACTGTTGTGTCTGCTAAGCCATCTCCCCATCTCTTGTGTTGTGGCTTTCTCCAAGCATTCGTTACCTAGGAACGTTCATTTGAAGAAAATCCACTAGCCTGGCTGTGGGGAGGGATTGCACACTGTCCCGTATGGATGTCAGACTCTGATCGATAATTGGTTGTGTGTGGGGATTGCACACTGTCCCGTATGGATGTTAGACTCTGATCAATAATTGGCTGTGTGTGGGGGTTGCACACCATCCCATATGGATGTTGGACTCTGATCAATAATGGTATGGTCAATCAGCAGGCGGCTGTGTGCACCCTCACGACAGGAGGCTCCTCAGAAATAAAAGCAGCAAATGCACACAGCAGCATGAGCAGAGCTCAAAACAGCTATAGAGAAGAAAGAAATCAGCCCCCAAGCCCGTGCATACGGAACAAGCCCACTTTGCTGGATTCTAGGGAATGAAGTCAGCTACAGCTACAGCGTGACAAGAACAAAACAGTGGTGGCTGGGAGAGTCAGGTGACAGGAGACCAGGGCCATCGAGGACGTAGCCTAGTGGAGGTGACATCGGTGTGCGGGCTCATTTTGCAATGATGAGTTCATGAGCATGCATGATCATGAACTTACCAAACCGTACAATGTAGAGGTGAACATGGCCTCAGAAATTCTGCTTAAGACAGAGATGGAACCTGGATTTATAGACAGATGGCAAATTAGAGCAAGGGAGAAAGAGGGAAATGACAGGAGGACCCCAGATCTGTGGACTCAAGGACAGGGGAAAAGGGATGTCTTAGTCACTGTCCTAATACTGTAAAGAGACACAGGACACAGTAACTCTTATAAAAGAAAGCATTTAGTTGGGGCTGGCTTACAGTTTCAGAGGTTTAGTCCATTGTCGTCATGGCAAGAAGCATGACAGTATGCAGGCAGACATGGTTCTGGAGAGGAAGTCTATGGCCCCCATAGACTCATGTGTTTGAATGCTTGGCCTATAGGGAGTGGCACTATTAGGAGGTGTGGCCTTGTTGGAGAAAGTGTGTCACTGTGGAGATGGGCTTTGAGGTCTCATATGCTCAAGCTATACCCAGTGTGGTACACAGTCTTTCCCTGCTGCCTGTGGATGAAGATGTAGAAATCTCAGCTCCTTCTCCACCACCATATCTGCCTTCATGCCTCCATGCCCCACCCTCATGACAATGGACCAAATCTCTGAACTATAAGTGAGCCATCCAATTAAATGTTTTTCTTTATAAGCGTTTCCGTGGTCATGATATCTCTTCACAGCAATAGAAGCCCTAAGACAGCATACATACAATATATACATGTGCACCACACATACAACACAACACACCCAGTATTCAAAACTCACATATATACCATACATACAACACATACACAATGCTAACAATACACACATATGACACATATGCATACAAAAACATAGATACCTACAAAAAAAGCATGCTACATGTTCACAAACACAGTATATAGCATGAAAACATACAGAATATTACATAGCCACATATGAACACACAGTGACAGGCACAGCATACACACATACCACACACACTACAATCAGAGACACATACAACATATACATCTATATCCAAAAGCACATGCACGCAATGCTCATGTGCATATAAAACAGGCAAAACACAGCATACACAACACGTGCAGAAACAGGCACATGGCTTCAGGTCTGCACATGTGCGGTCGTTGGTGGCATTTGTCAGGAAAGTGTGTAAAATGATACTCAGGGTCTAAAAACAATTAAATAAATAACCAGCAAGGCCAGGATTAGCTATGGGATGGTTTTAGCGCAGAGATTGGGTACAGCTCGCTCTGAGCGTCCTGGTTCCCTTGGAGACATTGGCCACACATTAGCTGTGCTAGGCCAAAAATAAAAGATTTGTGTGTGTGTGTGTGTGTGTGTGTGTGTGAGAGAGAGAGAGAGAGAGAGAGAGAGAGAGAGAGAGAGAGAGAGAGAGAGAGAGAGAGAGAAAGCCGAAGCTACAGGACGTTGCTGCGGCCACTGGTATAACACTTGTCATTTGCAAAGTAGACCAGGGTTTCTTCTCTGGGCACCGCGTACAGGCATGAAGAGCCCTTGGGTGCACTGAGAGCTATGAATTCATAACCCATCCTGGGGCTGCCAAAAGCCTGGGTGCGGATTCCTGCCTGAGGTGGCTGGTGGCAAGGAGCAGCAGGTCACTGAGCCACCTCAGGTCTCAGACAGCTGCCTTCTGTGCTTAGCAAGGGGAACCTCACCCAGCTGAAGGACACCAGGGGTGGGTACAGAGCAGGTGTCTGGGACGTGGGAGCTCTGACCACGGTTAGCACACGGTGGCTGCGGGCCCATACACGGAGACACCTCCCTGGCCTCATGCTGGCTGTGTGCACACTGGGGAGCTGAGGCCTGAGAAAGCCTGTGTCCGCTCACCTGCCCACCACTCCTGTGTCTGTTTTTTCAGTAACCCCACAGCCCAGGCACCTGTCACCCTGGCACAGGACGCTCTTTCACTGCATGGCACCCATTGCAAGGAATGGTTGTAGCTTCCAGCAGCGTCAGCAGTAGCATCCACTGCCCTAGACTTTCACTAGAGTCTTCTGGAAGCTCTTTACACCCCATATCCAGGCTGCACCCTTAATCAGCGAAGTAGAATCTCTGCTCAGGACCCTGGACACCAGGCATGATGACGCCTGTATGTAGCCACGTGTGAGAGAATGGGCAAGTTTTCCTTAAAGGGCCAGAGAATAAAAGTGTTTTGAGTTCTGTGTGCTGAGATGTTTATCGTACTCCCCGTCTCTACCACAGAGAAGCTAAAGATGGAGTGAGGATGACATGGGCTCGTAGCGGTGTCAACCGTGGGTCCCAGGAACCTGGGTGTCTATGGGGTGGGGGAGGGGCATGGCTGAGAGGCAGGGAGGTGTGTGTGTGTGTGTGTGTGTGTGTGTGTGTGTGTGTGTGCAAAGCAGATCTGTGGTGGCAGTGATAGGCCATAAGTGACAACAGAGCCTTGGAAGCATCACACATGGACAGTGGGATGTCCCACGGCTGAAATATCAATACAGGACACCCTGCAATTGGCTCTGGGGAAAGAACCTACAGGCCTGGCCAAGTGAGCCAGTGACTCTCAAAGGGCCAGAGGCAGGCCCGGGGCTGATGGCAGGGGACCCTCACATAGACATCTGGAGAGGCCCTGGTTCTATTTCACTTGTAATGTTACACGGTTCCGGCTGTCACAGGGGGGCTGGGTTCCTGGGATGGGTCCCACCCAACTGAGGTGCTACTCCTCATTGTATCACCTCTGACCCAGGAGGGACCCTGAAGAGGAATTTGTGGGAGAGAGATCTCAGAGCAGGGCAGGATACCAGCTGCAGTTTCCTTCCATAACTTCACAGTGCCCTGCACAAGGCTGGCAGTGGCAACAGAGAGGAACTTCTTGAAGGGAAGGGGAGCTTGGCATTACAATTACCTAACTCTGACTTTTCATCTGAATTTGGTGGTGGGCTGGCCGTTCTCAGCATATGCTGGAGTGACTGTATGCAGAGCTGACGTGGTCCTCGCTGAATACCCTGCATGGTGCTTTACATGAGAACAGCCCCCAGAGATATGTGTATTTGGATGCTTGGTCCCAGGTGATAGAACTTTGGGGGAAGAATTAGAGGGTTTAGCCTTGCTGGAGGAGAAGTGTCACCATGGGTAGGGTTCAAAAGGCCCCCACACCCTGTCATTCTCTAAGTCTACCCCTCTGAAATCATTAGTCCCAAATTAGTTGCTTTCTTTTATAAGTTTCCTTGGTCACGGTGTTTTGTCATGGCAATAAAACGTAACCAGGGTTGGAGAGATGGTTCAGAAGTTGAGAGCTCTGGTTGCTCTTTCAGAGAACCCGGGTTCAAGTTCCAGAACCCACATGGTGGGTCACAGCTGTCTGTAACTCCAGTTCCAGGAGATCCAACCAACAGACACACATATAGGCACAGCGCCAATGCACATAAAATAAATTAAGTCATTAAGAGAGAAAAGAAGACAGGAAGGAAGAAACATGAAAGAAAGAAAGAACGAAAGAAAGAAAGAAAGAAAGAAAGAAAGAAAGAAAGAAAGAAGACAGAGAGAGAACTAGTACATTATAAGACCTAGTCATACCCCCCGTGAGATCCTGGGGTCACACTGTCCATGTGGGACCCAGGAGGTATGTGCTGTCCTGGTGAATCTTGTCAGCTTGGTGAGATGTAAAGTCACCATGTCTCAGTTAGAGCCTCTGTTGCTGGGATGACCTCCATGAAGAAACGGTCTCCTTGAGAGGAAAAGGTTTATTCCATCTTACAACTTGTAGTCCATCACTACAGGACTTGGAGCACGAACCTGAAGGAACCCTGCTTACTGGCTTGCTCCCGGAGGCTTGTTCAGCCCTCTTCTTTCCTTCCTTCCTTCCTTCCTTCCTTCCTTCCTTCCTTCCTTCCTTCCTTCCTTCCTTCCTTTTTTTAAAAAATTTTTCTCTCACATATATTACATCCTGATAGCCTCCTCTCTCTTCTCCTCCCAGTCCCTTTCCGCACCTCCCCACTCTTCCTCCATTTCCTTTCAGAAAAGGGCAGGCCTGCCTCCCAGGGATAACAACAAAAAATGGCATAGCATGTTGCAATAGGACCAGGAACATCCCTTCATATTACGGTTGGACAAGGCAACTGAGCAGGAGGAAAAGGGCTCCAAAAGCAGACAAAAGAGCCAGAGACAGCCCTGGTGCCCACCGTTAGGTGTCTCATAAGAACACCAAGCTAAACAGCGACAACATGTATCTGACCTATACCGAGGTCAGACTGATACAGGCTCAGGCTCCTTCATTGTCAATTCAGTGAGGCCCTGTGAGCCCTGGTTAACTGATTCTGTGGGCTGTTTTAGTGTGGTGTCTTTGACCCCTCTGAGCCCTTCAGCCCTTTTTGCAGGATTCCCTGAGCTCTGCCTAACGTATGAGTGTGGGTCTCTGAATCTGCTCCCATCAGTTTCAGCCCACTTTCTTATAGTACCCAGGACCAGCAATGGGTGGCACTCTCTCATCAACCATCAATCATGAAAATGCTCCCACAGGCTTGCCCGCAGGCCAGTCTTGTGGGGTATTTCTTCAAGTGAGATTCCCCCTTCCCAAATGACACTAGCTTGTGTCAAATGGACTTAAAAACTAGCCAGCATACCATAGAAACAAAAGTCTGGACATGTCTATGAAATAGTGTCTTAGTTAGGGCTTCTATTGTTGCTGTGAAGAGACACAGTGACCACGGCAACTCTTATAAAGGAAAGCATTTAACTGGGGTTGGCCTGCAATTTCAGCTAAGAGTCCGATGAAGAACATTCTGGGACATGTGGTATCTGTAAATGAGGTTTTGCTGCAGTGAGCCTGCGGCTATTTGTTGACTGTCTGTCTGTAGCCAGCTTCCTGCTGAGATCAGGAAGGATGAGGCAGCTCAGTTGCTGTTTGCAGGCTTACGTGTGACATTGCTGGATGACCATCTGCCTGTGGGCTCAGGTTCCATGGAACCACGGGTAGCTGGGGTAGCTGGGGTAGCTGGGGTAGCTGAGGTAGTTGGGTGGGATGGACTCACCTCCCAGAGCTGCACTGGCCGAGATGCTGCTGGAGGGTGGGAGAAAGCCAAGCTGCAAGCTAGCAGCATTGCAATTCTAGGGTCCAGTGGCTGCCCAGGCTGGGCCGTCCTACACCAATGCCTCTCATTGTCAACATTACCTCTGGTGTACCGCCTCCAAATCTGCATTCTTCCATTAACAGGTAAGGGCAGCCACAATTACTAAAGTGTTTATGTATTTATCATGTTTTCAGTCTTTAACCCATAACTCCATTCATGGCAGCAGGCACTCAACCCCTGAATCCCCACCACAGTCCCCTTCAGATTGTCATTCAGCTGCTTAAGTTCCGTTCTTCTCTCCATGGGATGGTCATCAGACCCACTTCACAGGGATCTGGGATGGCCTCGACAGTGCAGGGGAATGCTGTTCCTACTGCACACCGCACACAGCAACGACAGACATGGAGTCTCCACGGCCTTTGTGTTCTTGTGACACGTGCCGACACACGATGCAGACCGGGGCTCTTCCGGGTGTCACGGTCTCTGTGGAAGCCACTACTGCCCCTTCCAAGTCTGTGGACGGAATGACTTCAGGGTCCTCAGCTGTCCTTAGCCATGAACACGGAGAGATTGCATGGCTCCGTATGATGCAATGTGGCTTCTCCGTGGACTGACAGAGAACCTCCTAGAAAAACAACCCAGCACACTTCATGCCACAAAGGCAACCCTGACCACCCGTCCCTGCAACGCTGGGGCACGCACCCCCAAATGAACCAAGAAAGCATTGCTGTTGCCTGGACACTAGATGCTGGGGCCTTCCTGTTATGTTTGGGATTTGATGGAACCAGGACCACAAGCAGTCCAGTCCTCCTTTTATTTCTATTTTTTTTCTTTTTAAATTTGACTTAGTGAGACAGGATCTCACTAAATGGCCCAGGCAGGCCTTGAACTTTGGATCCTCCTGCCTTGCCCCCATGGCAGCTGCAACCCCAGATCTATGCTACCAGCCCAGACTTGATACCCCACTTCTCAGGAAAAAGGGTGTTTCCTAGCAGAGAGATGCTTGCTGTCCTGCTGACCTTGGCCAGCTCTCATCTCTCCACGCAGGCCTCCCTGGTCACTTTGAACCTGGGACCTCACCAAATGGGACCTCACCAAATGGTGGGGTGTGATGGCCTACCCTCTGGAGAGAACTGCCGGCCCCCTCCTTCGGGTCATGGGCTTCTGTTCAGCCCACACCCATAACACCACGGAGCCTTCTCTGCTCTGGACTGGAAGTTGGGGTGACAAGTGACCCAGACAGGCTTTTGTCTGCATCGGGGCTAAGTCAGGTGAGGAACGATGGGCAGACAAGTGAACAAATACACGTTCTTCTAGTACCCCAAGGAGAAAAAGATGAAGGGACTCTTGAACAGCCGCTTGAATGAGGAGAACATTCCAGGCACACACTCTAGAGCAAAAGGAAAGGCCTTGGAGTGGGAGGTTGAAAGCCGCACAGAGGGGAGAGGGGAGGAAATCGAGATGTCTAGATGGTGTCTGGGTCCTGGCACCCCGAGCCCCAGGCATGGGGTAGGGACATCACTTAAACTTTAAAAACAGAGTGCGGGAGCCACGGCTCTGACACCTGGCTCTCCTCGGGTCACCTGGAAGGAGGCCTGTATGCCTCCCAGACATCAGTCAAGTCTGATTTGCTTCTCAGTAGGGGAAAGGTGACCTCCTTGTCGGTGGTCAAGAGGAGGTGGAGTTGTTAGCTGCTTGGTCAGGTTGGGGTAAGGAGAAAGAGAGGCAGCATTTTCAATTGAGTCTGGAGCAGGCAGTTTTAAGTTTGTCTGTTTTCTTGACAATTTCTGTTCTCTGTTCTCAGAAGGATAAAGACTGTGTGTGTGTGTGTGTGTGTGTGTGTGTGTGTGTGTCTGTGTCTTTGTGTATGAGCGTATGTTTGTATGTATATCTCTCTGTGTGTATGTGTATGAGTGTTTGTATGTCTGTGTCTGTGTGTGCACGTGTGTGTGTGTGTGTGTGTGTGTGTGTGTGTGTGTGTGTGTGTGCGAACTCGGAATCCCTTCTAATCTGGAGACACAAAGCCTCACAATTAGTTTATGGTTGTTTCTCTCACAATCTGGTAACCCGGAGGCCTGGACTCTGAAGAACCAAAAAATGTTCACAGAAGCTCAGCTGAAGCAGCCATTCAAGGGCACGAGTGGGAGCTGGGGAGGAGGGCAGAGCAGTCATGCAAAGGAATACCCCTGAGCAGGAAGGAGCCCACGGACACACTGGTACAGCCGTCACAGACACACTGGCACACCCGTCACGGACACACTGGCACAGCCATACGACCCTCACTTGGGCCTTACAGGGAGGGGACCTGAGAGAACACACAGGAAGCTGTCTGTGAAGTTCACGGGCAGAAGAAATATCCACAGGGGAAGAATTCAGAATCTTGGCCACCACTGCCTCAGCATCAGGGTAGGGGGTCACTGGAACTTTCTAGATCTGAGGACATGTCCTGTGCTTTGATCCGACTTCAGGTGGCATTACACCGCAGGCTCTAGAATTGTTCACTGTATTTCTGTCCCAATACAACAAAAGCTGAAGTGGAGAGGAAACCAACCACAGACGTGTACGGCATTTGGGGAACAGACCTGTGAGGCAGGATTCCCTCCTAACCTACCGCCACAGGAACCAAGGCACTGTGCTCTGGTGGCCTCTCCGAGCCCATCATAGACAACCCTCACCCTGTCATACTGCTGGCCCCTCCGTCTATTGCTCTGAAAGGCGTTGCCCAAATATGGGGTCAATATGGCATCTGCCGTCACACAGGGCTCTGATCATTGTTGTCGCCATCTTGAAGTTCTTCCTTCCTTTCTAGATGGAAGTCTCACATCTCCCAGACTGACATCAAACTCACTATGTAGCTGAGAATGCCCTGGAACTTCTGATCGTCCCGTCTCCACTCCCCCCCCCCCCAGCACTGGAATTACAGGTGTGAGCCACCATGCCCTTTATACGGTACTGGGGATAGAGCCCATGACTTTATACACGCTGGGTGAACTCACCACCAACAAAGCCACACCCTAACCTCATCCCTTTGATTTCTGAACAGAGCCCACATTGTTTTTCCTTTACACAGCTCCACAAATGCAATACTGAGCTAGTTCCCTGTTCTATGGAAGAATGAGATGTTTGTGCCTCTAGGAATTCAAAGTCAGAGAAGCTACGAAGCAGGCCTAGCTCGGTTCAGTTAAGGAAAACCTTAGTTTTGAGCTTTCTCCCTGCTCAAAACCTGCTGCCTCTAGAAGAGAGACAGGCAGCCGTTGTGGAATATCTGCTGTGTGCTGTCACAGGGCCACACCACTGTTGGAGGAGGCCACCACCTCTCTCCTCCCAATAAGCCCAGGAGGACAATACCAAGACACTCATTTTGCAGAGGAAACCCTGAGGCCCAGCAGGCCCTGTTACCCCGACCAGCATCCCCCAGCTGGCTGAGGGCTGAAGGGTGTCTGTTGCCTGTTACAGGTCTTACATATTTAAGCTGGAGCCCATGTGACACCAGGGTCTAGCGGGAAGTTATCTGGAGGCTTAGAACTTCAGAGCTCAATGGACATTCTGCTATTCCAGGTCAAGACAGGCGACAAATGCAAGACAGTCACAGCCTGCAGCTGCAGAGGTGTCTGTATCCCCACTGCAGGGTTTTTGTTTTGTTTTGTTGGTAAATGAAGGGAGAGACCTACCCAGAGGCACTCAAGACTGATGAACGAAGATGGATAGGTGAGACAGGAAGGGTTGGGCAGTGGCAGCTTATTGGCAAAGAAAAAAAAAATTTTGGAACAATCTCACTATGTAGACCTGGTTAGCCTGGGACTCATTATGTAGACCAGGCTAGTCTCAGACTCACAGAGCTCCACCTGCCTCTGCCTCCCAAATCCTGGGATCAAAGGCCTGTGCCACCAAGCCAAGCCTGGAAAAAGATTTTGTAAAATCATTCAGGCCAAACGCAAAGCACTTGTGCAGGGTGTCCCCGGTCACCAGCTGGTGACTGCCAATTGACATTGCCAGTCCCCTGGTGGGGAGGGGCAGGCTGGGTGCCAGTCATGTGTCCACTCTAGCCGAGCACAGGCCTGGCACCGTGGAAGGTCTGATTATGGGAGGAGTGGCCCGGTGACAGCCAGTCTGTTCACACTTCCCTGAGCATCCACCCAGCAGAACCCGGCAGTTCCAAGCAGCTGCTTTTCTGTGTCTTAGCCGCTCAGGTTGGCTTCTTAGAACTTTCCTTCCTTGGGCCCTAAAAAAATGTATAGCAACACCATGGTTATAATCAAAAGCAGAAGCTTTTCATCCTGGCATGCATGAAGCTGAGGCTGGAGAATCACAAGTTCAAGGCTGGCTGGAACGATACACAAGAATGTGCTCGGTGAAGACCAAAATCCACTCCTGGGTCCTCAGAAAACCTTGCTGATGGAAACAGGCTCATCCAGGCTGAGTCACCTGGCTCGGATCCTAAGCCATGCAGGGGGGATGGCACCCACACTCAGGAAGGGAACAAAGCCCACAGCCGCCTCGTGATGGCAACATCACAGGCATTTAGAACTCACTCCTGTCACTCTTCCTCCACTGGTCCAGATGACCAGCAATTGCATCCAATTGAACTGGCTTCTCTTGGAAGCCAAACTTGGAATTGGTCTTTCCCATGTCATCATGAGAAGCATGTGACATCACTGGTGTCTGGCACCCCAGCCTTGCAGCCTCAGGGAGAAGAGGCTGTGCTTCAGCACGGTTAAGTTAGCCTTTAAGTTTTTGTTTGCTGTGGCCTGGTTGCTCTTCCCCCACCCCTGCTGAGTCAGAATTACAGGCATGCATCACCATGCTGCTTTTTATGCATTACTGGGGGTTGAACCCAGGGTTCGGCGCATGCAAGCTCTCTATGCATTTATTTCTTTGTTTTTATAAAGACGCTATATTATTATACAGCCCTTGCTGGCCTGGAACTTGTTTGTAGACCAGGTTGGGCCTAACTCGCAGGGAACCTCCTGCCTCTGCCTTTAAAATACTAGAGGCAAGGACCAACACACCTTGCCTACCTCTACCACTTTTTGTTGTCGTCGTTTTTATTTTGGTTTGGTTTGGTTTTTCCAGACAGGGTGTCTCTGTGTTTCAACTCTGGCTGTCCTGGAACTTGGTTTGGCCTCAGACTTACTAAGATCCGCCTGCCTCTGCCTCCCAAGTGCTAGGAGTAAGCCCGGCTCCTCTACCATTTTTGAAATTGTTTGTAGTAGAAAACAGAACAGATACAACATTTGAGAAAGATTTAATTTTGATCAGTCACCTTATTTTTTCAAATTTTCATATTTAGCTCGTGACAGGGTCTTGTGTAACTCAGGCTGGCCTTGAACTCCTGACCCTCCCGCCCCACCTCTCAAGTTTGGGACCACAAGTGTGTCCCACCAATAGTTTTATCTTTGACTCAACTATTGCCTATCCCACCCTATTTTTGCGTTTTTTTTTTTTTTTACTTTTACAAATAAATAGAAACACCATTCTTGTCTTTTGAGCTGGAAATGAAGCTGCAGTCAGGGCCTTGTCTCCCTTGCTTTTTCTGGAGGCAGCGGGTGATTTGAAACAAGGACTTGCCTGATAGCCCAGGTTGGCCTAGAACTCTCTGCAGCACAGGCTTACCTCAGACTTGTTAAAATTCTCCTGCCGTCACTTCAGAAAAACATAGATTGCTGGCATGTTCGGGCAGGCCGGGCCTCATGGTGCTTCCTTCCGTTCCTCCACTGATCTGTTGTTTACTGAGTGCTACCTTGTGCTGGGCACTGTGAGGAGCCACGTGGGCAGCAGGTGAGAGAGCAGAAGCGGCCGGCCTCTATTTCATAAGGCAGCACCGGTTTCTTTGTGAGACTGGAGTCTGGACACTCCTTCCCAAACCCTGCAATGGCTGAAGGCAGCGTTCCTTTGCGGGAGGCTTCTGCTGCAGAATCGAGGACCCATAGGTCCCTCCAGCCTGTCTCTGAGCTGCAGCTGCAGTGCCTGGCATCTCGACCTGGCACCACACACTCGGGAGGAAGGGGCTGCCCGGGTGCTTTGGTGCCAGATTCCTCTGGCATTCTGGAGGCCTTGGGAACATTTAAGCAGCTATTCCTGGGACCAGATACTAAGGACAGGCAGGGACAGCCAGCTGGGACTAAAGACACAGAACAAAGCACATAGCAAATGCAAGAACAACTCTCTAAAGGGGCTAGAGGGGACGTGGGGCTCAGTGGGGCTTGTGCGGGGTTGTAAGTCCCAGAGAGATTTTTCTCCAGAGTTTCTCCCAGTCAGGCCATCCTATGTCCTAACTCCATTCCCCAATGGATCCTAACAGTGGCCCTGCCAAGTAAGTACATTTCAGAGTTCATTTCAGAGAGGAAACTGAGGCCCAAACGTCCCCAAACAAGAACACACTGCTAGTAGTACTAGCAGATACTTACGTAATCTCACAGAAAAAAAGAACCTCAAAGGGTGAACTCTGCCAGGGAGCCTGGCTTGCCACAATCACTGCGCTGTCTCCACTCCCTAAGCCTGGTGCAGAGCCTGGTATAAACTACAGACCCACCTCACGCTTTGTGGCTGACTGCCTCTGGGCACACTCAAGCCCTTTCCACCAGCTTCCTCTTAACACCATCCACAGGGTGCCAAGTCCCAGTCATGACCGTATACCGGCATGCCCGTAGTCCAAGCTTCTGTGAGACTGAGGCAGGAGGATCAAAACTTTGAGACCAGCATGGAGATGTCTCAAACAAAACAAGGGACAGACGAAGAAAAGAGGAAAAGGGAGGGAGGGAAGGGGTGGGAGGAAGGGAGGAAGATAGGGAGGGAGGGAGAGAGGAAGGGAGATAGGGAGGGAGGGAGATAGGGAGGGAGGGAGGGAGGGAGGGAGGGAGGGAGGGAGGAAGGGAGGGAGGGAGAACAAAGCCAATCATATAGATGAGAACCACCATTTTATAGTTTTTGGTTTTTGTTTTTGACAATGAACACAGATGTTCCGGCAGGTGTCTCTGGCCCACGAAATCAGCTTTAAGACAGTTCTTTTGGGGTGTGATTTAGAAGCAGGTTGAATATCTGGCCTCCTCCAGCTGGCTTCAGGCTCACCCAGCACTAGAAGTCTAGACATCATGAGGCCACTATGGAACCTGAGGGTCTGGGTCTAGAGCCAGGAGGGAGTCTGGGCTCATCTCTGGTTTTCAGAAATACCTTGACCTCAGCTACACTCGCGCTCCTCAGGAGACTCAGCTGACTCAGGGAAAAAGACAGGACTTGCCTGGAGGTTTCCTTCTGATTCTCCCTCCTTCTACTTCCTGTCCTCCTGATGGGGTTCCAAGTCCTGTCTTCTGCCCAAATCAGTTCTCCCCTGGAGGGGAGACATGTGAAGGACAGGAACATTATGGCTATTGAACCAAGCCTCTTCAGCTCACTGTCCCGTGCTCAACCCCTAAGTTCTTGTGTCCGCACATAAAACACAACCAAGAAAACTGGCTGCACATGGACGCACAGGGAACACACAGCACGAATTTGCAGACACACATGAGAGCGACCTGCACATATGTATAGACACATGGACACAGACATGCCATGGATCGGAACTCCGGCAAGTACTTGTACTTGTTCTTGGTAGGTGCAGCACAGGCTTCCGGGTACTTGGTGAGCGGTAATGGGAAATGAAGGACCTGTGAGCGGGGTGGGGGTGGGGAAAAAGAATGGCTAGCAAGGAATGAAGTTGCCCCGCCTCCCTGTATGATCAGCACGCTTATATGATCTTCAGGCTTCGACTCCACAGAGGACTACAGAGTCCTATTGTTCCACAGAGTCAACGCCGTGGGGACCAGCAGGAAACGAGCCACATGGCTTGTCTTCCTGGAGTGGCCAGGCAAGTGACAGCCACCATGACTTCACAAACATGCACAGGCTACTACTACTGGCTACTATTCTTCACCCTCATTGTGAAATCCTGTTACTGCCACCCAGGTTCGGCTAGGTGAGGTCATTGGGCGAAGTCACCCACAGGGGATCCAGAAGCATCTGTCTCTCACCTCACCAGCTGCTCTGGTGAATTGCGCTTTTGTGGACACAGCTCTTCAGCCCCTTAGATAAAACCCGGTATGAGAGAGAGCCAGGTAGAAAGGTGAATATAAATCTTGGGGCTCAGGGTCTCCGGTGGCTTCAGACTCAAGTACCTGCATCTGCCTTCACATCCCAAACTCACTCATGCCCCAAACCTCAGTATTGCTCCTGTCAAATGGGAACAATACTTGTTTGGACTTGAGGTTTGGGGGGACACGCTGTCCTAAGAACTGGCTCACTGTGGGACCCTGAGGAATATTTATGAGATTACAAGGAAGAATGTGAGAGGCAGGCAGGCCCAGCTCCGTGCCTGAATAAACAATATGTAAAACAAGACTAGAGAACCCAGAGGGGCTAAGCAGGGCTAGATGCAGGCTGGGAATGACCTGCAGGGAATGCCTCAGCTAGAAGGGGAAGAGATGGGTAGGTGTGTCACCAAACCACCTAGGGCTGATGGGACTGCTTCTCCCAAGACCGCTGGGTACCCAGGAAGGGAGTGGTGGCCAGAGGAAAGAGGGCAGGGCTAGCCCCAGGGAGTCTTCTCCAGCAGGCCCCTTATTGGAGGAGCCACAACTTTCCAGTGTAGGACCATAGGCAGCCAGGGGGCACCAGGAAGACGTTGCCAGCCTACACCAAACCCAGGCAAAAGCCATGCTGTCTCCTACTCATCCTCATCTGGCAGACAGCTTGGACCTGGCATCTGCACAAGGCTGGCCACAGGAGCTGAGGGCCCTTGCTCAAAAATTATGAATGCTCGCACGGTTTGAGACAACACTGAACAGCAGAGCGGAGAACTGAGTCTGAGGCCTTTGGGGTGAGCCTGGTGTCTAATAAGGGTGTGTGTGTGGAGCCTGGACAAGGAGCCTGCACCCCAGCTAGCTTCATGCTTTGACTGAGAGCAAAGCAAAGCCCCTTTGCAGCCAGGACAAGCCCTTTTCTCTCTGAATGTTCTTCTCGAGCAGATCCAGGCCAGGGGTAGGGCACAGGGCCATGCCCTCTGGAGTCCCTGAAAGGCCTGTCCCAGCAGTTGCCCGGGGACACAGACCCATTTCACAATCCCGTGACTGAAGCTGGGTTGGGAAATAGATCCCAAACTCCAGACTTTCTGAGACCAAGAGGGCTCTTAGCTCCCATAGGATCCACAGCACTTCCTGCGCCCCCCCCAACCTGGCACTCATACCAGCTCCCACCTTCTCAGAAAGGCTGCCCCAACTTCCTGGCCGCCGTCTTTCTGCTGTCTGATCTTCCAGCGTGTCTCTCTGAGTTACCACGAGATTCGTGTTCACACATGTACAGTCTGGTCTGTCACCTCCAAGAATACTCAGCTCAGAAGGGCCAAGGCCCAGGACAGACCAGTTCCCACCTTTCCACACACGAGCCTCTTCTCTGGGCTGTGGCCCCAGCTTAGTTAGCTCCTGTGTCTGAGGTTCCAGCGTGGCTGGCTTTTCAGCTCTAAGCCAGTGGGCTGCACAGAGCTGGCGGAACAGAGCTGGCAGCCAGTCATTTGCCTGAAGAACAAATAAACAAGTCAGGCATGATGGCACAGTTACTCAGGAGTCTGAGGCAGGAGGACTGCAAATTCAATGCCAGCCAGGACAACTTAGACCATGTCTCAATCAATCAATCAAACAAAAAGATAGGTATGGATGTGGCTCAGGTATCACACCTGCCTAGCATGGAAAGGGCTCTAGAATCAACCCCAGGTACCTGACAAAGGGAAAGGAGCCAGAGCTGATGTGGTGGGGACCTCCCTCAGCTTGGTAGTGAGGAACACATCACTCTTGGCACAAAGAGTGCCCCCACCTCCACTCAGCACCACCTCGACCCTGCCCCATTCCCTCTGGGCAGAATGGCCCACCTTGACAGCTACCCCTGCCTCTCACAGACAAATTCTCAGCACATTTAGGGACACCCGGGTCAGCCAATAAAAAGCACAGACATCCAGGTAACTGTGACCTTCGGCCGAGACTCACACTTTAGTGCAGGTACGTCCCAGATACTTTGTGAGATTATATTCGTCCACATATGCTTTACCTGAAATACAGACTTAATCGCCTGTCCTAGATTTTCTCCAGCAGCCCTCACACCCAAAGGCTACCACAAACGCGGGTGGTGCAGTCAATGCTCCTTTTGGAGAAGTTTGTCTGCCTTAGCCAGGGGCCTGTCCATAGCAAGCCATCAGTCTGTGGGCCTCGAATGACAGCAGTTTCCCCTCTCCTTGAGGGGTGCCCAGAGGATTCAAGGGGTAATAATTGTCGTGCCCCTAACCCCAATCCCTACCCACACCCTTTCAAGACTCCGAACTCCTTCCTCCCCCATTATGATCTGGCCACATTCTGGTGCCATGGGCTGCTCCATTTTGCAGAGGAGGAAACCACAGTCGGAGAGTTGAAGGGACTCAATTGAGGTCACACAGCCATGTCCACTCAATCTTTGAGCGTCTGTTCCAACAATCAGACACCACGAAGCCAACCAGTCTCAAGTGATGGGTCAACGCGGTAGGGCCACACTGCAGCGCCCAGTAAATGGTGGCCAAAGCTGTCACCACAGAGGGAACGAGGGGAGGCGAGCGCAGTGGAAAGTCTGGTTGCTTTGCCATTCACTGAATTAACTGGTTGTTTTTACCCGCTGTCATTCAGTCTCCACGCGTGACTGGAGAGCTGGCTCAGTGGTTTGCAGGGTGCACCACCCCTCTAGAAGATCTGAGCTCGGTTTCCAGCACCCACCAAACAGCTTCCAGCAACTCCAGCTGCAGAAGATCCCATGTGTTCTTCTGGTACCCCCACACACTTGGCGTGTACATATAAGAGACCAGTGAGATTACTCAGTGTGTAAAGGAACTGGCTGCCAAGTCTGAGGACCTGGGTTCAATTCCTGGGACCCACATGGAAGGATAATCAACTTCCGCAAATTATCCTCTGACCTCCCCATGTGTGTTACACACACACACACACACACACACACACGTAAGTAAAAATCAAATTTAAATTTAATTCTTATTTCTGATATAACCAATGGTCAAGACATTTCCCATGGATGGACAAGCCGATCCCCTGCAAGAAGATGTCTGCACAACAGGAGCTACTGCTGAAATCCTTTGCCAAGGTCCCAAGCTTCGGTGGAGTTTGTTGTTTGAATTACTGAGGGAGGGTGTAGTTAGCAGTCTGATTGACCTTACAAAGAACACCTTTTGCTCATATAAAAGGTAGCCTGCCATGGCTGATATTCCATAAACCTCCCCCCAACACTCACCCCCCCCCACACAACTTGTAGAAACTTTTATGCAAAGGAATTCAAATCTTTAAATCTTTCCAATTTATAAAAATTTTATGTAACACCTTTTGTGTTTGAAAAACACTCCCCCCTTCTTAGAACTGGCCGATCCCTCTTCTTTTCTTTGCCAAGATTCTTTAAAAACTATTCAGTATCGAAAGACTACAAGGTTGGACTTCACCTGTGTTAGAATAAGAAGCAAGTGAACACCCTGTCCCAGTCTGGGTCACGGCCCAACGTTTTTTGTGGAAAAAAATTGTCTTGGGAGTTACTTTCATGTTGTTCTTGGTGCAACTGGGACTTACTCAGTTCGGATAGCTGAAGTGAGCAGGCCCGGGGTGGCCTTATCACCCAGTCCACCTTCTCAGTACCCTCCCAGACAAGATTCATGAGAACTTTCCCTTCAGTTTGCAGGGGTCAGATTTCAGCCAGACCTTCCCATGCCAGAGACCTGCTGGGGAAATCACTGGTGCTGGGGCAGTGGTGAGGCCTTGGCCCCTGACCGGAAATGATGGTACCTGTAAGACTGAGTTGTAGCTAGAGCAATCCTCCCAGATGACCTGGGTTTGGTTCCCAGCACTCACATGGTGGCTCACAACCATCTGTAACTCCAGTTCCAGAGGATCAATCAGTCCACCGCGGGTTGCAGTGCATAGTGTATATATATAAACAAAAATTCATACATATATAAATACCAAGATTGAGCTACTCTTTCAAACAAATGGGTTGGAGCATCTTGGAATCTCCCTGGGGCAGGATGGGGCTCCAGGGTGAATCCTCCAGGAAAGTCCCTAAAGGTAGGGAGGAGAACCCACTTCCTGTGCTGCTCTGCAAATTCTAGACTATTCTCTCAGCTCCACCTTCTCCTCCTCCATCCAGTCTATTAAAAATAAAATAACAAGAACTCGTAAAAGCTTCCCCCTACCCCAAGACAAAGGACCACGGCCTGCAGAGAGGCACCTGTCCCGGTACCCCTCACCTCCAGCTTGGGCAGAAGTCAGGTTCCAACTTCCTGCACCCTCCTCAACCTGAGCTTCCCTGACCACTTTCCCCGGCTGTAAAATGGACCCTAATCAAATATTTTGCCTCCCCAAGTTGCTACAGTGTGACGTAACTC
This sequence comes from Microtus pennsylvanicus, assembly GCF_037038515.1. NCBI lineage: Eukaryota > Metazoa > Chordata > Mammalia > Rodentia > Cricetidae > Microtus > Microtus pennsylvanicus. The sequence goes on along the minus strand of NC_134580.1, from coordinate 147,961,885 downwards.
TCTGGCACACAGTAGGTGCACCATAGAGCTGGTGTAAGTTAGGAAGGGGTCAAAGAGGCACACTTCACTTTTGAGGCTGGAGTTGCGCTAGGGATGGGAGGCCTCTTACGTAATAGTTTAATATCTTTGTAGCCGGAGCATGGGTTCCCGTAGCTCTCGAGTAATTAATTAAGACTTAATGAACAAAAAGCACACTCCCGTGACCCCCTTTTACACTCTGAGCCTAGCCAGCCGGTGGGGGCAAGCTTGGGGCAGCAGATAGAGGGTGTGTAACTCTTGGGTGCCCCATGACAGTGACCCCCCCCCCACCTCCTTGTCCCGGGCACTAATTTACAAGAGCAGGCCCTGAGGGCGCAATCCGGGGCGTGTCTACAGGAGCCCCAGTCTATCCCAAACCCTGTTAAAGTGCCAGGGCGCGAGGAAGGGGGATAGAGGGGTGGCGGGAGGGGTCTGGAGCCTCGTGTGGCTGCAGAATCTCCTGAGAAATCTGACTACGGGTGGTCTTTATCCCGGGGCTCATTAGGCTCTTATTTCCATGCATTGAACCCCCCAAGGGTTCAGTTCTCGGGAGCCTCCCAAAAGCCTAGGTGGAGGACCCCAGGGACAGGAGTTGGGCGGGGTGAGAATACTTTAACTGTTTGAGTCTTGCTTTGGGTTGCGGCCGCCGCAGGCCTGGGAACCCCCGGGGACCTGACCGGGGGTGATTCCCGAGGGCGCCGGGTCTAGCAGCGCGGGCGCCGGGTCTACGCGGGCACGGGGCTCGGGCCCTTTAAGAGCCCGCCCCGTGCGCGGCGGGCCCGCCCCCCGGGCCGAGGAGGGTGCGGGGGCCGTCGGCGGGGATTGGCGCAGCGCGCGCCCCCTCCGCGGCCCCCGCGCGGTGGGAACCGGCAGCCCCGTCTAGCGCTGACGTCAGACCGTCTGCCTGCCTCCGACCGCGGGCGCGCGGCGCAACCCGATCTCCTTGGACTTGAATGAGGAGCGGGCGGCGGCGCTCGGCTGCGGATCGGCCGGCGCGCAGGCTGAGCCCGGCGGCTCCGCGCCCCGGCCGCCCGCCCGTGCCCCGCACGCCGCCCGCGGCCACGGCCCGCCGCCCCGGGATTCCCGCTCGGCGGCCGGGGGACCCAGCTCGCCCAGGGGACCTCGGCGGCGCCCCGAGCCCGCGCCGCGCCGGGCGCTGTATGCAGGGCCCGAGCCCCGTGCGCCGGCCGGAGCCGCCCCCGCGCCCCGCGCCTCGCGCCCCGCGCCGCCCGTGACCACTTGATGGGGGTCAACGGCACCGCCGCCGCCGCCGCCGCCGCCGGGCAGCCCAATGTCTCCTGCGCGTGCAACTGCCAGCGCTCTTTGTTCCCCAGCATGGAGATCAGTGAGTGAGCCCTTTCCCCCCCCGGGACAGCCTCGTGGGATCCCCGGCACGGGACGTCGCGATCGCATGGGGTCTCGGGAGCCGCGCGCCTGCTTCACCCAGGCTCCCCGGCTGCGTCCGCCGCGCCCGGGGCGCGCCCTCCCGAAGGCTCGCGGCAGCTGGCGGCCGGCCTGGCTTTGTCCCGCGGCGCTGCGAGCCTGGCACGGTCCCCGCCGCGCGCGCCCCGCCCGGTCCGACTCGGACCCGGGGCTCGGCGGGGACGTCGCGCCGCGCGGGAGGGCCAGGCGGGCCGTGCCGGGGAAGTTTCCATTCCGTTTTCCCCAGGGGCCGAGGCGACGGAGCAATTAGGCTCTTTATCAACTTTGGGCGGGGGGAGCGGGCGGGGGAAACACTGTCTGGCCCGGGAGGTGTCTGGGGTTCCTGGCGTGTGTCTGGAGTGGCCGTGGTGATGTGTCCCGGGTTTCCGTGCGTCTGTGGAGTGCGCTGGTCGGTCTGTCTGAGTCTCGGCGCGTCTCTGGATGTCTGTGGATTTGAGTCGCGATCTGTGCCGGTGTGTGAGTCTGAGTGCCCTGCATCACTGGGTGTCTGATTTGGTGTGCGCGTATGGCGGGGGTCAGTATGGTCCGAATCCAGCCAAATCTGCGGACCGTCTGTGTCCAGGTGTCTGAATCCAAGACTTGGAGCTGGTGCGTCTAGCCCACCGCGTATCCCCAGTGTGTGTCATTGTGAATGTCTGTCCCGGACTCCTATAAATAGCCTGTCTGGACTGCTTGGCTTACTCTGGCTGGGATGGTGGTTACAAATGAGTCAAAGTTTTGGGGCTGTTTGTGTTGGGATCTTCTTCGAGATGGTAGACCCAGGGTGGTGAGTGCCTTGCTTGAGCCTCCGGCCGTTGTCAACATCCTGAACCACCAGAAGTTGAGATTAGGAAGCATCTACTTCCTTCTGTGACCCACCCAGGTGGCTGTTGAGTTGGTTAAAGAATTGAGACTTCACCCGCTGCCAATTGCCATCTAATCTGCACTCTTCCCCTAACTCCCTTTTGGGGGGGGCACCTTTTGTTTCCCTGTTTAGTTTCCCCCGTCTTACCCCAAAGCATTTCAGGCAAAAGGGCACCCAGCCTTTCCCTAACCCAGACATCCTTCCTCTAGCGGAGCCCAGGGGCAACTGCTATAGAACAGGGCAGTCTCTAGGTGACTCATGAGCTGGTTTCGCAGGCAGCTGCTACAGTTTGTGCACCCCCACCCCAACCCCCAGAATGTACAGTAAAGCACAAGGGGTAAAAATAACCTACGACCAGCCCCACTTGGGCAGGGGAAGCAGGCTTGGGTCCTCATGCCACCCCTGACTCACCGTCTCCCAGTCTGGAATCGAAAGCTCTGGGGTACCCGACTTCTCCCCAGCAGCCTTGTGCTGCCCCAAGCCTGGAGGTATCAGGAGAACCTGCCAAGAGCCAGTGTTTGCGGTCTTCTTTTGGCGTCAAACCCTATTGCTTCCCAGGAGCCCGTGGGATCTCGGGAGGTTCATGAAATCACCGGGATATTATTAAAAATAAGTCCACACATGTCTGGTAAGAGGCCGACCGCAGCTCCGGGGATTTGTCTTCCCACAAAAGTGAGGGACCCGCTTCAGGAGACACCACATTCCGAAGTCTAGGCACAGTAGGACACTGTGGTCTTTTCCGTGTTCCTAGATTTTGAAAAACCAACAAAGCACATCGTTCTTAATCTCGTCCCTTCATTGAATCAATCGTAGTGTGAGCAGAATGCTGTCTAGCCTGACAACCCATGTTCAGTCCCTGGAACTCACATGCTGAAAGGTGAGAATGGACTTATAATTGTCCCAAATAATGTCTTGGTTGAGACCAAGATGGCTTGAAACTCTTGGTGATACCCCGTGTTCTACCCCACCTATAAGGTTAATGTCTGGAAATCCCCCACCATCCACCCGGGTTGGTTCAGGACTGTCCCCACATTGTGTCCGCACAGTCTACTTCTTACTAAAAGAGAGAGTAAAACAGGGAGGGGCTCACTTTAATAAAAGTCTGGTTTGAGGAAGCCCTAAGGCCTGGTGTTTCCTGGAAGCTCTTGCCGGGCAGGAACAGGAAGGCTGTTTTCCCTAGCAGGATGGAAGTTCGTTCTTGCAAGGACACTGGTCCAGAAGAGACTTTCAAGCCTTCCTGGGTCTCAGTTTCCTCATTGGAAGAGTGCACCCTACCTCTGAAGCCTAACCTACAGCCTTTGATCCCTGTTCTCCAGCAGAGGCTTTGGTGCTGGGGCTTCTCCCCAGCCCCCTTGCTGGTCTATTCTCCTGTGTGTTCTTCAGGCCTCCTGTATTTCAGACCCGGGAGGGGCTGAGTGAGCTTGGAGTCCTTGTGTTTCAGGTAGAGAGATGAGGAAAACCGAGGTAGGACGCCTGACTTAAGGGCCCTCCAATCCATCCCCGTCCTTGATCGGAGTCATTTTTCTTGGACCCCCATGTGCTGCTCCCTGAATTTGGTGGCAGAGGAGACCCACCTGCAACAGTTCTTTGGGAACCAACCTGAGGCCACAGCTTTGAGAAACCCACTCCTTACCCTGCGTACACATTTTTCTCTGCACTTTGCGCCTCTTTCCAGAGCTACCGTATCTCAGAGTGGAACCCCTGACTTTGAACTCCTGCTTTCCCTGTGACTTGCAGAGCAGATCAGTGTACTCCAAGAGTACTTCCTGGACTGACCGGGCGCTGGGGTCCCCCAGTCCTGGCTGTTTGGCTTTCATTTTAGCAGGGCCCTGGGTCCTATGCAGGAGCAGCTCAGTTGTTAATACCACTGTCTGGTCAGGGTCCTTAAGCCACTGATCCCTTCCTTCCCCAGCCCTAATTCAAACCATTTCAGGGCTGGAAAGATAGCTCAGTGGTTAAAGTGATTTCCAGGGCACACCAAAGGTTGGTGACACACACTTGTAACCCCCGTGCTGGGGAGGTGGAGGCCCGAGTGTTTGCTGGACAGCCAGTCTAGCACAGTAGTCCAGGCCAGTGAGTTACCCCGTCTCAAAACATAAGGTGGAGGTCTGCAGTATGGCTCAGCAGGCAAGGGCAACTGCTGCCAAGACAGATGATCTGAGTTCAAGCCCAGGACTCCAGAGATATATGTGCACTTACACACCCACACACACGAGCCTGTACACACATATGCACGGGCACGCTCACATTTGAAATAAATACATAAATATCTGAAAACATTTTTTAAGTGAGGTGAACAGCGCTTGAGGCCTAACACTGGGCGTTATTCTCTGGCCTCCGCAGGCATGCGCCCCTTTACGTAAATGTTCTCATATAAACACGTACCCGCCTCCATCCCCTACCAGCACACCATCCTGAACCCTTAGCCACTCAGATCATCCAGCTGTCCCTCTTTTGGCTTGTCTGGTGCACACCATTCATGTTTAACACTGTTTGAATCCGGGGTGACTCAGCCTCCAGACTGGACCAGATAACTTGGCTGGGAGAGAGATGACTGGCCCGTGCAGGTGGCCTCTACCCACCAGATGACAGTACCCCTCTCTCTCTTAGTTGTGACACACGGTCTCCAGCCATCTGCAGATGCCCTGCTGGGAACCACTTCTGGCTTCAGCAGAGACACTTGGGTGCTGGAGAGGGACCTTCCGGAAATCAGCCATTTGTCCTTGAAGTTGACACCTGCCCCTCCACTCATCCGCTGGGCTTTTGGGGCTCATTGTGTATATACCACAGGGGAAGGAGATGGCTTAAGCCTGTGTTTGGTGAAGGGTTTGGCTCCAGGGCAGGAGGGTGTTTCTGGGTCCAGGGTGAATGGTGCACATGGGCCAGCAACTGTTTCCCTCGTGGGCTTCTGCGCTGGGACTTCTAACCCACAGATTTCCTGCTGTCTGGGTTGTAGGTCATTAGGCAGCCAGGGAGCAGCGTGTTGTGACTGTGGTTGGAGCAGACGGGCCAGACTAGTGTCTTGTGAAGGTGCACTGCTGGGGATGATCTCACACGTGGGCACGGGCTTGCACGCCGCTCCTGCCCCTTGCTGCCTCCCCTCCCAGTTAGGGGGACAGCAAGGAAGTCCCCTCGCCCAAAAAGTTGCATTTTTTTTGCTATCCTTGTAAAGAAGAGAGCAAGGTGGGGTTACGGGGCGGGGGGATTAAACCCAAAAAGAGAGGTTGACAGCAGCCAGGGGCTTCGGGAGAGGGAGAGGCTGGCAAAAGCTGACTTGGTGGCCCAGGCAACCGATTATTTAAAAGTAAGGAAATAATGTCAAAGCAGACTGCCGTGTGGTGTGGCCTTCTCTCTTGGGGTGCCGCCGTCCACGGGCAGGCCCGGGAGGCTGAGTCCCTCCCCACAACATCAGCTTCTTTGACGATGCCCAAGCTGAGAGCAGGGGGTCAAAGCCTCTAGTTTTCTTTCTGAAAGTCATACATAACACAGGCACGGCCCACGCGCTTATAGACCTGCGTGTCTGCACGTCTGCTCTCTGTGTGTCCCAGGGAACCCTGAAGAAGCTACCGGGGTGCCCCCATCCCTGGATGGTGCTTTCAGAGGCCAGTGTGACAGGGTTGAGGGCAGTCACCATCAGCCTGTGGTGCACTCCCTCGGGCCACCGTGAGTTGGAAGTGTGGTTCAGTGGTAAGAGCACTGGTCTGCTGTGTGAGGGGCTATAGGTTCCATCTCCAGCACTACAGAACAAATACATAATTAACTGGAAGGCTTCCCCTTCCTCTAAGCCCACCAGTACTGCATGCACGTGTCCATGAGGACTAGACCTTTCGTTTACAGAGGGCCTGGGTGGCGAAATGTCGGTGTCAAACTCCTAGATAGATTGAGGGGTTGATTCTTTTCTGGGCTGAGGGTGGAACCCACGACCTTGCTAGACAAACAAAATACCGCCTCTGCTACTCCTGGGTTCTAATGCCGGCAGCTTTTATTTTATTTCTTCTCTCACCAAGAAAACCTACAAATCCCCCCCCCCCCACACACACACACAGACATAGTCTACCATTGAGTGACCTCTCCTGCAGAGTGGCCAAGGATCAGAGGGACAGAGAAGCCCAGCTGTTGCGTGCTGCCTTGCCGTCTGTCATGTGCCCCAACACAATGGGTCACACAACCTCTCTGCACTGGAATGGGGCAAGGATCTGGAGGTCCTTGTCTGGCACGGTGGCCTCTTCTGAGGTAGGGGTGGTGGTGGGCTCCGATTAGCTGTGACTGTTTTGCCCTGTCCTCTGATGGTCACAACCTGGCACTCTGCCTGATTCGAAAGCTTCTGCCAAGGGCAGGTTTCCCCATCCCCAGACCAGCTGGGAATGTTGGAATCCGCAGGCCCACCTGGGATGCTGACCTTGAATGTGGGTAATTGAATATTGCTGTCACTATCCTGTCTTTGCCAGGCCCACCGCAGAGCTGGCGGGAACCCCCAAGCATGCCTGCCCTGGTGCAGGAGGCCCAGACAGTGTCTCAGGACTTGCCAGCAGGGGTCTCTTAATCCCGGCAGCTTTGGGGCCAGGGCAGAGGCAGTGGGAAGGCATAAACTTGAGCTGTGAAATCAACGCTGCCCTGTGACATCCAGATACCCACTGGGTCCAGTTCATAAGACTGGTGTCTAGGGGTAGGTAAGAGGCCCACAGTTTGGGAAGTTAGGGTTCGCGCTGAGCTTCAGTTACAAAGGCCTGCTCTTCAGTATAAGGAATAGGGCCTCTGTTCTAGTTCTCCCTGCCTTCTTCCCAAAGTGGGCTGCGCCCCTCCAGGAAGCCATGGCAACCCAGAGCGCTGACAGTCTCATCTCCCCATCCGATGATGCTACAAAGCCAAACCCTGACACCTTGAGTGGGGGTGGGGTGGGGGTCTTGCCAGGGTCTTGTCAGTCACTGGCAGAAGCCACTGTCACCAGGCTGAGGAAAATTCCCAGGGCGGCTTGGCTCATAGCATGGCTCCAGCACCATGGGCGGAGGTGGGGGGTGGTGGAACCTGCAAAAGTTTGGGGCGTCAGCTCTCTGGGAGCTGCAGAATGGCTTCCCTCCGTTCCCAGGGTGACTGGTAGATGTTTACTTCCTTTCACTGGTTGGATCTGGAGAGATTTTTGCATGCCAGGTACTAGTGACGAATTTTTCCCTCCCTCAGTCTTACAAACAACCCCGTGAGAGAGCTATTGTTACCACCAATCTACAGGTAGAAAAACGGGATCTGAGATCCGAGAGGAGAAGCTGAGCATTTGTCCCAGGTCACACAGCCGGGATCTGATGCTCAGCTGAGCCTCCAAACCAGGTCCCAGATACTCTCTACACGTATTCCTCCGCCCACACCACACTCAGTGCTCTTCGCTCTTTCCCGTTGTAGGGGTTCGTTAGCCGTAAGATTGCAGGCCCCTGTTGTATTGTGTGTTGGTCAGTCAGCTGCTACTGTAAGCTGCTAGGGCCATTTCCCTTGGCCAGGCCTCAAGGTCCCTGGAAATGAGTTTGCCCCTTGGGCTGTGTGGGGAGCTAGAGTCTTTGCTGGGACCCCAGCGCCAGCCAGCGTGTTACCACTGAGTTTGACACAGGACTGACGGATGTCCCCAGAGAGCACAGAACGCCTTCTGGCATTTAATAGCATTTGCCCCATGCTTGTGCCCCGTGTCATTCAGGTGTTGTGACAGTTGGGAACGGCACAACAGCTGCAGAATATTCCATAGACGATCCCGGCAGGAAGGCATAGCCGGATCCAGGGCCGAGGAAATTGGGAAAGTCCTCACTGGGCTCCAGGTCCCCTCTCTTTGAACCTTCACACCTGACCTGGTGGTCACTTGATGTCTGTACAGTAGTCTTTTGGTGTCTATGTTGCCAGTCACCAATCTCAGAGAGGCTGTGGCCTGTGTCTGTTGGTTGTCATGCTCCCCCAGCCTGATGGATGCCTCAGGAGCATTGGTTAGGCCAGGAAGTGGGCAGGATAGGAGGATGTGCAGGTGACAGTCTTGGAATGGCAGATGCTGGGGTCTGTTCATGATACCCATCACCCCAAATAGACACTGATTCCTACTGGGGCCAGGAGAGCCTGTGTTGGCTCCTGAAGTTTCTAGGAGCTGCAGCGTTCATTCCTGACTATTTGAATAAGCAGGCTTCCAAAATATTCCAGGCAGATCAGGATGTGGTCAAGGCACCGGCGTTGAAGAACTTTAGTTCTGAGGCAAACACAAGAGAGATCCTTCCTGTGTCTCCACTTAGCCCTCTGTAAAATGGAGCGAGGTGTGACGCCCACTTTGTGCTCCCCGGCACAGATTATCCCTAACGCTCGGAAGTTCCTAGTCTTTGGGGCAGGAAGCTGTACCTTCCTCTTACCCACCGACTCAGAGATTTCAGAGCCTATTCAAGGTGCAGGAAATCAGCAGGCGAGCCTCTCCACCACAACCCAGATGTGTCCTTAACCAGCCCCGTTGCTGCAGTCCTACTAAGGTTCCAGAACGACAAAAATACAATACCATCTCCTGCACGAAGATGCTGGGAGAGGACCTGGAGAGCTGCTGACCTGCTAGGCCCGGGAGGGTGGAGTTGGTTCGTGCATAGTGTGGCTGGACTTAAGTTTTGGAGCTGGGTCTGGCGGCTTACACCTTTAATCCCAGCACTCAGGAGACAGAGGCCATTGGATCCCTGAGAGTTTGAGAAAAGTTTTGGAGTTGTTGGGACTTACTCAAGGGGTTAGATGGTGATCCCAAACACTAACATTGAGCTACATTCCCCAGCCCTTTAAAAAAAAGGAATTGTTTTTGAGACAATATCTCACTGAGTTGCACAAGGCAGCCTTGTAGCCTTAGCCCCCTTAGTCCTGAACCATCAGCCTTTGCGTTCTCATAGGTTATCTGTTTCTCACAAAGGCAGGAACAGGACTCTTCATTTCCCCTGTCACTGGAGGAACTGTCAGCACCTGACCCCCTTCCTCCCCTCGGTAGTTGTACTGGATTCCCCAGGGATGGACAGGCGCAACCCAGATCTGGAGAGTCACGTGTCTGGGGTTTGGAGAAACTGCTACATCTTGCCCGTCCCTACAACATATACTCGTGGTGGCAGTAGGCCATACTTAGCCCCGGCTGAGCAGGTAGGACTCTGATCGATACTGGTACAGAGCCGGGCAACAGGCAAATAACCAGCGGGAGGGAGAGCGTGTGGGCTTGTGCTGGCCACCAGTTTTCCCACGGCTGACAGGAGCATGGGGCAGTGTTCTGTAAAGGGACATGTGAGGGTCTGCCTGTGGCTGCTGTCTCCTCTCCTGCTACCAATAGTTTCTCATTTAGATGGTCCCTAAAGGATCCAGGAGCTAAGGTGTTCATCCTTGACTTTAAGAGTTCGCGGTAGAAGTGACGATCCAGACACGGGTTTGTGTAGGCGTCTAGGTTCAACGCTGTACAGACACACGGGTGTGGAAATCCGAGGACACACATGGGGAAGTCTGTTCTCACCTCACACCCTGTGGTCCCGAGGGGTTGAACTCAGGGCATTAAGGCTTGGTGGCAAGCAGCCCCTTAACCAGCTGAGCCGTCTGACTGGCACTGACAATGCGTTCCTTCCTGTCTGTAACATAGTTCCAAACGCATTATAGTGGATATATGTAAACATGTAATGTTGTGTGTTTAAATTCCCCACGGGGGGGGGGGGGGCGTCAGTCTATGAAATCCTTTGCTTCGGCTCGAATTACCTTAAGCTTTGGGCGGTTAAAGCCAGTTTCCAGGCTGTCCTAGGCAGAAGAGTAGTGGAAAGCCACATCTGGGTTTTTTGTTGTTGTTGTTGTTGTTAGCAAATTTGGGCAAGACAACCTGTCCTTCCCGAGAGGTCTTCCAGTCCCAGTGGTCCTGGCTTACCTGGTCACCCCCTCCACCAAGACTAGGCTCCAGGAGGAGCACCCTGGGCCCACTTGCTTCTGGTCCCTCAAAGCACCATCCGGGCCACCGTGTCCCAAAGGACCGAGCTCTCCTGCAGTCTCCAGCCTGGAAGTCTTTGGTACAGCCCTCTTGCCTTGCCGTGTGTAGCTCCTGCTGCTGGGCGAGCTGCCTGTTTCCTGTGCTGAGCGATTAGAGAAGCCATCCATTAGGCGAGAGGTGAGAGGTCAATGAGTGGCCGTGGGGTGCCAGTGTCAGTGCTAGGTGGGACTGTGCCTGGGAGCAGGAGACAGGTGGGCGGTACAATAATTCTCACAAATCAGGCCCCCCACCAGGGGACCGCAAGTCCACAGACTGCGAAAGCTTTTTGGTGCGGTTCCAACCCCAGCCTGTGAGTTGACTCTCGGGAGACCCCTTTTCTAATTTAGGACAGGCTCCACAATAGGAAGCGAACCTTTGATCTAAGCCTCCTGTGGGTGGTGGCTGAGATGGCGTGTTAGGGTTTGGTGGCTGCATGCTTAGCCTTCCAACCAAAGGAGGGCAAGCAGTCTCTGAGTTTTTCCAGTATGTCTGGACTTGCTCAGACTCTGTATCGGAGCTCCTCCACACTCCAGGTGGCTGTCTGCTCACCTACAGAACTCAAGGTCAGATGGCGAAAAGGGAGGGGGCTCCCCAAACCTAGAAGCCCCCAGGAATGCACACGTGCGCTCCCATTTTGCAAGTCCCCTGCTCCCTGGTTGGTGAGCTTCGTCTGGTCACGGCTCTAATTGCCTTTCCACAAACAATTCAGCCGGTAATAATTCTGTGAACCTATGAATCAACTTTGCGCAAACACCCTGAGTAATTTCTTTGTTCTTTTCTTTCTACTTTGTAATTGGTGTCTGCAAAAGCCAAAGGTTTGGTCTTGTGGAAGGCGTGATTCATTTATTGGTGTCTGCGCCTCCTCCTTATCGTTCAGTCACTTGGGAGTGCATTCACGGTGACGGTGAGCCACTGGTGATTCACGCCGGGCCAAGCTCAGTGGCCCTGGGGTCACGGCCATAGGAGGGAGCTGTTTCTCTAATCTATGAGATTAGGAGGATATGAGGGGTGTCGGAACCGGGCCTTGAACATGGTCGTTGTCTTTGCAAGGACGGTGGAGACCCACTAAATGTGCTCTTGAGTGGGTCTGGCGCCCAGTGCGGTCTGTGGAAGAAGTCACTCCCCTGCCTGTCCCGTTTCTCTGATGATAATTATTAGATGTCTACTGTGGCCGGTCCTCGTACAGCTGTCAGGCATGTGAACTTGCTTGACGCGCGATTGCTGCCTAATTTTACTAGTTGCTTTGGGCTCTAGATTAAAATGGTCACTTTGGTCCCATCTAGGAGATAATTAGAGCTGTTTGCCACGTGGCCCAGAGGTGTAATTATACGGCCAGCTTCCCATGGCCCCGAATCGAGGCTCCAAGTATAAGTTCGGATCCAAGAGTTGATAATTACCTGCGTATTTCTCTCCCTATGTGATTTCTTTCCTGGCTGATTTCCTCTCCTGAATTCTGATGATTTCCCGCTGGGTCACCCACTCCGTTACAGTACGCATTCCTGGCTCCGGTATTCTCAAGTTTGCAGCTCTCAGCCCAGGCCAGGCACAGAGCACGTCAGCAGGGTCTGTTCTGTTCTTGGCCTGGTAGTGCGAGACTTGCTGGTGACTTTATTGGTCTGCTTTGTGACTCTTTCAAAGTATAGATCGGGACTGTCTAGTACCTGCCATTCGATTAAGTACTCCACTTGCTGCTCCTGGCAGACATTGCTAATCAATCATAGCATCCTCTCACTGGGCTGAGATCCTTACACCAGTGGTTGTCCTGGTGTGCTCTCAAGTGTGTTTGAGCAGTGATGTCACTGACATTCTAGGATGCACAGCCGTGGAGGCCACAGAGTCCTGGCAGGGAGGGGGATTGCTCCCTCTAGAAGCCACCAGGCCCTTCGACCAGCCCCTCCTTGTCACTGTTGCCCTCCTTGTCACTGTTGTTGCTTAACAACTCGCAGGCTGTCTTGCCGAATCCCTCCCTGCAGGTGGCATACCCTACTTTCAGCTCTCTAGTCCTCCAGACCCCTGCTGTACGTGAGAGACCTGGAGTAAGATCCCACTGAGTGCAACAATCGCTTGATAACACTTTGTTTGCCTTTCTTGAAAGCCGGCGTCTCACGCCAGAGTCCGCACAGAGGCTTCTGTTTCATCTTGCCTGCTTCTTGCACAGATGTCGAGTTCTACCCTTTACAGTCTAGAGAGATGCTTGAGGGCTTTGCTCTGGAATAGATTCAGATGCTGGGTGGGGGTGGGGGGCTTCAGAAATAAGAGCGAGAAAGGGGAAACCCTGGAAGACGTCGTCAGGATTCAGGAAACAACCCTGGCTTCTCACAGCCCTGTCTGCTTGGAGGTTGATCTAGGCGCTCCCCCCACGGGGAGCGGTGGCTTTTTAAACCCTAGCCGTGGCAGATGCTCTCAGCACTTGGCACGCCCCACCTCATTAATCCTCATGGCAGCCTCAGTGCACACGAGGAGGAGGAGCCAAGTCGCTTGCCAGGGATCACTCAGCACAGGGTTGCAAGGCAGATTTGAACCTGGGCTGAGGGTTCCCGAAGCTGGGCTTGGCTTGCCCCGGCAGAGCCAAGGTTTTTAGAGCCACCTGCCATGGTGTCAGGGGTGTGGTTGATTTGAGGCCTCTCTGTCCCTTTACCCTCTCAGCCTTTTCCAGCTGGGTATGTGTGTGACCCTTTTGGCTGGCTGGGAAAGCTCCCCGCCCCCCTCCCTTCCGCCGCACCCTTCCCTTGGAAGGGTCCCTGAGCCAGCGGGCAGTGATCCCTGTGGCTGGGAGCAGGAGAGAACAGGAACTGTCCGGTGTTGGGTTGTAACTGGAGGACGGGTCACTGTGACCCACAGGGTGCTAGGGACAACGCGGAGAGGAGCAGCAGGCAGGGTGCTAGCAAGTCCATCCTGAAAGTTCAGAGCTGTGGCAGAAGCATGACCCAAGTCCACCCGAGTCCGTGCTTTCCCTCTCTCCCATACTCCTCCCCCCCAACACACAACACACTTAGTTTCCTTCCCTCTCAGTATGAAGGCTCTAGCCTCCTCTGCCAGGTTTTCTCTCTCTCAAGGTCCCAATCCCACCTTCCTCTGCACCTGTCCTCAGAGGCCTGTGGGCCCCACAGCACTACACCCGTCAACTCTCACTCAGCCCAGTGACTTTGAGACCATGATGTTGCAGTATGGGTGACCCAGGGAGCAGCCACTTTGGACGGGGCAGAAGGGCTGCAAGGGCCAGCCTGGGCCCTAGGGAATGAGCTCAGTAGAATTCCCCATAAGAGACACTTTGCAGCCTGCCTCTGAGCCCCATGCCCGAGGCCAAGGCCTTCATCTCCACATCAGCCCGGGGGACTCACAAGGCAGAGCCTTGTAGTCACGGTGGATTTGGTGCCTCTGGGACTGTGGGACTCCGAAAGCCACTAGCAGCAGCCTGGAGCACCTCTGCCTGCGCCCGCCTCACCTGGCCTGCATACCTTTGCAGGGAGTGAGGATGTGGGTGACCCCAGACAGGTGTGAGTCATGTCTTAAGGAAGCGGTTACTCAGAGGTGGTGAACTCAGAAACTGCTGTGCTCCCAGACAGCCTAGACCACAGGATGGAGCTAGCTATCTTGTGGGAGTTGGGCTGGGGCGTGACCATCCAAGGAACTCAGGAGAAGCAATTCTGACAGACTTAGATCCACCTTACGAAAAGGCGGTATCACCGTGGCGTGGCTCTCGGATCTCAGCTCATCACCTGTGGAATGGATGTGAAGGTCATTTGTCCCACCATCTGCAGGGCTGTGCAGACAGCGTGTAGCTTGTCCCTGATGGATGTGAGGTGCAGTGTCACATGCTACCCTTTGGGACCCCTACATCCATTTTGCAAATGGGGAGAAGGGCAGGAGGCTGCTGATTGGCTGGGCTGGCTCCAGAAACTTTCAGGTATCCGCCCTACTGAAAAAGTCCCCAGAGGCCTCTAGAGACAGGATAGCCTGGCCCCCTGGAGATGCTTTCCAGCCATATTGTCTACTCTTAACAGGCCCATGCTCGGGGTTCTGCTTGTTAGGTGTGGGCAAGGAAACATGGCCCACACAGTGCTGGCTTCGTGAGGCTCCATGTTTAAGGAAAACTTAAGAGTAAAAAGGAGTTGGATAGCTGGGTGTGCAGCTCAGTTGGTAGAGCACTGGGAAAAAGAATCTAATTATGGGCAGGAACTGTAGCTAGCCTCGCATGCTTGAAGCCCTGGGTAAACTGGGCGTGACATAGGGTGCACCTCATATCCTCGCACTGGAGGGGCAGAAGGATTGATCAGGAGTTCAAGGTCGTCCTCTGGTACATAGGGGATTTGAGGCCAGCTTGGGCTACATGAGACCCTGTCTCAAAGCAAAGCAAAACAACCAAGTAAACCCAAATTGGTTTTTTCCAGTTGGGAAATATTAAGCAATTTTAATTCCTTTTGTAGGATATTTGGAAATGGCAAACATTCGGAAGGCTGTGAGTGACATATGGGAGTCGTGTCCAGGATGCCAAGCCCCCCTCCTGGTCTTATAGAAGCACCCACATGAAGCCTAACACGTGGGAGGCAGAGGCAGATAGGTCTCTGGTTCAAGGCCAATTGGGGCTACATAGGTAGACCCCCTCTGAAAACACCGCGCTTGGAGAAGCAGAGCTCCTCTTAGAAAGGAACCTTTGCTATTTGACCTTCTCCGGTCAGGTCACCCAGCCTTGTGAAAGTCAGGGTCACCAGGTCAGATCTCTGGGGGAATGGCTGTGGTTGGCGTCTGTGCACCATGAAGGGGAGGGAGTTTAGTGGCCCAGGCCAGAGCCGTACATGGGGCAGGGGGCTGGAGACCCCTGCAGATGTGGATGGTGTGGTACTTCCCTCACCTGCGGAGGGACAGCACAGGTAATTCCTACAGGTGCTTGGGGTCACTTTAGTCTCAGGATAAAACAGCAGGCTTTCACTGTACCCATAGGATCCAGGGACTCCACCATGTGGTCTTACTGTAACATCCCCGGAAATGGGGCTGTGTAAGGTCCTCTCTCTGGAGTAGGAAAAAAAAATCTCATGTCCACTGTGCTAGGGTCTGAGTGGCAAGTGTGACTGGCCGGCTAGCCTCCTTGAACAAGGGGGGCCCATTGGGAAGAAGTAAAGCAGAGGTCTGCCTAGTCCCACTCTTCCGCCCCCCTTTCTGTGGGGACGGCATGACAGGTTCAGCCAGCCTAGACTTTTTCCCAGCCAGGCCTCAGACCCTGCACTCCAATCCAGACCCAGGAGAGCACCCAGGCAGACACCAGGCACCCCAGCCCTTGCGGGATAAGGAGGGAGTTCCCGCACTTCTCCACCTCCCTGCTCATCCTGCGCTGGCCTCCGACCTGACTACCTGTCTAGGAATTTTTATTGCAGCCCACGGGGGCACTGAGGCTGACTGACTGGAATGCCAACACGCCTGGATCTGGCAGGCGTGGGGCCGACTTCGGATAGGCAGATGTTGGCTAAGGGCCCCTGGCTTGCTCCCAGGCCCATTGGGGGGGTATCCTGGGTGTGCTGCTCAGGGCATGTCTGGGGGTTGTGGTGCTGCTTTCTGCTTTGATTTTTGTCTCGTGAATTCTGATTGCAGTTCCGTTTAACGACTTACAGGAAGATGGTGATCTTGGAGCCTGAATACCTGGCCACCATACGCTTTGAAGTCCAACAGCAGCAGTTAGGAAGCCCTTGTGTTCCCGAGACACAACTGAGCATCATGTATTCAGGAGTGCCCTCCTACCAGGGAGGACACTGACGCTCGGGAGGTTCTTAGGTTATGCCTTGTGCCTGGTAGGTGGCAGGGTCCCCATGGGCCGGCCCTAGCACCCTCTCGTATTTGCAAGACTGTGTTACGTACTTGGTCAGTGGACTCTCCCAGTTTGAATTGACGTTAGCTGTCAGTGTTGGTCCAGAACCTGCTGCTTGACAGAGGCCTTGAGCCTGGGTTCCAGAACAGGCCTTGTGTGGTCTGGTCCCTTTGAAGGGACGCCGGTGCTATCTGAAGGAGGCCAGGTGCAGGGGTCCCAGGCACTGGTGAGTTAATGAGAACCTGCTGCTCTCAAGAGCCAGGTACCCCCTCCTGAAGTCCTTGTCAGGCATGGGCGGGCATGCCCACTAAGCCCCTAGGGAGCAATTGAGACCTAAGATAGAGGCACACCATTGGGCTTGAGTCTGTCCCCTCCCAAGGAGAATGTCCTTCAGAACCAGCATCCTTGTCTCTAAAATGGGACAGTTCTCCTCAGAGACCTATGAGGGTTAGATGAAGGGCATGTGTCAGAAATGAGTTTGGTTGTTTTGTTTTGTTTTTAAGCTGTGGATTGGATTGAAGGAGAAATGGAGAATGTTTGAGGGGTGTCTAACTTCAGTGGGGAAAGCTAGAAAATTCCTACGGGAGATGCTAGAAAGGGTTCAAAGGCGTGAGCAGGAGTTCTTCCTAGGGAGAAGCAGGCTTCATGAGGTTGGAGGCCCAGTCATGTCAGGATTTCTTTGTCCCCATTTGTTCGTAATTATATGAGGTGGGTGATGCTGGCACCCAAGCTGTGGGCTTAGTGAGGTGTCTCTGAGCCTCCATGACATTAAGCTTCAAGTGCCACTGTGTGCTTGAATTGTGTTTCAGCTACTGAATGCCCACTGTGCGCTAAACCTCAGGTTCTGTGAGTACACACAGTGCCAAGAAGCCAACGAGGAGACCTGTGACTGTGCACCCCAACTCTCAGGATCCTGCAGGGAGGACTGGGCCCTCAGTCTGTCTCTTTGTAGATGCCTCCCACTTACCATGGGTGTCAAGCCAGAGTCTCAGTCTTGAGGTGTGCCACTATTTGGGAAGCGTGGTAGAGAGATGGGCAGCACTCGGAAGCCATGGCTTCAGTGCCCTTCTCTTAGGTTACAGGTTCTAGGGAGGAGCCACAGAGCTGCAGTGAGGCCAGAGTCAGCTGGTGTCTCGGTCACGAATGAGCCTCAAAGCCAGATTTGCACCCCGTCTCTGAGTGTGTCCTAGGATAGGGTGGAGCAGTGGGCTCCCCAGTTGCACATAGACCTGTTGGCTCCAGGTGTCCATGAAAATGGAAAATACTTGAAAATGTGTGTGCTGTTACATGAGTGCTAACTGTCTTAATAATAGAAACCCAGAGCCAGATAGCGGGGTCAGTGCTGAAAGATCAGAGAGACAAAGGAGCAAGCCACAGCCAGCTCTTTCCTTGCTAACTCCTCGGCCTAAAAAGGGCTGAGTTCTTGTCTCCTCCCGCCTTATATTCCTCTCTCCGCCCAGCCATATCACTTCCTGTCTGTCTGTACAGACCTCCAGACCTCTATGGTTAACTAGTGGCTAGCTCTGCCCTCTGATCTTCAGGCAAGCTTTATTTGTTACCACTCAAACAGAGTATCACCACAGTTGACTCTTTGTCATTGTTTTCTGAACAGACGTGCAGCCCTCACTGCCTAGGGTTATATCCCTGCTGGGCGTAGAGCTCGGGTTCCCTGGATCTTAGTGTGTGCTCTACTCCCGACCCCCTCAAACCCTTCTCCCTCCCGAGATGCACGTCAAATCACCTAGAGGGGACTGGAAAAAAGAACCCAAAGCATTGTGCTGTGAACATGGGCACAGTGTGCCCAAGTGACCGTTCAAAAGACAGACTCCAGACAGAGCTGGCTAGTGTGTCCCTCCCTCCCTAGTGACAATAGCCTGATTCTTCCGACTGCGCTAAAGACAACAGAGTGCTCCTTCTTTAACTCCAAATTCAAAGAATTCGGTGAACGATTAGAACAAAAGTCAAAGTGTCCCTGTCGCTGTCAAGTGGAGCTGGGACTGTTCTGATATTCTCAGGTGTGGCTGCCCTGGGGCTGGGGGAGGGCATGCCCTGGGAATTTGGGAACTAGGGAGGAGCCAGGAGAGATAGCCAAGGGAGTGAGGTGGCCACGGGGAAACAGACTGTCACTCGGTTGTTATTGGGAGCAGACGGCCACATGAACCACTGTGGAGAGTGATTGGCCACAGGGAAACGGGCTTCCATGTGAGCTGCCCCGGAGAGTGAGTCACGTGGGCAGCCCTGGGGAAATAGGCCGCCTCTTGAGTCGCCACAGGGGGTGAATGAGCTACCAAGGGGTTTAAGTGACCCTTGGAAGTTGGGGGAGGGGTGGCACAAGGAATGGGTGCAGGCCTGTCTTCCCCTATGGCTCTTTCTTTATATATTTTACAGTGTACGCCTGAATGATGGAAGAAGGCATCAGATCCCATTACAGGGGGTTGTGAGCCACCATGTGGTTGCTGGGAATTGAACTCAGGACCTCTGGAAGAGCAGCCCTTAACCCCTGAGCCATCTCTCCAGACACCCCCCCCCCATGGCCATTTCTTAGTGGGGTAAAGACAAGTCCCCACCAAGTTGTCAGTGTCCCAGACACCACTGCTCCTTTGGATGTGTGTGGCTGGAAGTTCTCCAGGGACTTCTGTGGCTCCGCTATCCACTGGGTTAAGTTGTCCCAGTGGGCTAGGGGTGTCCTGGTGAGGGAGCCCTCGCCCTGAGGCTGGCCTGGGTCTCAGCCTCCTCTGTTGAACGGGTTAATGCAAGTGTCCAGGCTTGGGTTGCTGAGGAGGGAGTGAGCAGGTTTAGAGCAGCTGGGGAGACCTTAGTTAGCTGTTGCTGGGCAGTGTGGCCATCATCTCCAGAAGCCCTTTCTGCACCAGAGCCAGGCCGTCTGAGTAGGCCTTCATCCTAAACGAAATGCTTGTAGAACAAGTGAGAACACCTTGTGGTGCTAGCCTGACTCCAAAGGTCAGGATTCGCAAGGTCCAGAGAAGGGTCAGTAGGGACCAGCTTGTGGCTCCTTCCCTGACTGGTCAGGAAGACCCTCAGTCTGGTCTGTCACGGCTGCCTGGCTGCGCCTGACTGACTGAATTTTAGTGTGGCCGTTTAAGAGAGAGTGGGGACTGTTACGAGGACTGACCGGAGACAGACAGAAGATCCCAGGCTCCCAAGTTCCCAAAGACCCATCCAGGCCTGAGCCCTTGTACTGGAAGGGTCAGACTGTGTGTGGTGTTCCAGAAGTGGTTCAGTCATCTCCATAATGCCAAGTTCCCAACCAGCCAACCAGCATTTCTCCCTGGGGAGGTCAGGCCCAGTCCCCACCACACAAAGCCTTGTCTCACACTGAGATTGGCAGTCTAGACGTCTTTGCTTCCTTTAGTTCTGAAGGGTCAGGGTTTGGGGGTGAGCCCAAGTGGGATTTAGGCTGAGACAAGAAGGGGATGGGTAGTGGGCCAGAGAAGCCAGCGTCAAAGGAGGTGGTGGTAACCCAGCATGCAACCAGCCCACCATCCAAACCCAGGCCACTCCCGACAGAGACGCCCCGTGCAGCCCAGTCCAGCTGACACCCACTGGGTTTGTGTGCCCAGCACTACTTAGCTGACACTGGCTAAATAAAACCCCATGGCCTGTGCCAATAAGTCTGGGGCAGGCTGCCAGCCGAGACAAAGGCCCAAAGGCAGTGTCGGGCCAGGGCTGTGCCAGAGGAACTCCGGGCGCTCTGTGCCTGCCTTTGCCCAGTCAGGGGAGGCCAGGATGTCTGAGGCCTTGGCAAGAGAGAGACAAGTGGAAAAAGTCCCTAGTGAGACAGGAACCACAGCTCGGCCGAGTCACCGTGCCTGCTGGTGACAAGAAGGTCTAGCATGTACCACGTGAGAGCCACAGCTGGCCAGGGAGAGGCAGACCTCCCAGCTGGTTCTACAGCAGGGTCCTTACTGCCCTGAGCCTCAGTTGCCTTGCTAGGAACACGGCGCTCTGGCAATATCCACAGACTTCTTTCTCAGAAGCAGGAATGTGTGTAGGGTGTTAGTGGCACTCAGTGAGCGGTAGGACCCGGGCACCCAGCAGAACTTCCCACAGTCCGACAACCCCCTCCGTCCCCTCTGCCATCACTGCGCATGCACACAAGCTCTCCTCCTAAGGGCAGGCATCCTAGGAATTGGCATTTAATGCAGTCCAGGCACAGAGGCCTCATCCCCAGCGTGACACCGTCATAACGAAAAGAGGGCCAGACGTGAAACTGATTGGTCTGAGCCGGGCTGGAAGGTGGTGAAGCTACCTGCTGGGTGAGGAAGATAGGTTCTGAGGCCATGGCGCCATGGCCAGCCACCCTAAGAGCAGCTCCCAGAAGTGAAGGGGCCACCTGGAGGCAGAGGGTGGCACCTATTACATGAGGTCCTTGGTCACCTGTCTTCTCAAGATACCGATCCTTTTGCAGCTCTTCCGTGCCCAGGAGACGTCCCCAGGGCTGGAGAGTTACAGGGTTCATCACCACGTAAGCCAGTGTCGTAGGAGCCGCTGCTAACATTGGGATGGAAGATTGTCTTGGCTTTCCAGAGCTCCCAAGCCCATGGGGGACAAGGAAGAACAGGAGTTCGAGGACTTGGAGCGCCTCAAGTGTTAGAGAATGTTGTGGGGTTCGAAGCAGAAAAGGGGTAGCAGCTGCCGGTCGATAGCAGAGGAGCGAGGGGCAAAGAGGGGTCATCTGCCGAGCTCCAGGGTGCTGGTGATGGGCCCCTGGGGCAGGTTCAAGGGGAAGTTTGAGGTCATGGTGAAGGCAGAGGCCACAGAGACAGACCTGGGCCACCCAGAGAAACAGCCTTAGCGTTGATGGATGAGACTGGTCTTTCACAGAGCCCAAGGCATAGGGAGATGGCAGACCAACGAGGTCCTGCTTGATAGATAGGGTGTTGTGGGGTTTGTAGACAACTTCTATAACCTACTGTTTCACTTGCTCCTGAAATGGATCCTGAACGTGTCCCTCCGGGTTTTTCCTAGTCTCCTGAATAATTCATCGCTTCCCTTCAGGCCGGAGACCCTGTGTTGGAGGATAACCCTGCCAGACAGGTTTTATTTGCCTGATTGGCCAAGAGCTTTCCTGGGTATTGGCTGTGGGGAAGCTTCTGAAGCCAGGGCTGGGTTGTTTGAGAAAGGTGTGGTAGTTGATTAGTTTTGTCTGTCAGATTAGTTTTGTCTACCCGGGTGGCTAGACAAGGGGTGTGTATAGCAGGACCTATTGCAAAAGTTGAGTGAGTTCTTTATCGGCTTGCTTGGGGCACTCTGGGCAAGTCCCCTTTGCTATGGCTTTGGAGCCCAACTGCTAAGTAGCAGGCTATGGAAGCCATCTCTCCATCACTGGAGAGCCTGGGGCAAGTCCAGTCAGGATAAGAAAGGATCCACTCCTGCTTAGTCCCTAGACGGAGTGGACGGCTGCCCCAGGGTCCCTCTGTGCCCTTCCCTGGGATGCTCTAGGGACCCGCATATCTGTCTAGAGAAGCCTGGGTGCTTTCCTCAGACAGCAGGACCATGGTTGTGGATTCAGGAAGAACATATGAGGAGCAGCCATTAAACATAAGAGTGTGATAGCTGGCCATGGCGGCATATACCTTAGTCACAGCACTCTGGAGGCAAAGGCTGGTGAATCCCTGAGGTCAAGGCTAACCTGGTCTACAAAGCGAGTTCCGGGATAGCCAGGGCTGCTGCATAGAGAAACCCTGTCTTAAAAGACGAGAGAGAGAGAGAGAGAGAGAGAGAGAGAGAGAGAGAGAGAGAGAGAGAAGAGACCGAGACCCCCACAAAACAAACAAACAAACAAAACCCAGAAAAGCACTCAGGGCTGTCCCAGAACATGGAGGCTGTGGGCTGTGGCTCTCCTTCTAGGGGCCTGTCCAGAAGCGGTTCCCTGAGGGTCCTTAGGACTGGCACGGCCTCCTTTACCAATGGCTCTGTGGATCCTCTCCTGGGATCCTGTGCCCAAGGGCTGGGAAGTTCTCGAAGCTCTCACTGTGCCCAGCTCTTCCCTCACCATGGCCAGTCTCACACTCAGCATGCTGGGTTGCCCTCCTCCCTGCCTCCTCATCTGGGGACTGAGGCAGGTGCTTCCTGTCACCTACTTTACCTGTGACCCCAGAGGGCTCTGTGCCCAGTCCTACAAGGAAGACTGTTGTTTCACATGGAGCCGGCCGTGTGAGGGCAGTGGTTGTGACAGCCGTCTGGTGTTTGGAACTGAGCTCACAGTTGAGGAAACTGAGACCAGAGGTAACTGGATGTGGACCACAGCCTGTCAGTCGTGGAGTGGGGCTTTGATCTGTGTACATGGCCCATGTCTGCATGCCAACATTCGGGAGTCAGGAAGGCAGGGCACAGAGCAGACAAGGCCCAGAGGCCTCTTACCGTGGACTCCGCATGGCTTGTATGTGGCAAAGGAGGCTGCAGGAGGGAATGACCCTCTTTGGGTACCAGGCAGCCACAAGTCTTGCCCAGAGAACCACAACCCCAACGGAAAGAAATTCGAGGCCCCTATTTGGGACCCCTGTCCCTGGTGGCTGTCAGGTTGTTACTAGGAAGTGGTGGTGGTATCTGGGTGTGGCCTATGCTGAAGCCCAGTTCCTCCAGGGTATGGTTCTAACTCCTTTTAACCTAGTATGAGCAAGTAGAGGGGCTTTAAGGGTCACTGTAAGTCTGTCCCAAGGACACACCAGAGCCACCTCCTTATGGGGAACAAAGGACAACTCTTTCTAATGCCTGTAGACAATAGAAGAAGGAAGGACCCCCATCAACAAACACAAAATGAAAGGTGCACCCCAAAGTTCCCTCTTATTCCCCCTCCCCCTGCTCAAATATGCGCTCCCCTATGCATGCCAAGAGAACCCTTGGCCTAATACCCACTTCTAAGTGGACACTACCACCTCCGACCTGTGGCTCCTAGGTAGGAGAGCCCTTTCAGCACAACTGGATTAGTCAGAGCCTTGCCAGGAGAACAGTCCAGAAAGCAGTGGTCAGGTGATCCCCCCCCATGTTTCTCTCCAGCCCACTCCCCCTCCCCACCCATCAGCAGACCCAAACCAGACCCATAACTTAGCATTTTCATTTAAGTCCATCTGACAAATTGTAGCCAGAGAAAGCCACCGGGGGTCTGTAAATGGCTACTTTGTCAGCGAGTCTCTGCTAGCTGTAAAAAGTCTTTTGTTGTGTGTCTAGACTGCACGCCGGCAGAATATTTGGTCTGTGTGAGGGGAGAGACCTGGCTGGGTTCATTTACCGGCTTATTTCAAGTGGGATTTCAGAACACTGAATCATGAAGCATTGTGGGCTCGGCCTTCGCCTGCCCACACCGGCCTTTCTTGTTTCAGTCGGTTGTTTTTTTTTTTTTCTGCCTGCTTGGGCAGTTAGTGCAACGGTGCCCTGGCGAGGGCCAAGGGACTGCGCTGTACAGCGTCTTTCTTGTGTAATTGTCCTCTTTATGACTGTCTAGACGTCCCGCAGATGTGTGTTCTCGGGGGAAATGACTTTTCCCTCTGCCCACACTAAGTGGAAGGTTGCAGACGCCACGCTTCCCGGTGGACTGCCTGCCCCGCCTCGGAATGTTCTCCTCTTATCCCTTACATGAGGGCATTTTGCCTGCTGGCAGGGTCTCGGAGTTTATAACACAGCTACTTGACCCGTGCCAGTTTATACCCAGGAGCGGGGTGGGTTCGGAGAGGGGGCATGCTAGGACGTTCTGAGTGTTCTCCTTTCTGAGGGTGAGCAGGGTCCACATTCTCTTCTGCAACTTATCTGAGCGATTCTTTTTGCCTTTCTTCTGTTCTCTTCCTTTTTCCCCCTCCTTTCTTCCTTGCACAGACACAGAAAGTGATTTCATAAGGAAGTAAATATTGGGGTTACTTAAATGGGCCCGAAGCTTTGTTCTGCCAAATAAAGTCATTAATTAGCCTCATTGCCATAGCGACTGGGCCATTGTTGCTTGGGATTAAAAGGGGTGGGTGCTTTGGTGGAGAGGCTCTGGGGACCCAGCTGCCCATTGCCACAGGAACCCAGGCCCCAGTCAAGTCCCTCAGAGCCACAGCAGCCAGATCTGCCCCTCCCTCACAGCCTTCTCCCCAGGTCCTCGTGAAGAGGAGAGCCTTCCAGCCCTCCTTGCCCTGCTCTCCGTGGACTTGGGAGCCCAGTGGAGCTGAGGTCCTGCTGTCTGTCTAGGCCCAGGGCTGGGGTTGTAGCTGACCCTGCAAGCCTCTTTTAGAGCCAAGGCTGAGGATAGAGGCCTGCCTTGTCCTGTCCAGCTCCAGCCAGACCCTTACTCCCCTCTCCAAACCGTCCTCCCTGCCGTGAGCGTAAATTCCTGCCCTCCTCCTGCAGCGTGAATTTTCCCTCTGGTTTTTTACACAGTTGGGGACACAAAAGGTGGGAAGGATGTCTCTACCATATGGTGCCAGGGACCCCTCGACCTGAACTTCTTTCTACCACATGAAGGAGGTGGTCTCACTGGCCTGAAGCCCACTTATGCACCCCAGCACCCAGGAGGCAGGAGGCAGCTTTACTCCCTGCACAGCTGTGGGTGTGACTTGAGGGAGTGAGGGCAGCTCCTGCCAGCTTGCTCCCAAGCTGAGGTCCTTCTTCCTCCTCTCTGCTTCCTTATCCTCTCCCCACCCAGCCCAGAGACCAATAGATTCTTGGGCAGCACAGAGGAGGGGAGAGCAGTTTGCTGTGAGTAAGCTGAGACGTTGCTGAGGTTTTTCTCCTGGTCCCTATAGTTATTATCTTTAAGGTGAAAACTCCAAAAGCAGGTATTTTGAGGGGAAGAAACTGAAGGAACAAAGCCCAGGACAGACAGACAGCACCTACTAGTCTGTAAGGCATGTGTGTGCCCACACTTCTGTCCCTGCCCCCCAGGACCGCCTTGGGCATGTGCCTTAGGAGGCTGGGTCACCCATAGAGTTCTGGGTGCTCTGCTGGCGCCACTGCTGTGCCATGGAAGGGTCTGTCCTGGGCGTGATTGGTGGATTAGGCTCATGGTGATCAGTCACCGAGCCGACGTGGGATAGTATGCCTGTTCCTCTCCCTAAACTGGCCTTGTTCACCATATCAAAAACGCACCCTCAGGTGGGCAAGGTGGTCCAGCTGCCAAGCCTGACAACCCGAGTTTGATTCTCGGGGTACACGTAGCAAAAGAAGAGAACTGATCCCTACAATGTTGTCCTTTGACCTCTGCTTGCACGTGTGCCCTGGCAACTCCCTCACCCCCAATAAAATAAATCAACTGTAAAAATAATTAAAAATTATGTACCCTCAGGTGGAGTCGGTCAGTCAGAGGAACTCGATTTGTTTGCTTATTTGCACCTGATGATGTCTACTGACTTCTTCCTAACTGGCAAGGGACCCCTGCTCCGTCTAACATGAGCAGTCTTGCCTCACCTCGCTTAAGGAGAGCTGAAGGCCACCCCAGCTCAGAGACACCACAGGAGGGGAGTTGAGCAAAGTCTGGGATGACTCTCCCCCTCCCTTCTCCCCCCCTTTCTTCTCTGTAGTTGAGAAACCAAGTTTGAAGCTGGCTCTGGGCACTGCTGTATTTAGGAGGCGAATTGCTGCTCATGTGTCAGGCAAAACAGATGTGGCGGGGAGACAACATCTATTTTCATAATTCGGAACAAATCTGGCGAGCCGCCTTCCTTTTCAGCGGGGCCTGCTCAAGCAGAAAGCCCGGCTCCCCAGCAGCCTTTAGCTGAAGTATTTATAGCTCCATTGAACTTTCCTTCTGGGATGAACTGCTTTCTGTTGGTGTGGGCCCCTGGACTCTGGATGGGGGTGAAGTCTGCTTTAGGGGCATCTCAACATGGGGACACATCTATCTATCCTTTTGTTTTCTGGGTTGTGGGGGTGTCAGCTGAAAGCTGAACTTGGGGGGCACAATTTAGCTGGCATCAGACCCCTAACATCTGGACAGATGCAGGATGGAACCCCCCTCCCCCCAGCCCACAGAGGTTTTGTGTTGAGATTGGAAGGGAACTTGACTGGCACTTCTCACCTCCTGTGAGGACAGCCAGGGTGGCCTGCCTGAGGTCCCACGGTGGTCTGACAGCTGAGCTGGCCTCCTGCCTGAGTGCTCAGACACTGTGCTGAGCGATACCTTTAAACACTGGAGCCTCTGCTTCAGCCTGGCCATACCTGGCCGTGTGTGTGTCTGAGTGCCAAGAAAAGCAGGGTTGCTTTGGGAGCCTGGGCCACCGCACATTCCCTTGTCAAATAAGCGGGCCCCTGTGTGCTGCTGAAGGGGCTGGAGGTGGGCTGGTGATGAAGGAGCCCTTGTCCCTGGGCATCTAAGATCTGGAGATAAAGGGAAGGCAGAGAAGTCTCAGGTGGCCCAATATTGGGGGTCATATAATCATGTGGGGTAGTTGTGGGTAGAGGCTGGGCAATATGGGTGGAGCAGTTGGAGTGGGAAGATTGACTCCCACAGGGTGAGATGCCAAAAGGCAGGGGTATCTCCTAATACTTTTGTGGTGACTACATCCAAGACTCAGCTTGCTGTGTCACCCTGGAGAGGGACCGGCCAGCTTCCACCCTGGGTGCAAGTGGAGTGTTCAGCCCAGCTGTCCCTGCCTACCCAGCACAGGTCAAAGACAGGCATTGTCCAGAGAGCCTGCTGGATGCGGCACCTTGCACTGGTGTGTCTGATGAGCAGAAGCCCCGCCTGGGTTCCCTGGTGTGAGCCAAGCTCTGAGCTGTGTGCGAGTGAGGATGCCAGCGTGGGCATCCTGTATCTAGGCACCAGCTCTGCTTGCTGAGCTGACTCCTCTGAACAGCTCCTTTCCTTTCTGGCCTCTACTGGTTCCTCTGACCCCAGAGACCCCCCCCCCCCCGGCATAGAGGAGGGGTGTTTTTCCCGGGATCACTGAAGGACTCCCTAATGCCAGCTGGCCTCAGCATTTTCTCTTACATTTGAGCTAGAGGAGGGGCAGCCTGGTGGGGACCCGGCAGGTCGCAGTGGACACTTGAGGGGTGGGTTTGACTTTGGATGTAAGACTTCCAGCAGTACAGATCTGTAAGCTTAGACTCCAGCACACATTGTATGCGAATCCTCTCCCTGCTCAGCTGTCTGTGCGTTGACTACACACACAGGTCGCCACCACTCCCCACCAGGAAGCCCTCCTGCCTCCTGCCCCGCCCCTAAGCAGCTGTCTCCTTGTCCCATGCCCCAGGAGCAAGGGCTTTCTTTTCCTGAGTTCCTGCCTCAGGATGACTGCACTTCCAGTTCTGAGTTGTTCTCGCCCCCATTCACCCTCATCTTTCCCCAGCTCAGAGAGGCCGTCCCTGGTCACCACCGCTGGCCCAGTCTTTCTCCCCAGCGCTCACAGCTTGCCCTGAGAGCTAACTTGAAAGCTGAGGGAGGATCTGTCCCTGGAGGGGGTGCAAGGGCGCGTTGAGTCGGGGGACCTTTGCTTGTGCTGGGGTTACACTGACAGTTTATAGTGTTACAGTGCTGTAACCGTTGCGTGGACACTGGACACACCTGAAGTGCTTTCGTGGCTGATAGGTGGACGCTTCGCTCAGGCACTCTGAGTATTTGATGGCATGCAAGGTGCAATGGCTGAGGGAAGGAAACCCTCAAAGTCGCCATCCCCCGTGCCTCCACACCCTCCCCCCCCCCCCAGCCACCACTGCTGGCTCTTGTTCACCTTTAGAAATGAGGCTGAAGGGTCTTTTCTCATTGGAGAGACAACAGGAGCCACCACCTCCAGGTGACTTAGAATTTTCCCTCTGCGTTTCTAAATTTTAAATGGTGTGTTTAGAATTAAATCCTTAAACCTGGGAGCCAGACTTCAAGTTGAAGGATGACAGCCGAGGGCTGGTTCCATGTGGTTGCCTGCAGTAGCCAGATGGCAGGTGCTGGGAGGGGAGCGGGGGGAGGCTGAGATGGGGAGACTGGGATGGAAAGAGGGGGAGGCTGGGATAGAGAGAAGGGGAGAGACCGGGAAGAAGAGGGGGGAAGGCTAGGATGGAGCGGGGAAAGGAGGCTGGGCTGGGAAGGGGATGAGAAGGAGATGGGACAAAGAGGGGAGGGGGCTCCCATTTGGCATTTGTGCTTGTATAGCCCACACTGTATAGCACACTGCCGTCCTGGGGTTGGCTGGGTTGGGCCCCAGCGACGGTTGCTGGGGATACCCTCTACAGGGTGGTCCTAGTGACATGAAGGGATGGTGCCTTCCCAGACCACTCACTTAGGGAGGGATAAACCAAAATCTTATTTTGAGATGGCAGTGGCCCTACCACCAGCTTCCAGCACCTTCTGTGGCCACAGCCCCGAGGCGGGGAGTCCACCATTCCAGTTCTGCACTGAGCAGCTGTCCTTTGGGCTGTGTGCGTTTCCTCTGTGTCCTTTAATCTCGTGCAGATTTGTGTCGCCGCCACCCTTGAGCCCCACAACAGTCCCGTCCCGGAGACTGTGCGTCCTTCCCTTTACAGCCACACACGCCTCCTCCTCGCCTCCCAGCGTCTAATCTGCTCCCCAGCGCTATAATTTTGTCATTTCAAGGATGTTACATAAATGGGATCATACGGTGTATAGCTCTCGGAGATTGCTTTTCGCACTCCGCGTAATTCCCTGGAGGTTTACCCGGGTTGCCAGGCGAAGCTGCAGCTGGTTCCTTTTAATTGCTGAGTAGTATTCCAGGGTGTGACTGCGGGGCACTTATCTGACCCTTCACTGTGGAAGGTGCCTTAGCTTGCGCCCGACTGTTGTCTGCGGAGAAAGCTTCCGTGGGGCTTGGGGTGAATGGAAGCCTCTGCTTTGGTGATCAGTGCTTTTGAAAGACCTTTAACTCCTCACTAACACCCCCTCTCCTATCCCCCACCCTAGCACTGCGCCCTTCTCTGCTCCTGGTGCAGGAACTTTGGCGGTGAAGCCCTTAATGTCAAAATCAGTCTTAGCTTCTGGGGCACAGCTCCGTGGGTGCAGTGCAGGGGAGACGGATTGGGCTCTCTCGAAGCAATTCCTGGCAGGCGGTACACGAACACCAGTAACCAGGCAGGCAGAGGGATAAAGATAATTATGGCCGCCGGGTGAGCTGTTGCCTGTGAAGCTCCCTGTGCTGGCTACTCTCTGTTTAGTAGTCAGTCCTCCAGGAAGCCAAGAGGTTCAGCTGCCGTGTGGACGGGGCAGGAAGATATGGAGAAACCCCAGAACAGACATTATTGAGTTCCTCCTAACCAAAGCAGGCCTCCCATTGACGCAGAGAGATGAGGATCGAGGGTGTAGCTGGGCCGAGAGACTCAATGAGGATGCTCTTAGCAGGCAAAACCATCAACAAAGGTCCTGGGTAGGGGCGACAAATGGGCCAGCAGGGCTGGAGTGTGAGCCGTAAAGAAACTGAGAGGTGCCGTGATGGGGGGAGGGGAGCATCATCCAGGGTTTTAATATGCAGTGGGCAGTCACCAACAATCCCACCCGTGGTTGTTAAAAACCGCCATAGTTGCTGGAGTAGGAATATTTGGGGGAGGGAATGGGGCAAGTGGGGGGTGACAGACAGAAAAAGGATGACAAAGACATATAAAACCTTTGCTCTTGAGAGGGGATCCGCAAGGTCTCCACAGCCCTGACTTTGGTTGAAAGCATCACCCCAGCTTCCTAATACCCCTTTACACAAAGAATCTGAAATATTATATTTGGGGGCCTCATCCCAGCCCCTGGCACCCATCTTTGGAACGGAGCAGGAAGCCATGACGGGGTGTGAGGTGTATGGTGGAATCTTTTGTGACTGGACCCACAGCTCTGAATCCTGAGATCAGGAGAGGTCACCTCCACCATTGCTGAGCCCTCGTGGGTCAGTCCTGAGATGGTTTCTGTCTACTGTTTCTTACTTGCCTGTCGTATATCAGCCACCACAGGTCATAAATAAACATGTAGCTAACGTCTTTGTCACTCTTGTCCCCTCCTGGTCAGTCAAGCTGCTGGCTCTGTTACCTAATGCTGGAGTCCATTTTCCTGCTGTGTATCAGCTGGTGCTGGGATGGCCGGGACATGAGTCCTAGCTTGGGTACTCCACAAGCCACTCAGGAGGTTGATACAGTAGCTCCCTGTGAGTGTGCTAGGCAGTGGGGCAGAGCAGCTGCTCACAGTCCCTAGAGTGGGTGGTACCGGTGTCTGCATTCATACCCAGAGGAGTGCCACCTGCCCTCACCCCATCGCAGAGGAAGGCATCTCTGCAGCTTCCCCTTTCCTTGGAGACTAGGCAGAGCCTTGCCCTTCCTGGGATGGGAACTTCCTGCTTATGGAGTTGTGTGGAAAGGAAACAGCAGCTGGGGCTGTAAGAGGCTTCAAGTTGTGGGAAGCTGGGAGACTGTGCACTTCCTTCTTGGGGTTGGCTTTGCAAGTTGCCTGGAAAGGAACAAGAAGAGACACAGACAGTTGGAGGCGTGGGGGAGGGCCCCACAAGTTTATACCCCAGACCAACCTAAGTGGACAGAGCTGCTGTAGGAGCGAGGAACTCATAGACTCTGGAAACCCTTTCGTGTGCTCTGTGGCTGGCATCTCCGAGCCTGCCAACCTAGACACAGCTCTTCCTGTAGGCACCAGTCCTCCTTGATGGTTAGCCAGCGTATAGGGGACCCTCAAAACTGTCAGAGAGAAAGGGCTAACCTTTGCCCTAGGCACTCCCCCAGGTTCTGAGTCCTACACAGGAGGGTGAACCAGGTGCAGCCTGGGGCGACAGGTTATCCTGAGGACTCGCATCACCTAGTGCAGTGTTCATTCAGAGACTGGGGCCACTGGCCTCCTGCTGCTGCTTCTGGAGACTGGAGGTGGGGAAAGCTGGAGTCGAGGCTGGCCTGAGAGTAATGGCAGCTGGCAAAATGCCTCACCTCACCAGTCATATGCTCACTTACAGATCATGTGACTGCACCGCCAGGCCCCTGTGTCCCCTTTAAACCGTGTGACCCGGGGACAAGCCTCCCTAAGTCTTAGACTTGTTTGTTTGTTTTTGTTTTTCAAGACAGGGTTTCTCTGTATAACAGCTCTGGCTGTCCTGGAACTCACTTTGCAGACCAGGCTGGCCTTGAACTCAGAGATCTACCTCCCTCTGCCTCCTGAGTGCTGGGATTACAGGTGTGCGCCCCCACCATCCGGCAAGTCTCAGACTCTTCCTCCCTAACATGAAGTAACCAGAGGTCAAAGGCACAGCCTGAAGAGCTGAAGGGACCGTCGTGTAAAATGACGGTGACCCCTCCACCTGCCTGTCGTTAACACTCCTAATGGTATCAGTAGATGTAGGAGATTGTAGATCACTGATCATGTGTCCAAATGAATCTAAGCACCAGTGAACTCAGCTGGGATGTCGGGGCTCAAGCCGAGTCCCTGTGCCCTGGAGCCTGGGCCTGGCAGCAGGTTAGCGCTACTCAGAGGAGTGACAGATCTGTCAACAGGAGGAAGTCTTTCTTGTAAGATAGTTCTCTGCAGTACATGCAGACTGCAGCGGGTTGCTGGTGTGCCCTGTCCCCGAGAGGTGCGTGCCCCTGGCTTGTGTCTGTCTACCTCTTGATGCAGAGACTCCTGCGTCCACTGCACAGCCGACGGCCGTATTTCTGTCTACACAGTGCACCGGTCATCTCAGGCCACTAGACCAATACATTGGGGACTGTGTGACTCAGACAACAGACAAGGATCTTCTCGAGGTCTTGAGAAGAGAGGTGCTAACAACCGGCACATTTGGGTCCAGACGAGGACTGATTTCCTACTTGTACAGACGAGGAGAGGCAGGGAGAGGAGCCCTGAGCTCCCTGGGATCAGGGTCCCATCCTTAGGAACACTGTAGCCCCACCTCCAAGTACACCTGGGGAGGGGTGGACCGGTCTCCTTTTCCAGCAGCAAACTCTGTCTTGTAGGCTTCTCGTGATCCAGGCAGCCTGCAGTTGGCTTTCCTGTGGGATTCTCACGCCAACTGGATGAGGGGGGCACTGTTTGGTCGTGGGAACTGGAGGTTGGGAAGCCACAGCTTCATAAACTGGGTCATCACCCCATGTGAGGCTGCGTAACTGGATTTGGGGGTTGTGAAAAAGCTGGCAACGGGAACGGGTTTCTGAATAAAATGAACTCAGTCAGAGTACAGCGACTCTTGGGTGTTGCTCACCGTGCTCCTCCGTGTTGCCCCACTGGGTCTCACAGGGTGTGCGCCCTCGTGCCCCACGTTGCCAGTGGACACTGCCTGCAAATGCCTCAGTTCAGATCTGCGAGCGTCATGTGTCATGAGTTGCAGTGTTCTGCTGAACATACTGTTTTCTGCTCTCATTGAAACAGGATAGCTTAGTTATGGGAAACAAAGGCTTCCAATATTTCCTTACCATCGTTCCTCAGCATTTATCAAGTTAGTATATCTTTGCATTGGATTATATTAAGATTTAAAATGATGGAGGAAATGATGATCTGTCTATGTGTTACTCTCATTGGTTAATAAAGAAACTGCCTTGGCTTTTAGATAGGTGGAGTAGACAGAACAGAATGCTGGGAGAAAGAAAGCATAGTTGGTCAGAAGGAATGGAGCCAGCCGCCAGGTCAGATATGCTGAATCTTTCCCGGTAAGCCACCACTTCGTGGTGCTACACAGATTATTAGAAATGGGTTAAGCAAGATGTGAGAATTAGCCAAGAAGAGGCTAGAGCTAATGGGCCAAGCAGTGTTTAAAAGAATACAGTTTCCGTGTAATTGTTTTGGGTAAAGCTAGCAGGTGGCCGGAGCTCAGCGGTGGGAAGTGGCCCACAGCTCCTTCTACATTAAAATATATTTATTTTTATTTTATGTATATGAGTGTTTTGTCTGAATGTGTTCTGTGTGTGTGTGTGTGTAGACCAAAAGATAATGTCACATCCTCTGGAATTGGAGTTATAGACAGTTTTGAGTCACCTGATACCAGTGCTAGGAACTGAACCCCAGCCCTCTGGAAGAGCAACAAACAGTCTTCTTAACCGTGGAGCCCACTTTCCAGACCCCAAGTTTCTCTAAGAAGGAAAAAAAAGTCATTTAATGAATTCTGATTTGGAATTAGGACAGGATTTTCAATAATTTCAACAATGGCCCCAAATATCTGCCTACCGTTTTATAGTACATATTCATACACGTTTATCTTCTCAGTGTCTACTGTTACAAAACCAAAACGTCAGTCACCTCCAGAAAGATGTTCCATCCTCCAGGACCAGATATTCACCCAGGATTTAATTCTTTATATAAAATAAATAAGCATGCCCATCTCATTACTACGCAAATTGCTTTCATACTTGATTGATAACAAAATTGTACACATGCCAAAGAATGATTTTTAAATAAATCTCTTTGTGTTTTATTAGCAATAAATGTTTGATTCATACACTTGTTTTATATCCCTATGTGCCCAGAGATTCCTAATATTCTCTAATGTACAAAGGAAGCTTCCAGGGTGGGTGAGATGGTTCAGCAGGGTACTTGCTACCAAGCCTGACACGAACTGAATTAAATCCCTGGGACCCACAAGGTGGGAGGAGAGAACCAACTCCTGCAGGTTGTCCTCTGGCCTCCCCATATGCACCCTGCCACCCCTACTAAATAATGAAGTGTTACACGATTTTCTCCTTAGACGGGGTCAAGAGTGGAAAGTGTTCGTACTTGAAAACAAGCCCTTGAAGGTTAGGTCTGGGGTCACACCAGGGGAACGCAGGTGTAGTCTGTGAGCCGCTGCGGGACTCCTAGGTGGCAGGTCCTTGCTACTTGACTGGCCTTCGAGCATTACTGTAGCCTCCAACATGGAGGAGAGGCTAGTAACGGAGACTCCAGGAGTCTCTTTGCCGTGGTCTGGTTTTGTGCTGTAGTGGTCATAGGAAGTGGCTCTTGGGCAGCCAGTGCTGGGTCTTGAGGGGCGATGAGACCTTCTCTTCACATGTTTCAGGCGTGCCAGGCTCCTGCCCAGTGTGCGTGCCTGCTGTACCAGATTCCATGCTGACAGAATGGCACCACGGACAGAGGCCACCAGACGGCCAAGGGACTGTCACTCCTGGCTTAACCATTTTCTTAGAAGTCCGAGCAGATGGAACAGGTGGTGGTCACAAAAGTAAGCCCTTCACGGAAGAGTTTAAAGTTGCCAGGGGAAACAAAAAACAAAAAAACAAGGAAGTGGCTGCCAGAACAGCATGACCCAGGCTGCAGGAGAGGTGTGAAGCCATCAGGAGGCCACAGGTGATAACTGGTGGACCTCAAGGGCTTGCCTTCATTGGGTAGACACTGGGCAGGTAGGTGTGGTAGTCCTGCTTCCCAGTGGCCCTCATTGAGCAGCTGATCCTATCACATACAGCGACATATAGAACTCCAATTCTTCTACTTAAAGAAGTTTATCTGCCCCTCTGTGTGTGTGTGTCTGTCTGTGAGTACCATAGGAGGTCAGAAGAGGATGTCCAGTCCTCCTGGAGCTGGAGCTACAGGTGGTTGTGAACCGTCCCAAGTGGGTTCTGGGGGCTGAACTTGTGTCCCCTGCAAGGACGGCAGCATTGCACTTTAAGTCCAGTTGTTGGCCCCATTGTCACCACTCCTTATGGAGAAGGTGCTTAGGGAATCCTATTACAGAGGAGGAGCCTATAAATCGCAGTATCAAGCACTGGGCCACCGGAGAGATCTGAAGTTGGGACACTCCCTCTTGCTTCCAGGGTCTCTAACTTTGGTCCATTCCTCGCCCCTCCCTGGTCCTGAGAGGTAGGGCCGCTCCTGAGTGAGAGCTGGAACTCCTCCCAGCTGACCCTTGGCCCCTCCGCACTTAGCAGGCATCAGTGAGGCCCCTGGGACTGAACGAGGCGCCATTGAGAAGGGGTTCAATACACACTGCACTGTGCCCCGACTTCAGAACTGCGCCTCCTGTTCCAAAGCCTTGGAAACAGAGCTCTGGCTCACTTCCTTTCTCCTGGATGCTGAAGTCCCAACGTATGTCGGGAAATGCCAGGCCCTTAAAGATCAGTAATTGTTGGTTTCCAGGGAACACAGGCACTTCCCGGGGCGAGGGCATCGTGCGTCCTGCTGTTGGCCAAAGCTCAGAAACTGACATCCACAAAGAGACATGGGCTACTTACAGAGGATCTTTTGAGTAAAGCCGTTAAGATGTCTTAAAGTGATGAATGTAGACGGCACAGTGCATGAGCCTTCAGTTCCAGCACTTGGGAGGCAGGTGGATCTCTGTAAGTTTGAGGTCAGCCTGATCTACATAGTGAGACCCTGTCTTGAAAGATAAAATAAATAAATTGTGAATGCTTCCCTTAAAAGGGCCTTAAAAGATGCCCAGAGGGAAATATGAGAACATGAATTCAGTCTCCTAAGCCCACATCAAAGAAGCCAGACACGAGGCTTGAAGATGGCTTAGTGGTTAAAAGTGGGCTCTGGTCTTTCAGTGGACCCAAGTTTGATTCCCAACACCTGTGTCAGGTGGTTCACAACTGCCTGTAACTCCAGTTCCGGGGGACCCAGCACCTCTAGATTCCAAGGTTACCTGCATGTGTGTGTGCACACACACAAACTAAAGCAAAAAAAAAATGGAGAAATGCAGAAGATAAAAACACAGTCTTGCTCTTGCAGAAGCTACCATTCTTAATTCAGTTTTTAATCTTTATTTTTCTGTAAAATGGGTCTCCGTCATGTGTCCCTTTCTTCCTGTCCAACCGTAGCTGCCTCCTTCCTTTGGCAGTCTTGTGAGCCTGTCTCAGCTAGAATGACCTGTGCCCAGGGCATATCTGGAAGCATCTGGAACCACGTGTAGATGTCATCAGGAAGGTGATCGGGCCTGTAGCATCTAGTGGGTGGGCAAAGTCCAGGAACCCCTGCTCAGCACCCCTAAAATACAGAGCATCCCCCACGATGGGGACTATCAAGCCCCAGACATCTTACTGAGTGACCCTCAGACAGACAGGTACCATCTTTTGACTAGCGCCATGGAATCCTGTAATAATGGTGTCCACCGGGTTTGTTGGGTGCCATTGGGATGACATCTAGCTGTCCACTTCAGAAATACTTCATGCAGTGTGACCCCCCAACACACACTCACTCACATACGCAATCAGCAAGTGACTCCTGCTAATTCTCTCTCGGTGTGACCTCCCCCCACACACAAACACTCACACACCACGTATGCTATCAGCAGGGGACTGTTAATTCTGTTGTATGCCACTGTGGAAGTTGGAATTGCGGGGCTGAAAGGTTGTGAGCGATCTTGATTTTTAACAGCCGGTGCCAGACTGTGTCCATCAGACTGCCGCCTTTGCCCAATGAACCAGGTTCACCTGACCTATTTTAAATCTTTTGGGTACAGCCGCAGACACGGGGATGGAGGCACTCTCTCACTATGAATTCTCTCTGCCCTGCCAATAACTCAAGAACAGGATTGACACTGTGCTGACAGCGGGTGTTTAAAGGTGTTCGATGCCGGTGACAATAGAAAAAAGCCCATTACTTCTTTCCATTTGGGTAATAGCGAGGAAGATAAAAGGTGCGGCTTTGCCTTCCCCCTTTGAAGCAGCATTTAATCACAAGGCTCTCAAGTGATTAGACAGGCCTGTCACCTTCCTGGGACTCCTTATTCCACAGGCCCGTTCCTCGTCTGCACATAAGATCTCGCTCAGTACTCACGGCTGGCCTTCTGCGTGGCTGCCTTCTGCGTGCCTCAGCAGCTTAGCGGAGGCCTGTGTTTGGGTCTCTGTTTCTCTGCAGTTAGTGGGGAACCTGGACCACGCCCTCTGCCACTGAGGAAGAAGACAGCCCACCTCTCCCTGGCCGTCCTTCCGCAAGTCAGAAGAGAAGCGAGCAAACCAGGCTGGCAGTGTAGAGCTGACCTTGCCTCCACTCCGTGGCTCTCAAGTGCCTATTGGTGTCTTCTCTTTCAGTAGCAGGCCCCTGTGGAGCTCTTGCTGTCCACTCCCTGCCGGGCTCTGGCTGAAGGGATGCAGGGTGGAGGTGTGCCTGACCGTTTAAGATTCCTGCCCAGACGAGGGGTAGCCCAGGGCTCCCCAGTCACAGTCTAGTTGAGGAGCGGACTGAGCCTGTCAAGGAGGTGCAGGGATGTGTAGGTGTCATGGTCTGGGAGTAGAGCTTCTTAGGGCCCAAAATGCCAGTCTTGACTCCAGCAAGGAAAAGATGAATGGAGAGTGGATGAGAGCCTGGGTAGATGGATGGGTGGATGATGGACAGACAGATGTAAACATGGGTGGATGGGGATGGGTATATATATAAAATAATCTTAATGTATAATATATATATCATATGTCTCTGGAATCCTCCCTGAGTTGGGGCTCGGCAATGGACCACTGGCTATCACAGGGTGGTGATACGATGTGACCAGATAAAGAGGGAAGGCCTAAGGGACGTGATGAGCTGACTGTCTGAGTGCACCTTTGGGAACCTGGGGGTGCCCAGTGTCCCTTCCTGCCTGGCCAAGGGTGTGCACAGGTGCAGCAGCCAACCTCTCTCACCTTCAATCCCAGACATTGCCCCTCAACAGTCCTTGTCACACATGAGTGACAGTCTCTGCGGAGAAACGAAGTTGGGTTACTTTGGAAATGGACATGTTTCTTAATTTTCCCCTCTGTCTTTTTGCTATAAATGTAACTGAATGTGTTCATAGCTGTCATTTGCAGAAGTGTTTCCATGGAGGGGACTCTTCTAGGGGAAGCTCCAACCCAGCCCCTGGCATCCACATACCCAAAGGGTCTGGGATGTCCTGGTGGAAACCCCACCTCAATCCCACTTCCACAGGGCATTTAAACTGGGCCCCAGAAAACAGACACATGGTGTTTTAGTCTCTCTTCCCCTTTTCTTCTCTGGGCCGGGGATGGGGGGATGGGGAAATCATCTGGGAGCTTTTTACCCATTAAACCTGGGCTTTTTCTAATTCAGATTGATTTGGTCTGATTTGGATTGCTGTGTCGCCAGAGAGGCTTATCAGGTTACAGATACTTTTCTCAGGGATGTTCCCCTTGGTTGCGGGGGGCAAGGTGTGCTCTGGGTCCCCATAATGGTCATTTTGTGTGTACCTGCTGATCCCTGTGTCCCTTCAAAGTGGTATCTATCTGTGTAGGAGACTTTTACCTTTATTTTTAACAGAACACATTGTGCATGCAATACAGGGGTGTTAGCTCAGGTATAGAGGCCAAAGGTCACCCAACCTCTGGGATTGTTTCTCTGGAGTTTTTGAGGCAGGGTCTCACTGGGACCCTGGCTTCTTAGTTATCCGAGGCTAGCTGGTGGTGAGCACCAGGGATCAGTGCTGGGATTTCAGGTGTGGTGTTGTACCTGGCTTTTCACAGGTTGGATTGGTTTTTGGCTTGACAAATGAGCCGTCTCCCAGCCCTTGGCTTTTAAAGCTAAAGTTGTCTCAACCTCTTTGGTGACCTCTGGTCAGTGTCCCTGGCCCCATGACCATGCTTCTCATGCTGCCTCGGCTGCTGTTGGGGTGGTCATCTGGCTTCCTGGCGGTTTCAACCTCTTCTTCCAACCCTTTCATGGGAGGGAATGGGTCCTCGGGTTTGGGTGCAAAGGACTGTTTCAGGTAGTGTGCTCTGGGGACACCTCCCTGAGGTGCTGGCCATTGACCAAAGACCAGAAAGTACTCATGGGAACAAACTTGTGAGTGTTAAAAAAAAAAAAAAAAACAAACAAACAAACAAAAAAACCTTCCTAGAAGCGGCAAGGGTCCTGATGGGGACATGTTGCCTGCTGCCTAGCAACAGAACACAGGTGTCAGAGGAGAGAGTCCCAGAGCAGGGCATCAGGATAGCAGAGATTGAGTTTGAACATCATCTGTCAGGATTGCTAAAGCCAGGATTTTGAAGTGTGGTGCTCATTTCTTATGTCTGGTTTGGTGTTTGTAACCTCAGTGAGAGGTGGAGGCGCAGGGGTCAGAAGGTCAAAGATGTCCTTGGCTATATATTGAGTCAGAGGCTAGCCTTGGCTACCTAAGAACCTGTCTCAGAACAACCCAGGTGTGTGGTGCAGGCCCTTCACCCCAGCACATGGGAAGCAGAGGCAGGTAGATCTCTCTAAGTTTGGAAGTCAGCCTGGTCTACATAGTAAGTTCCAGAACAGCCCGAGCTACATGGTGAGACCCTGTCTTAGAAGGGAGAAAAACAAAACAACAACCCCCCCCCCCAAAAAAAAGCTACCAAGAATGAAAGGCCCCTCCTAACCCTCCAGACGTGTCTTTTCCTTTTGCTCTCCATGTGGCAGTGATTGAAATTGCAGGGGGTTAGGGAGTGTCCCCTCACCATTCAAGATCACTTGGCCAGAGCTAGGTACCTAGCAGAGCCAGGCAGTCTGTCCTGACAACCAGAAAATGTGACAGAGCCTGATGCCTGCTCCCCAATCCTTCAGAGGAAACGCAATTTAAAAAAAAAATCACGAAAGTTCTTACACTAAGAAATAAGCGCACCTGGGGGCGGGGGCTGTTTGAAACGACACCTGAGAAAGGCAAAGCTGTTCCTTGGATGTCTGGTCTAATTTTACTTGAATCCAAGGGCATGGGGGAGCCAGTTCATATTCAAATACAGCAGGCAGTGGGGGAGGGATGTTGATGGAGTGGCCAGAACCCCAGCGACTGGGGCTCCTTGGAATGACAATGAGGCCGCCCGCCGGGTCTCCACTAGGCGGGCCTAACGAGATTAGATTTTCATAAATTTCAGACGGTGCCAATTCCTAATTCCTTCATGTGTGCGGCCTGGAGGCCAGACAGGGCCGGTGCCGGCTGCTTGTTAACTGGGAAGGAGGCTGCTACCCTCCCCGGAGGGACCCAGGGGCAGGCTTGCAGTGAAGGCCGTGGAAGCCATGGGATCTGCCCAGCCCCCACTGTGCTCCACTCTCAACTGGAAGGCTGGGGGCAGCGCATCTACCCTGAGACCAGGTGGTTGGGCCCGTTTGCTTCCCACCCCCAGTTTGCATTGGGAAGGAGCTGTAGGCTGGAATTCAAACCCAATTCCTTCTCCATATAGTACATATAGTCTGCCATCTAGCCCTCTAGAGTAGGCACAAAAATGTTATCAGAAAGGGTGCCACCTTTACCTTAACCAGCCTGAACTGAAGTGCAACTTCCTTGGCACATAAGCAAGCTTGGGCCCATGCTGGGATTAAAAGTGTGCGCCACTATGCCCGGTTTGTCTCCTTTTGAGACAGGTTCTCCTGTAGCCAAGGCTAGCCTTGTCAGCATCAGGGACCAGCTGTGGAGGTCTTCCTTCTTCCACACAGAATGACCCCTTTCCACTCCTGCCTGAAAGTGTAGATAAGGCTGCTCTTGACCTGGTGTCAATCCTCCTGCCTCACCCTCTCAAGTACTGGAATGAGCGACGTGAGTGACTATGCCTGGATTTACTTCACTTTTAATCTAGAGAGTGTGTTCTCAGCTCTGCTATGGGCAATGTGGTCCGGACGTTGTGGTTTTGCTTCTCTGTCTGGCCTTGCCAGGGATGCGTCTGGCTGTACCGGGCCCCTGTGAATTGAGGAAGCTGTCCTCTCCCCAGTTGTGTCTGCCTGTGTCCTGAGTATCAGGACTCTTCTCTCTTCTGAACCCAACATCCTATTTCGCTTCGGAGGGTGTTGGGCACCCTGCCCTGCTGAGGGCATTTCCTGTCCTGCCCAGTGGCCAGCCACATCTAACACAAGCCCTTGATATAGACATCCCCATGGACTCGGATTCTTGTTTTGGATTCGTGTTTCCTTCTCCTGGCTTATATGAGTTTTCTGGGTCTGGGTGTTGCTTCAGGTTGGTAGTCGTGGGACCAGGAGGTCACGTGTGTGTGCACAGAGTCCTCCCCTCACTGAGGGAGCAGTTCTCCCACTTTCTGGACACAGGAACCCAGACTTGTCAAACCCAACTGGCCCTGCAGGGGCCTCGTCCATTGTCCCCACATCCTGTCAGCTTCTGCCAGCCCTGCTGCCTCAGCTCCTGTCCCACCAGTCTTCCCAGGGCCCCAGACCACCCCAGGAGGAGTGTAGTAGCCTGTCCAGTCCCTCGGGCTGCCAGAGGGCAGGAACAAAGGCTGCCTACATCTCCCGCTCTGCTCCCTTTTGGCCTGATGTGGGCAGAAGCCCCGGAGACTGCCAGAAGGGGTGTCTCAGGCCAGGGTGAGGAGTGCAGAGTTGAGGGGGAGGGGTTGAGGGCCTTTTGGGGGAGTGTGGGTGTTGCACAAAGCAGGCCCTGTGTCCCTTGAATGCACGGCTTTATCCTGGGTTCGGCCAGACGTGAGTGCCCAGCACATTCAGGCCTAGCTGCCTAGCCCTGGCCCTGCCTCTCCTGCAGTGACCTGGCCTTCCTCACCATGGCCCTATTCGGGCTCTGTAGGGACCACTAGAGGGGGTCCCTATTTGATGCATGGGTGAACCCCAACAGAACCATCTCCGCCGTACCCCCACCTGGCTCCTCCAGGGTGAGGTGAGAATGGGCCTAGTTCAGAAGCCAGGGCTGGGGTTGGAGTCTCAGCTGTGGCCACTTGGAATTGTGGTCTCCTTCACGACTCTGTGTTTCACCTTAAGATTCTGCCCTTCCTTGGGGCCTGAGAAAACGCTTACTGTCAGGGGAAGGTCAGTCTCAGCTTCACACTGTCAGTAGCGGAGTGGGTCCTGCCTAGATGGTTGCCATAGCACACACAGTGGCCCGTGGTGTGACGGACCTGCGGGTCTGGTGAGCAACTGTGGGGTGTGGGGAACAGGTATTCTGGGGACTGACTGGGACTGAGGGGATAGCCTGGGACAGTGGGGAGAATGAGGCTGGGACTGAGGGGATAGCCTGGGACAGTGGGAGACTGAGAGAGCCTGTGAGCTTCTATCCATTCCCAGTAAAGTGCCCACCTTGAGTGTGCTGTTCGATGTCCTGATCAGGGTAATGAGGAAGCCATGGGAGAGGGTTGATCCTGCTCGGGTTTGAGGTTTGGGCATAAGGTGGCTTTCAGCCCCTCCTCCTCAGTTCCTGTCTCTGGTCAGCACAGAACTAAATTACCCTTGCAACTGAACTTGTTGCCTTGGGGTCCCTTCCGTCTTTTGCATCAGGGAGTGCTCCCCCCAAGTTTTCCCTCCAAGGCGGGGAGGCATATCACTGTGCCCCCACCTACAGCAGGGCCTTCAGGGTTGACCGTGGTCTGCCGACTCCAGTGCCCTGCAGTGCTCCTGGCATTCTTCCTGTTGCTGGGCGGGGGGCAGGAGGGAGGCGCACTGTTGGCACCAGCTGCGGCCAGCTGCTGAGTCTCGGCCACCAGACTCAGCAGAACTGCCCACTTACAGTGTCAAAAAAGCTTCTTCCCTTCCCAGTACCTGAGGGCTTTTCCTCTTTCTGGGGAGAGATAAACCAAAACCGAAAACAGGAAGAAAAACAAAGGAAGACCTTAATATCAGAGCTGTGTCTTTGCTAGAAGTCTCTAGCCATGACCCTGTGTGGTGTGTGGGACTATGGGGTATCCTTTGTGTGGCTGTGTGATGTGTGTGCTCACGGGTTATCTGTGTGGCTGTGTATTGTGTGTGAATTGTCTTGTGTTTCCTGGGGTGTCTTTGAGGTGTGAAGCAGGGTCCGCCCATTGGCTTACTGGGGTATTTGCTGGAGTGTCAGAATTACGGTGGGATGTTGGGGGTGCATGTGAGAATGTTGAGCTGTGTAGATGTGTGAATAGGAGTGTTGGGCTGTGTAGATGATGCGTGGTAGGAGCGTTGGGCTGTGTAGATGCGTGGGTAAGAGCTGTGAGCTGTGTAGATGTGTGGGCATGAGTGTTGAGCTGTGTACATGTGTGGGCATGAGTGTTGGGCTGTGTACATGTGTGGGCATGAGTGTTGGGCTGTGTACATGTGTGGGTAAGAGCGGTGAGCTGTGTAGATGTGTGGCCATGTGTGGTGGGCTGTTTTGAGGGATATAGAAGGG
Organism: Microtus pennsylvanicus; assembly: GCF_037038515.1. NCBI lineage: Eukaryota > Metazoa > Chordata > Mammalia > Rodentia > Cricetidae > Microtus > Microtus pennsylvanicus. The sequence goes on along the minus strand of NC_134580.1, from coordinate 147,918,929 downwards.
CTAGGGTGTTTGAGATGTCACCCCATCATGGGGTGTTGGAGTGTACAGGATGTACATACCCTAAGCTGTTGTTTGGGGGAGTGTAGAAGGGTTGGAAAGTTGAGATGAAGAACCTTGGGGTATAAGACTGCTATTTTGGGGTGTTTAGGAGGGTTTGGGTGTTAGTATGGGAGAATGTTGACATAGAAACACTGGGCTGTTGTTTGGGAAATGGAGAGATGTTGGAGGGTTGGAATATTGGGCTGTTTGGGGGTGTGTAGGAGGGTGGGAAGTTGGTGGGGAGCTGGGGTGTGTAGGAGTCTTGGGATGTTATTTTGGGATACGCTGGCGGTTTGGAATGTTGGTGGCGGGGAGGGCTGGGGTGTGTAAGAGCATTGGTTTGTTGTTTTGTGGGTGGGAAGGTTGAAACATTGCTTGTTGGGGTATGTGAGTGTTGCTAGCATACTGGAGAGCCCTGCATTGGACCGACCTTGTGTGTGTTCATGCTCTGTATTGCCCTTGCTTCTGTTCACATTTTACCCAGTATTCCCTTGGCCCTCATGAGCTCCCTCTTCCCCACATCAAGGACCCTGGCTACAAGGGATCTAAAACACCAATTCCTTTCTGAGACCCTGACCATGCCTGGCATCTCTGAGGACTGAGACTGTGTCCTCATGCATGTCCATGGTTGGTGCCGGGCCACTTCCTGGACAGGGTCTCTGAGCTGTCCCTGGGCCTGAGTTCTCAGCCTTACATCGATGGGAGCCTTTGGAGGCCGCCTGGTCCTAAAGTCTGCTGTATCTTTCTGCCCCACAGCGGAGCTGGAGTTCGTGCAGATAGTGGTCATCGTGGTGGTGATGATGGTAATGGTGGTGGTGATCACATGCCTGCTGAACCACTACAAGCTATCGGCCCGCTCCTTCATCAGCCGGCACAGCCAGGCCAGGAGGAGAGACGACGGACTGTCCTCAGTAAGTGACTCTTGGGGCTGCAGCCTGGGTTTTTAGCTGCACTGAGCACTGACGGAACAACCACCGTGCCCTGCTTGGGTGTCTCAGGAACCCCTGGCCTCCTCCCGTCACAGAACAAGAACTGCTAGGTGGATCCAGCTCTGCAGCATGCTCTGGGGCCCAAGGGTGACTGAAAGTCTGGGCTGAAGGAATGTGCACCTTCAGGGTAGATGTGACGCTGTGCCTGAGCCAGAATGCCCAGCGGTCCTAGGGACAACAGCAGCCGAGAGGCTTCTGCTGTATTCCCAGAGGGAGCAGGAAGTGTCAGGTACAATTCTGTGGGCTCCCCAAAGCGTCTCTGAGGAACTCCGCCTTGCAAGGCATCTTAACCTCCACGGTTATAGACAGGGCTGTGGGGAGATGGAAGACAGCTAAGGAAAGACAGCTAGGGTGTATAGAGACAGGTCAGGCCTCCCAAGGCCATTGAGAAGCCAGATGAAGACAGAGCAAAGGGACAGCTGGTGCTTGACTGGGTGCCCACCAGGACAGAGGTGTGGGAAGGATGCCCCCAGTCTTGTGGCTGTGACCTAGATAGAAGGAGGTGGCAGTCCTGTCCTTTCGTCAACATGCCAGCCACCAGTACGGAGGCCATGGAAGCAACTGGACACCCGAGAGGCCTCTTCCGGGGCCCGAGTCTCATCTGGCTCCTCAGGTGTGATGAGCCGGGAAAGGCTCCTCCTGAGTAATTCAGGCTTGGCACGGTAAACCAGGCTTCTCTGGCTGGAAGGCCACCTCATCCACGTGACACCTCCTCACCCGCCAGCTCTCTGCTGAGGGTTCCCTGTGTGCCCAAGCTCCCCTGGCACAGAAGATAGCCAGGACCATCCCAGGGCTGTGGATGGCAGAGGATCATACACAGGCAGGGACACCACATAAGGGACTTGTGGATCTGGGGGACGCTGTGGGTGAGAGCTGCAAGGGAGCAGCTCTGAGGTCCAGTCTTATAGCTGGAGACATGGCACTCCTGAGAAGGAGGGAGGACCAAGTACAGCTCGCCTTGGGGTCAGAGTTCAGGGTCTTGGAGTTCAGCCATCCTCAGAGCCCAAGAAGCCAGCGCCCCCGTGTGTGCTGAGCCCCTTGTTAGCCTGAGTGATGCTGGGTAACTAGTTGCAGGTCATTTACTTACATCCTACCAGGGGCAGTCAGTCACTAGAGTAACTTAATGTACCCAGAGGGACTACTTGGTCTCTATGCAGACAAGTGTGTGTATACACACATGCACACACGCACGCACACTAGTGAAGCGCTTGAGCAAAACTGGTCTTGCTACTTCTGGGGATCCTAGAACCATCCTCTGCAGTACTGAGAACGGTCATACTGTACCAGAGGGGACCCTGGCTGACACAAGCTTATGCATTAGTACTGATCCATTAGTACCGTGAGCCTCAGGGACTTCCTGGACCCAGCCACATCCCACTGGACTCCAGAGCCACTGCCTGAGTAGCCGTCTCCTGTGGGTGGCACTTGCCCTCTTGACTGTGACATCGGGCCCCTTTGGGAGCCTCTGTCCTGCCCTCAGGTGCTCACCATCAGTGACAGTGAGGGGAAGGGGGACGTAGCCCCTTTGCGGTTCACAGTGCAGGCAGGATAGGAAGCTGCTCTCTGGGCAAGCAGGCAGTGGCAGGAGGGAGCTAGCATGTGTATAATCCCAGGGGACAGTGGGGACAGTCGTCTCCAGGATGGCTCAGCAGGTGCTGGGAGGATGGGACAAGATCAGCCACGCTGGGCAGAGTGCCCCAGTTTTGGGGGATGTCCCAGGCTGGCAGAGGCAACTAGAGTCTAAGAGCTAAGCCAAGACAGAACTGGCCATCGCCCGAGACAGCAGGGCCGTCGCTGGCAGGTTTGGGCATCTCCGCTTACGTCAGGCCCTGTTTCAGTGCGTCACCAGTTCATGGGGCAAGCACCGTGACAGACAGAGGCAGACACACACCCTGAGGGCAGAACCAGCACCTGCCGTATAGGAATCCTGCCTGCCATGCCCCGGCTCACCTGCCTCATTTGTTATCTCTGTCACCTAGCAACAGGCTTTGCCATCTGCCTGGCAAGTAGTACCAGCCGCGAGTGAAGTCCAGGGCTCACTCCCTCGCAGAGGAGAAACTGGGGCTCAAGAGAAGTGGAGCACTTGCCTAAGGCCAGACAGCTTTCACGGCAGCGTCATGTGGGGTGTGGTTAGCCAAGGGTGTGAAATGCGACCACAGAGGGCACCGGGAGCAGATGGCAGAGGGAGAGGAGCTTGTTCTGCATGGACACCTGAGCTCAGCTGCTGAGACAGACAAGACATTGGGCCACAGGGAGAGTGTCTCCTTCACTCTGTCCCCAGAGCCACCTGGCTGCATAAACAGAGAGCCCAGGGGAGGCCTGGAGCAGAAGGTGACGTTCCCCTGGGACTCCCTCTTTCTGACATAGTGCATTTGAGGTGTCTCCAGGCCTTGTGACCTCCCAGAGAGACCTAGGTACAATTGTCTGCCTGGGCTCTGTGTGTCACACTGTGCTCACGCGCCCCTCCAGGCCTTGCCCCTTGGGTGTCTCTGGCAATGACTACATTTCGCGGTGACTTTGGAGTTGGGGGTCCCCTCCTACATCTCAGTACACCTGCCCATGTGCAGGTCACCTCTCCCTAGGCGCAGAACAGCAGAACCCAGACCTGCCTGGCTGAAGGCCTCAGCTGCTTCCTACCCTTGCCTTCACACTGACCAAGTCGCTCTCTGAGTGTTTTTCCCACGTTATCAGCATGAGAGTCAGGTGCAGGGGAGATGCGCATGCCCACTCCTAAGCACAGGCTGTCCTTCAGATGTCCACTGAGACACCCGGTCCCTACCTTGACTTCCTGTCCACCCCTCACAGCCTGTGCCTGTTACATTGCACCTGGCTGTAGGTATCACCTCCTCAGCGGAGGCTCCCCTGGGGAGCGTGGTTTGTCAGCGAGGTTAACCTCAGACCAGGAGCTCAGCTAGGATCAAGCCGGGGTTTTATCTTCTCATCAGCCCTTGGCCTAGGTCTCCTGTTCCCCATGGAGCCCAGCCTGCCAAGAGTTTGTGTTCTGGGGCCAAAGGCAAAAGACCAGATACAGGGGTCAGCGAGAGTGAGTGGGAGCTCAGGCCTAGATCCAGACACAGCTTTAAAGAGATTCAGGTCTTTCTCAGCCTGCATCAGGGTGGGTCCCAGCTTCTCACCTGCCAGAGGTTTGCCTTGCAAAATTTGATGGCGACTACTTGCCCACAGGGAGGGAACGATTGTTACTGTGGAGCTGAGGGGAGCATCAGATGCCCACCTAGAAGCAGTCTGAAGGGACTTTCCGGGCAGGTAGTAGCTCTCAGTCTGGAGTTGGACTCAGGTGGGCATCTTCAGCCTCATCAGCTGGCCTGGCCCAAAGACTGTATGCCTGGATTTGTGAATAAAGTTTTATTGGCACACAACCCTGCCTGTTAGTGTCTGTGAGTTATTAGGGCTTAACAAAGCAGAAACTATTCCAAGTTTATTTTTTCTGATACAGTGTTTTTAGTTAGCCTTTGAGAGTTCATGCATACCGAAATGCTATTCTGACGCTTCGCGGAAGTGGCGGGCAGACTCCTGTTCCTGGGAGAGGCTGTGGAGACGCTGTGGTGAACCGGGGCAACCCGAATGAGAAGTAATCACAGAACAGCAGCCCACACCCACAGCTCCTAGCCAGTGTCAGGAGCAAGGAAGGGCCTTCGTCACTGCTGGCTGGGACTGTCCTCCTCCTCCCCACAGTAGCCGCCTGAAGCCCTAGGGTTAGGGAACACAAAGTGATGGGTAAGTGGTGGTCAGTGATTGTAACATTGGCATGAGCTGTGAACCACACTAAATGCTCACATGGGGGATAGGGTAGCCCCTCCCGGCCCAACTGCGGCTTTGCAGAAGACAGGCCACGGTGGGCAGGGAAGGTGCGGTTGTGTGCAGGAAGGGAAAGAGCCAGTGTTCGGGTCTGCTTTTCTGTTGCCGTGATGAAACATTATGACCGAAGGTGGCATTAGATGAGGAAGGGGGGTACTTCAGTTTTCACTTCCAGGTCACAGTTCAATTACTCAGGGAAGTCAGACTGGAACTCAGGCAGGAACCTGAAGCAGAAACCAAGGAGGGGCCTTGCTTGCGGTCTCACTCTCCAGCGCATGCTCAGCTAGTTTTCTTCAGCGTGCCCAAGGATGGTGTCACTCACAGTGGGCTGGACCCTCCTCCTCAGTCATCAGTCAAGACGGTATCTCACCAGCTGGCAATAGGCCACTCTGATTCCGGCAGTTTGTCAGTGGAGATTCCTCCTTCGTGGTGTCTCTAGGTCATGACAGACCGACAGTAAAGATTAGCCAGGGCAGCTGGGATCGGAGGTACGGGAGGTGCGCATGTGAGGGCCGCGGTTTGCTGGAGTGGCATAGGGTGGCTGGGGCCGACTGCTCATCCCGAAAGCCACAGGAAATGCAAAAGAATCTCAGTAGATTTAGGGGAGGATGTGGGTAGGAAGGAGTAGGCCCTGTGTGGGGGTCAGCAGAGGCAGAGCAGAGTCAGGACCCTGGGAGTGCAGCCTGTGAGGCCTGTCAGAATCTCAGCTCCCATCTCCCTAAGTGTGTGCCTGACTTTATTTGCAAGACAGGCCTGGAAGGCTAGTTCAGGCCTTCACCATCCAGAACGCAGAGGTACCCAGGCAAGTGAACCATGGGGCTGTTTGTGGGAGGGAGAGCTGAGGGAGGCTCCAGTGATTGGGGTGAGGACAGCAGGGGGCAGCTGGGAGGAGACACCTGTGGGTCTGGCTTGTCCAACTTAAAGGCGGCCAGGGCCATTCTCTATAGGAAAGAGACATAATGTCTGCCTGCAGGTGCTGTCCCCGGAACCGCCTAGTGGCCACTGGGTAAACTGCGAGCCTCTGAAGCTCAGGGAGAGACTTCTTCCCCAAACTCTAGGAAGTAGCTGTCCAGAGCAGTGTTAGAATGAAGGAAGGGGGTATTCATCACCTGGTTTGTGATGATGGGATGTCAGCTGGTATTTGACAAGATTGTAGCCTTTGAGTATTCGAGTGTATTATTTCTGTAGGTACATATCAATGAAGTCAAAATTAAGGTATCCTTTCCCCAAGCTGGGAATTACACCTGAGTAAGTTACACTCAGGGCAGCTCAGTTCCCCCCGAGATCCCACAGCAGAGGACATGAGCTTCATGAGTGACAATCATCACACAAATGACTCCGTGTCTGTTGATTGATAAAGATGTTTGAGACTCAAGATCAGTGGTTCTCAACCTTCTGTGGCCCTTTAACACAGTTCCTAATGTATTGTAACCTCAACCATAAAATAATTTTCATTGCTACTTCATAACTGTAATTTTGAGTGAATCGTAGTGCTAATATCTAATATGTAGGATATCTGATGTGTGGCGCCCAAAAGGGTTGCGACCCACAAGTTGAGAACCACTGCTCTACAGAGACCTGGGCACTGAACATCCACAGGAAATTGGTCCCACAGTGGTGTGGACAATCTAAAGGCCTTGTAGCATGTGCTTAGCATGCTGAGACATGCCTTACCTGGTTTCTATGAGTTGGGGGAGGTAGTGGTGGCACCTGTCACTTTCTGTTGTACCCTGAGGGTCAGGTGATTATCACATTCAACATTAAATTTATTCACCTCTCCAGCCAAATGTATGTATCCACATGTTCAGGTGCTGAACCTAAACATTCTAGGCAAGGTCTTGTAGGGAACAAACAGTTCTGGAAGAGAAGGCAGGCGGGAAGGCCATGCTGGGTTTCCTTCTAAGCCAATTACAGATTTGCTCTAATGCCCAGAGAAAGCTGCCTGCAGGCTTTGAGAGCAGGTACCACCTCAAAGATGGTGTGTGTGCTTTGGAAAGCCTGACAGGGCAGCAACAGGAGCTGCAGGAGAAGCCAAGGAGGCCATGGTGGACTTGTCCTTGCCCTCACAGATGTGGGGAGGGTGGAGGATGAGAAGCGGGTAAGCCCAAGACTTCAGGACAAAAAGTTTGCATCTAGGATGGGTGGAACCTTGTGTCAACGGCTCCATCCACTGTTGGTTGATCTTGTACCCTTTTCCACTCTACAGGAAGGATGCCTGTGGCCCTCAGAGAGTACGGTGTCGGCCGGAATGTCAGAGGTAAGACCAAGCCCCACCTTCCCTCCTGTGGTACCCCTTGCTCTCAGAGGCTGGGCCCTTGTCCAGCATCACACACACTCCCTGATTCCAGGGGGGGGGGAGTCCCCAGCAGCATCTACAGCTGGCTCTGTTTTTAGGGGCTTCCAGGGGTTTACCTGGGGCAGCCCCTACTGAGCCCACAGCTCAGTCTCTGAATCTGGGGATCCAATCTGAGTCTGCCTCCCTCCCTGACCTTACTCTCCCTCCTCCAGCCGCAGGTCTATGTCCCTCCTCGACCCACTGACCGCCTGGCTGTGCCCCCCTTCGTCCAGCGGAGCCGTTTCCAGCCCACCTACCCCTACCTGCAGCAGGAGATTGCCCTGCCACCTACCATCTCACTGTCTGATGGGGAGGAGCCCCCACCCTACCAGGGTCCCTGCACCCTCCAGCTCCGGGACCCTGAACAACAGCTGGAGCTGAACCGAGAGTCTGTGCGTGCACCTCCCAATCGGACCATCTTCGACAGTGACCTTATGGACAGCACCATGCTGGGAGGCCCTTGCCCCCCCAGCAGTAACTCGGGCATCAGCGCTACCTGCTACGGCAGTGGTGGGCGCATGGAGGGGCCGCCCCCCACCTACAGTGAGGTCATCGGTCACTACCCAGGGTCCTCCTTCCAGCACCAGCAGAGTCACGGGCCGCCCTCCCTGCTAGAGGGGACCCGGCTCCATCACCCTCACATTGCCCCCCTGGAGAACAAGGAGAAGGAAAAACAAAAAGGTCACCCCCTCTAAGAGTGGGAACCGGGGCACCTGTAGGCAAAATGGCAAAAACACTCTGCACTTAAGAGAGAAGAGAGAGGAAGGCAGGGGACACACAGGCCTCGTGGCATGTGCCAGTTCTCCTCTATGTGTATAAATATTTACATGTTTTGTGTGGTCTGAATGCAGAAGCTCAGAAAGCTTGCAAAAAAAAAAAATTACCACGTTTCTTTGTCGAGCCGCGTCTTGAAGGCAGAAGAGAAAACCCTCCACTAGTCTTTTCTCATTGTTCCTAGTTGAGCTCCGTGCGTGAATGCTTAATTTCTTTTTGTTTATGATGGTTTCACTTAACTTTAAAGACATATTTGCACAAAACCTTTGTTTAAGATCTGCAATATTATATATATATAAATATCTATAAGATAAGAGACACTGTATGTGGGAGAGCAGGAGTATTTTTGTACTAGAAGAGGCCTATTAAAAAAAAAGTTGTTTTCTGAACTAGAAGAGAAAAAAAATGGCAAATTTTTGAGTGCCAACTCCGAAAGTGTGTATTACCTTGTAAAGAAAAAAAAAACCTACAAAGCAGAGGTTTAGAGCTATTTATATAAATGTTGAGATTTTGCACTATTTTTTAATATAATATATCAGTGCTTGTTTGATGGAAACTTCTAGAGTGTGTTGAGACTTGAAGGAGAAATGTTGAGTTCAGTCTGAACAGAGCAGTGGAGGTTCCCCTCCGGGTCTCAGAGGGGCCCCCTGTGCAAGAAAGGCAGGCTTCCCAGAGTCCTGCGCCTGCAAGCCAGCCGAATGCTTCTGTCCAGATCGGCTGTGAGCAGTTACACATTCCTGCCGAAGGGGGACCCACATCGTCCCTCTGGGTTACAGCTGAGTCAGGACTGCCCCCACAGAGGCACCTGATTTCAGATGCCTTTCCCAATATGAAAATAAACTGTTACCGAAGGAATCTTAGTTTTTTTTTTCTTCCTCTTAAAACATAAAAACTGTGAAGGTTCAGTGGAAGGGGTAAGGTGTGCCCCAAAGCCAGAACTACTTTGTTCATTTGGTACCGGGCGGCGGTGGGAGTTGAGGGGGATCCAGCGGCTAACTTCCTGCAGAAGGGGCTTGGACACCAGTGTTCCAAGGCTGGTGTGTATGCAGGTCTATGCTGGCATGTAGGAAAGGCCCAGGGTGTTAGCGCTCGACCCCAGACAATCTATGTTCACCTTATTGATTTCTCACTTCAAGAAGCCAATTAATAGTCAAGCCAAGATGGGAAGGGACAGTTGCCCATGTCCCCCCAGGAAGCCCAAAAGGGTTAGGAAAGACTACCACCAACACGAGCCCATACCTCAGGCTCTAGAATGTCTTGCCTTCTCTCACTGGCGCCGTTCCCTTCTACCTGGAAACGGTTGTTTCTGAGGTGAGCGTTTGTCTGCATGAGGTGTGATAAGGATAGCTGTCCGGTCCTATGGGAATACAAGAGAAAAGGGGGTGTGTGTAGGTTTCATGGGGAACCCACACCCCTTCCCATCAACAGAGCCTAGAACAAGCAAGAGCATGAGTCAAGATCCACCACCCCTTCCCACCACAGAGGTGTAAACAAGAGATGAGGCCTATCTTAGATACAGCACTTATTACTTGAAAATCTTTTGGAGTTCAGACCACCATGCCTGTTTGTACACATTTTTTTTAAGTATAGGGTACCCACCTGAGCCTGGAACTCTGCAGACCTGCCTGACAGAAAATCCCCATGTCTGTCAGTGTCGAGAGCAGCTTCCCCAGGAGGGGTTGACCTAAAATTGGCACCTCTCTCAAAGAGGATTCTTTGAAATGTCACAGAGATATCAGAGTTTGCTGTTCCCCAACGTGTCCCTGTGTTTCCCTGCATAGTGTCTGATGCCTTATGGAGGAAGTGCCCTCCTTCTGGGCTCAGGGTGGGGCACTCCTGTCCAGTGTCTCATTCACGGCCAGTCCACCAAGGGCTACTGCTGGACCTTAGTTGTCCCCGTCATTCCTGTCCCTTCTGCACCATGGATGTGCCCTGCTTGGTGAGGCGCCTCCTGGCCCTCCAGCCTTCTTGTGGAATACTGCATGTGGTTCCGTCCAGGGGGAAATCTAGACACGTGAACGTCCTTTGTGTATGTGCCGACTGTCCTCTGGGGCAAAACTCACTGTCCGTGCTTCTTTGTGTAGGTTGTTGCGGAAGCTTGTTGGACCAATCTGGCTTAGGGGCAGGTTCTCTGATAGCAACCCCAGGGTTGAAAAGTGGGGTCCCTTGGATGTGGGTTGTAGGAGCTTGAAGGGGGAGGGGCTTGTCAAAGTCAGAACACCTTGTGTCCTGAGCTAACATGCAGGCTGCTGTCCGTGGGACCCTGGGCTCTGGGAACTCTCCTCTAGGTGTTGGTCTTCCCGTGGTAAGTTAGGCAGGTCCTGGGACTTGGCTGGTTAGAGAGGGAGCTGGTGGCTTGGGAGAAGGGGTTCTGAGAAAGTGAACTCTCGGCTCCTTCTGTCCCAGGTTCCCATGTCAAGTGTTTGCTCCAGAGCAGCCACCGTTGGCCCTGCAGAGCCCAGGCTGCAGGGTGGCTTGGCAGCGCTCAAGCCTGTGTGAGCCCGGGTCTGTGGGGTAGCCTTGCAGGACTTGGGTCAGCATGACTTTGCCTGCTGCAAAAGGAGCTTTTACAGAAGTCTGTTGTTTTCAGCAAAAAGCTAAGACATGACCCCATACCCAACGTGCAGCCGGAATTAGGGCCGGGCAGAAACCAGACCCCTTCACTGTTGGTCCTTGCTGTGACCTGCGTGACAGACGTCTATGTGAGCCCCAGTTTCCAGAATATTGCAACGGTGAGAGAAAGTGATCTGTGCTCTGGACTTCAGAGCCGGAAATGCCACTGCACGAGAGTGTGGTGGGCCACACCACCTGTGTCCCCCGACAGCTCTCCCCCAGCACGTCCTGCTGCACTGCTGTTTGGCTTTGGAATGCAGCTGTCCCTACCCCACGCCCCTTCTGTTCCTGGTCAGCACCTGGGATTTCTCCATGCCTGGAGCACACCACTGCGGGAGACTGTACCCAGGCCCGAAGAAGCTGTTCTTTATGTATCTATAATCTCTGGTGCCAATGATGGCGTTCTGAAAAGCCGCAATACAAAATAAATTTTACAATTCTTTGGAGAGTAAATTTTCTCCCTTTTTTATTTTTTTAATTTATTTGTTTTTGGTTTAGCTGTGTAGCTCTCCCCGCCCACTCCCATCCTCTGCAAAGCCCAGGGCACATAGAGTGAAGACAGGCTACAATAGCTGCTGGGGACCCTTAAACAGTTTCTTCAACCTCTCTATTTCAGATCAGATGGTGCTGCGGGGCGGGGGGGGGCAGTATGAGAAGAAACCCCTGCTCCCACAAGTGGCTCCAGGAAAAGGGGGTGACAGTGACTGGTGGGGTTAAAAAGTTGTTCAAATATTACCATTTCTGCTGTCCTGGGAAACAATCACTTAGTACCTGAGGAAAGCTCCGGTACTAAGCTGTGTGCGAGAGGTCTAGTGTTGCCCCTGATGCCAGTGGAGGGGAAGAGCAGGCTGTTAGCGGGTGAAGCCCAACCTCAGGCTGATGTCAGTGTGGCCTGTAGGGTAAGCCGCTCCCTGGAGTGCTTGACACCAAGCCTTCTGGCCCTCAGTGCCCAAAAGGCCTAGCAGCACATGGGTACCCCACCTCTGGATGCTGGGGCAGGGCACACAGAACCCCTAAAAGAACTGCAAGGTGATTTTATCACCCCCACACATACAGTACCCAGTACAGAAATGGTTTACTTTTATGTAGCACCATCTTTGAGGCCCTGGGTTTTTTTAAACCATCGGAAGTCAGTCAATACGGAGGTGGAAGCCCCAGGGGTGGCTGCCGTTTGGCCTCTGCCCAGGGCTACGTAAGCTTGTGTGAACGTCTCAGTTCTTTGAGAACTGCTGGACCAGGGCACGTGGCCGCCCACCTTCAATGCACACTTCCTCATAGAGAATCTGGGAGGAGCCTAAAGAGCTTGGTCTGCCACTGCTCATGGCGCCCCACCTGTCCCCACGTCAGCCACCTTTATGGTCACCAGGTGCCCCTCAGTCTCTGGATCACTCACAAAGCCACAAACACTAAGGCAGAGCCAGGAGCTAGCCCAGCCAAGGACAGCCAGTGCTGGCTGTGTGCCTACTAGGTGCCCAAGTGAGTGACTTAGGATTGAGTGTCCCCAATCCTACAGCACCCACAGGTGAGAAAGAGAGGGAGGAGTTTGGGCCTCAAACTATGGAGAGGAAGAAAAAAATACCACAATGAATGTTTAATTAACCGTCTGGAAACCCGAGCATCATGTCAAATTCATTAATCGTTCCATGTTGTCATGAAAACTTCATGATACTTAGCTATAGTTGAAGAGAATTTATAGTGGGATATTCTCACCCAGTAAGCATTCCCAAGAGTGATACTGGGCGAGGAGACCATGGCCACCTTTGACGAAGTGAATTTCTAGTGGGCAGATAATTTGTAAAATAAAATGTTGGGTTTTTTTTTAACAGTCCATGGGGGTGGGGGTGCTGGAAATGACTCGGTAGTAAAGTGCCTGCCATACAAGCATAAGGACCTGAGTTCAAATCCCCAGAACCCACATAAAAGCAGATGTGGCAACTCACACCTGCAGCTCCAGCACTCCAGTGTTTGGGACTGGCAAAATCTGGAGATCCCAGAGCTTGCTAGCCAGCTAGTCTGGAAAATCAGTGGGCTTTGCGGTCGGTGACAGATCATGTCTCAAAAATAAAGTGGAGAACTCTAGAAAACACCTGACATTCTGTGTACGCGCACACACACACTCAGTGATCACACACACACAGTGATCTAGAGGACACCCGACACTCAGTGCGCACACACACAGTGATCTAGAGGACACCCGACACTCGTGTGCACACACACACAGTGATCTAGAGGACACCCGACATTCAGTATGCACATACACACACAGTGATCTAGAGGACACCCGATACTCAGTGATCACACACACACAGTGATCTCGAGGACACCCGATACTCAGTGTGCACATACACACAGTGATCTAGAGGACACCCGACACTCAGTGTGCACACACACAGTGATCTAGAGGACACCCGAAACTCGTGTGCACACACACACAGTGATCTAGAGGACACCCGACACTCAGTGTGCACACACACACACACAGTGATCTAGAGGACACCCAACACTCAGTGTGCACATACACACACACAGTGATCTAGAGGACACCCGATACTCAGTGTGCACACACACACACAGTGATCTAGAGGACACCCGACACTCAGTGATCACACACACACAGTGATCTCGAGGACACCCGATACTCAGTGTGCACATACACACACAGTGATCTAGAGGACACCCGACACTCAGTGTGCACACACACACACACAGTGATCTAGAGGACACCCGACACTCAGTGTGCACACACACACACACAGTAATCTAGAGGACACCCGACACTCAGTGTGCACACACACACAGTGATCTAGAGGACACCCGACACTCAGTGTGCACACACACACACACAGTGATCTAGAGGACACCCGACACTCAGTGTGCACACACACACACACAGTGATCTAGAGGACACCCGACACTCAGTGTGCACACACACACACACAGTGATCTAGAGGACACCCGACACTCAGTGTGCACACACACACAGTGATCTAGAGGACACGCGACACTCAGTGTGCACATACACAGTGATCTAGAGGACACCCGACACTCAGTGTGCACACACACACACAGTGATCTAGAGGACACCCGACACTCAGTGTGCACACACACACAGTGATCTAGAGGACACCCGACACTCAGTGTGCACATACACAGTGATCTAGAGGACACCCGACACTCAGTGTGCACACACACACACAGTGATCTAGAGGACATCCGACACTCAGTGTGCACACACACACAGTGATCTAGAGGACACCCGACACTCAGTGTGCACACACACACAGTGATCTAGAGGACACCCGACACTCAGTGTGCACACACACACAGTGATCTAGAGGACACCCGACACTCAGTGTGCACATACACAGTGATCTAGAGGACACCCGACACTCAGTGTGCACACACACACACAGTGATCTAGAGGACATCCGACACTCAGTGTGCACACACACACAGTGATCTAGAGGACACCCGACACTCAGTGTGCACACACACACAGTGATCTAGAGGACACTCGACACTCAGTGTGCACACACACACAGTGATCTAGAGGACACACGACAATCAGTGTGCACACACACAGTGATCTAGAGGACACCCGACACTCAGTGTGCACACACACACAGTGATCTAGAGGACACCCGACACTCAGTGTGCACATACACACACACAGTGATCTAGAGGACACCCGATACTCAGTGTGCACATACACACACAGTGATCTAGAGGACACCCGACACTCAGTGTGCACATACACACACAGTGATCTAGAGGACACCCGACACTCAGTGTGAACACACACACAGTGATCTAGAGGACACCCGACACTCAGTGTGCACATACACAGTGATCTAGAGGACACCCGACACTCAGTGTGCACACACACAGTGATCTAGAGGACACCCGACACTCAGTGTGCACACACACACAGTGATCTAGAGGACACCCGACACTCATGTGCACACACACACAGTGATCTAGAGGACACCCGACACTCAGTGTGCACACACACAGTGATCTAGAGGACACCCGACACTCAGTGTGCACACACACACAGTGATCTAGAGGACACCCGATACTCAGAGTGCACACACACAGTGATCTAGAGGACACCTGACACTCACTGTGCACACACACAGTGATCTAGAGGACACCCGACACTCAGTGTGCACACACACACACAGTGATCTAGAGGACACCCGACACTCAGTGTGCACACACACACACAGTGATCTAGAGGACACCCGACACTCAGCGTGCACACACACACAGTGATCTAGAGGACACACGACACTCAGTATGCACACACACAGTGATCTAGAGGACACCCGACACTCAGGGTGCACACACACACAGTGATCTAGAGGACACCCGACACTCAGTGTGCACATACACACACACAGTGATCTAGAGGACACCCGATACTCAGTGTGCACATACACACACAGTGATCTAGAGGACACCCGACACTCAGTGATCACACACACACAGTGATCTCGAGGACACCCGATACTCAGTGTGCACATACACACAGTGATCTAGTGGACACCTGACACTCAGGGTGCACACACACACACACAGTGATCTAGAGGACACCCAACACTCAGTGTGCACACACACACACAGTGATCTAGAGGACACCCGACACTCAGTGTGCACACACACACAGTTATCTAGAGGACACCCGACACTCAGTGTGCACACACACACAGTGATCTAGAGGACACCCGACACTCAGTGTGCACACACACACAGTGATCTAGAGGACACCCGACACTCAGTGTGCACACACACACAGTGATCTAGAGGACACCCGACACTCAGTGTGCACACACACAGTGATCTAGAGGACACCCGACACTCGTGTGCACACACACACAGTGATCTAGAGGACACCCGACATTCAGTGTGCACACACACACACAGTGATCTAGAGGACACCCGACACTCAGTGTGCACACACACAGTGATCTAGAGGACACCCGATACTCAGTGTGCACACACACAGTGATCTAGAGGACACCTGACACTCAGTGTGCACACACACAGTGATCTAGAGGACACCCGACACTCAGTGTGCACACACACACACAGTGATCTAGAGGACACCCGACACTCAGTGTGCACACACACAGTGATCTAGAGGACACCCGACACTCAGTGTGCACACACACAGTGATCTAGAGGACACCCGACACTCAGTGTGCACACACACAGTGATCTAGAGGACACCCGACACTCAGTGTGCACACACACACACACAGTGATCTAGAGGACACCCGACACTCAGTGTGCACACACACAGTGATCTAGAGGACACCCGACACTCAGTGTGCACACACACACACACAGTGATCTAGAGGACACCCGACACTCAGTGTGCACACACACACACACAGTGATCTAGAGGACACACGACACTCAGTGTGCACACACACACAGTGATCTAGAGGACACCCAACACTCATGTGCACACACACACAGTGATCTAGAGGACACCCGATACTCAGTGTGCACACACACAGTGATCTAGAGGACACCCGACACTCGTGTGCACACACACACAGTGATCTAGAGGACACCCGATACTCAGTGTGCACACACACAGTGATCTAGAGGACACCCGACACTCGTGTGCACACACACACAGTGATCTAGAGGACACCCGATACTCAGTGTGCACACACTCACAGTGATCTAGAGTACACCCGACACTCAGTGTGCACACACACACAGTGATCTAGAGGACACCCGACACTCAGTGTGCACACACACAGTGATCTAGAGGACACCCGACACTCAGTGTGCACACACACAGTGATCTAGAGGACACCCGACACTCGTGTGCACACACACACAGTGATCTAGAGGACACCCGACACTCAGTGTGCACACACACAGTGATCTAGAGGACACCCGACACTCAGTGTGCACACACACACAGTGATCTAGAGGACACCCGACACTCAGTGTGCACACACACACACAGTGATCTAGAGGACACCCGACACTCAGTGTGCACACACACACCCTCAGTGATCTAGAGGACACCCGACCCTCGTGTGCACACACCCACAGTGATCTAGAGGACACCCGACACTCAGTGTGCACACACATAGGGTGATCTAGAGGACACCCGACACTCAGTGTGCACACACA
This sequence comes from Microtus pennsylvanicus, assembly GCF_037038515.1. Taxonomy (NCBI): domain Eukaryota; kingdom Metazoa; phylum Chordata; class Mammalia; order Rodentia; family Cricetidae; genus Microtus; species Microtus pennsylvanicus. The sequence continues at coordinate 147,902,204 of NC_134580.1, read as the reverse complement.
CACAGTGATCTAGAGGACACCCGACACTCAGTGTGCACACACACACACAGTGATCTAGAGGACACCCGACACTCAGTGTGCACACACACACAGTGATCTAGAGGACACCCGACACTCAGTGTGCACACACACACACAGTGATCTAGAGGACACCCGACACTCAGTGTGCACACACACAGTGATCTAGAGGACACCCGACACTCAGTGTGCACACACACACCCTCAGTGATCTAGAGGACACCCGACACTCAGTGTGCACACACACAGTGATCTAGAGGACACCCGACACTCAGTGTGCACACACACACACAGTGATCTAGAGGACATCCGACACTCAGTGTGCACACACACACACAGTGATCTAGAGGACACCCGACACTCAGTGTGCACACACACAGTGATCTAGAGGACACCCGACACTCAGTGTGCACACACACACAGTGATCTAGAGGACACCCGACACTCAGTGTGCACACACACACAGTGATCTAGAGGACACCCGACACTCAGTGTGCACACACACACAGTGATCTAGAGGACACCCGACACTCAGTGTGCACACACACACAGTGATCTAGAGGACACCCGACACTCAGTGTGCACACATACACAGTGATCTAGAGGACACCCGACACTCAGTGTGCACACACCCTCAGTGATCTAGAGGACACCCGACACTCAGTGTGCACACACACACACACAGTGATCTAGAGGACACCCGACACTCAGTGTGCACACACACACAGTGATATAGAGGACACCCGACACTCAGTGTGCACACACACACAGTGATCTAGAGGACAATTCACACTCCATGCCACACACACGCACTCAGTGAAATCCAGATGTGTATCCCTGTGATCCCTGTGCTCTGGAGGCTGAGGCTGAATATTTACTGCAAATCTGAAGCCGAAAGAGAGAGAGACCTCGTCTCAAAACAACACAAAAAAATAAAATAAGTAAAACACGATGTTGCAACTATAAAATTCAAATTCAGGTATGAGTCAGGTATAGGGCAGTTGCCTGGGTATGAGAAATATGGAAAAGAGATTCTGAAACACGTTGATCAGCGGTGAGGAAGGGGATAAAACCTCAGACACAAGGGCTGACCAGTGGCCACCTTCCCTGTCCTCTGGCCCACTTCCTGCAGAATGCTATCCCTATTGCCGATTCCCAGCTCACGAGGAAGAGGCCTTCTCTAGCCTTGTATGACTCCCTGGGAAATGGCTTCTCTGAGAGCCTGGATTGGTGCCTGGCCTTCCAACCTAGGTGTCACACACTGCTGACACAAACCAGGTGTCTAAACTGGCAGATGGCCAGTTGTGGTCTAACCTGATACATGACTAGACAAATAGGGCTTTGTTCCACTGCGAGACAGCTGGGGATGGTGATAGAAAGGCAAGCGGCCTATACCACGTCCTTAGCTCCCTGAAGAGACCTGGTGAACCAGCCCCAGGGTAAGAACTCTGGGATCCCACTGTCAAAGGGAAACTGAGACCCATAAAGAGCAGAGCCTTGTTCACGGCCCAGGGCTAACAAGTGGAGATGCCCAAGCGTGCCCAACTCCAGTGGACAGAGGAGGATACCGAATTGCTCTGTCTTGCAGGAGCTGCACCCCCAGGGACTTGAAGAGGGTGTCATTCCACATGTCATAAAAGATCTTTTTTCTTTGCTCTAGACAGGGACCAGAGACACCTGGCATCCACTTTCTGTCGTCTTCCATGTCTGATCTCCGACCAAACCTAGCTGGTGGCCTTCCTTCTTCCCCAGAGTCTGGTTATGGGGAGGAAGGAGATGGGTTTCGCCAACACAGTATGTGGTAAAAATATATCTCTTTTAAAAGAGAGATCACAAAACCTAAAGACTTGGGATCAGTAACATGTAATTATCCCCAGCTTTGGGCGGAGAGTTCTAATAGTTTCTAGAAAAACAGGAGCCATTTGGAAGGAGTGTACTCTTGCTCTTCAGGAGAAAAAGGAGACCAGCTTGGCCAGTCATCTTGTATCTCAGGGCCCTTCCTAGCCTGGAGGAGGAAGCCCCTTCCTTTCTTCCCCATTGGCCTTGAACCCCACCAGAGGCTCTGAGTGTGCAGAGCTGCGAAGGCAGCTTCACTGGACTCAGCATCTGTTAGGGAAAGAGGCGGAGCACTGCCGGGTGAGGCAGGGGATGACCGCAGGGCAGACACAAAGGGGCGTGTCCTTGCTCTGTCTTTGAGGAAGAGCCTTGTATTGGCAAGGACACCCGGATCTCTGCCGACATCCATTGTGATAGATATTGTTGTGATCTGGAGTACCGTGACCCCGATTTTATCTGGGCACACAGTGGTCCAGAATACAGACCACCTTTCGCAGAATTCCTTGTGTGTCAGGATCATAGTCCTGTCGGTTAGGATGTAAGTGGAAAGTATGTGGAGCCTGCAAGATGTGTTCTCTAAAAGGGGCTACCTACTGCATTTGTTTGGTTCTGCTGCTGCTGTGATCGACATTATAAAAGAGCTAACAAACAAACAGCTGGAGAGGGAAAGGTTTGTTTCAGCGTGTACGTCCTAGCCCGTCCCAGAGAGACGCCATGTGAGAACCTGGAGCAGAGACCAGAGAGGGTGCTGCTTCCTGGCTCATGCTCAATCAGCTTCTCATAGACAGCCCAGGGCAAGCAGCCTAGGAGTGATGCCTCCCACAGCGGTCTGGGTCCTTGCATGTCAATCATCAGGAATCAGATCTGGGCAATCTCCCTACGGATGCTCCCTCAGATAGCTGACCCCTGAAGCTGCCAAGGATACCTGTCCTTTACTCCTTCCTGTGAGAAGGAATGCACGTGTGAAAGGTGGAACTCCAGCAACCCTTCTGAAACATAAGGCAAGCCCAGGCACATGGGCTACAAATGGCGGAGCAACAGTTTGAAAAGAAGCTGGGTGGTTGCACCAAATCCGGGGTTCCTGCCACCTGCTCCATGCACGAGAAAGAAAGGTGCATCTGCCTAGTCTACTGCCGAGGAAGCTAGTGTAACTCCAGTATTGGAAATTAGCTTGAAAGTTTTCTTAAACAAAGACGAAGAATATAAGATAATCTAAACCTTTAGAAGTAAGAATTCTGGCCAGGCAGTGGCTGCACACACCTTTAATCGCAGCTCTTGAGAGACAGAGGCAGGTGGATCTCTGAATTCAAGGCCAGCCTGGTCTACAGAACAAGTTCCAGGACAGACAGAGCTGCACAGAGAAACCCTGTCTCAATAGATAGATAGATAGATAGATAGATAGATAGATAGATAGATAGATAGATAGATAGATAGATGGATGGATGGATGGATGGATGGATGGATGGATGGATGGATGGATGGATAGATAGATAGATAGATAGATAGATAGATAGATAGATAGATAGATAGATAGATAGATAGATAGATAGATAGATAGATAGAGACCCGAGAGGTGACCTAGGAGGATCAAGAATTCGAAGCCAGGCTTGATGACAGAGTGGGACCCCGTCTCAAAAATGAAAAAGAGAAAAGAGCAGCGAGTGCTGGGTGTTCGCAGCAGAGCCCCCGGGTTGGGTTCTGACTTGGTGGAAGCCAGAAAGGCCAGGTACTTGAAAACCTAAGCTTCATCTACCCCCATTTCCGGTGCGAGAGCGTTTGCCTAGTCTGGAGCCTGCAGTCCGGCTGTGAAGAAGCACCAGATATAATCTCTGCTCGTGCGAATTTTGCAAGCACACGCAGGGTGTGGGTTAGAATGCCTTTTCTTTCTCATTATCTGTTTTTCTAGTTAAGGAAACTGAGGCTCAGCTTCCCACAGCATCAAAGGAGCAGGTCCCCGCTCCAGCCAGCTTTGGAAGGAGGCCCAGCCCACTCCTCGCCCATCCTCTTCCTGGGCTCCCCACAGGACCACACTGTGGAGTCTGCTGCTGTTCCCCAGAGAACAGCATGTCAGAGAAACCAAAAGAGGCATGGTGGGGCTTCTGGGGACCTCAGAGACAGGAAGGGGCCATCCACACATTGTCAGCATATAAGAGTCCTGGACGAAACAGGTAAGTCCCTGCCTGGCCTGCTGCATGGCGGGGGTGTCAGCACGCAGAGGCCATCACCAAGCAAGGGCAGAGCTCAGGGAATGAGGCCCAGTGGGGAACTGACTCCTAGGGCTGGACAAAAATCCAGCTAGGCCAGCATTTCCCAACATGTGGGTTACGACTCCTTGGGGTAGACTGACCCTCTCACAGGGTTGCCTAAGACCAGTGGAAAACACAGATATTTATATTACAATTCCTAACAGTAGCAAAATTACAGTTATGAAGTAACAACGAAAATAATTCTATGGTTGGGGTCACCACAGCATGAGAAACTGTATTAAAAGGGTACTGGCCATAGAAAGCTTGAGAAGCACTAGACTCCAGCTCCTTTTAGGACAGCTAACGTAAGGAAGAGGAGGGTAGGGAAATAAAGCATGCTGACGAAAGAAGCCAGCAGGGCAGGCAAGTCCTGAAGCCCAGCGCCACTGTCCAGGGACCAAGCGAGACCCTCAGGCAAGAGCCAGTTTATGCGTAGGCGCCACCTGGTGGCCTGTCTCCGAATAGCCCCTCTAGGGAGCCTGAGAAAAGTCCCTGAAAGGGCTCAGCTGAGAGCGGTTAAAATGGTGACCAATTTATTTTGGGCCGCAACGGGCAGCACAGTTTGCTGTTTTCCTTGGCTGCTTCTGCAGGCTCTGGTTTTCCCCTGGAAGTCATAAAAATACTTGGAAATTTTAAAGTTTCCCCAGGCGTAGGCTCATGGAATCGGCTGTGTGGAAGTGGCCTGTCCGGTGACTTTCAGGCTCCTTAAGATGAGGCTTACCACCTGCTGCTTGCTTTGCAAACATTTTGTAGGCGCACCCATACCTCCTTCCGGTCTCCATTTATTGCTCTTGTCCTGCCCTGTGCACCCCAGCCCCCACCTGCAGCTGGGACCCAGATGCCGGGATATTGTAGGTTGAGTTGTGCGCATGAGGCCGTCTCTGTGAGTTTGATCTCTTCGTCTGTAATTGGAACAGTGATGTCTGAGCTGTTGGAAGATCACTAACCTCTCTAAGAAGTTATAAAAGTGAGGGGCTCTTTTTCTAGACGGTGTGGGGGTAGGCAGTACTAGCCCTGCCCTGTGGGCAAGTAGGGGACTTAACAATAGGCGCCTTTTCCTAGGTCACCATTCTCATCCTTCTGGGGCTCCCATAGGGCTCTGCACAAGGTCTTGCCCTCTAGGCAGGAGCCTAGGTGGGCAGTCCCCACCCCAGAGGCCAAGGCTCCTCTCTCCCATGTCACACAGTTCAACTCCAACTTGCTCGTCCACCCTGATTTCAACACGACTTTCGAGAACCGCACCAAAGTTTCATTTTCTCTTTCTGCAGAAAGCTGGGTAGATGGAGCCAGATGGGTACTTGTTTCCGGGGTGGAAACAGATGGTGTCTCTCAGGTCTGAGAAGCCATTCTTCTCCTGTAGACTCCGTCTCAGACCTGGCCACAGTACGGGAGCCGGTCACCCCAGCCCTAACAGTGCCCTGAGGTTGCTGTGACCATGGCAGAAGCTGCTGCTGACCTGAGCACAGGAGGTAAGCCGGGCCTCTTTCTTCCCACCCAGCAGCGGTGGCCCTGGGTGGGGTTTCTATGACTCCTTCTAGTACTTTCCTTGGCTCAGTCAGCAGCAGTCCTCTGAGGACATCAGAACTCAGGAAGAGGGGCATTACAGGAAGCCAGCTTGCTTCAGGGATCCTGTGCCCCAGATCCTTCATCTCATGCTTTGGCCCTTGACATGGTAACAGTCCTCAGGCAAAAGTGGACACTCTCACCTCATAGATGAGGTCACTAAGGCCTATGACAGGCCTCGGGCTCTGAGCTGTGAGAGGGGACTTTGTTTTGATAAGATTTGGCCCTGATTCTATGTTCTTGCTCTTCTCCTGGGTGCAGGGCTGTGCTAGACCAGGCTATGGGGCTGTGCTAGACCAGGCTATTGTGCAGGGCTGTGCGAGGCAAGGCTGTAAGACTGTGGACAGGATTTACTTTGCCACTTTTCTTCATTGTTTTTAAACTTTTTTAAAAAATCGTTTATTTACTATATATACAGTGTTCTGCCTGCATTCCAGAAGAGAACACCACCAGATCTCATCTAGGTGGTTGTGAGCCACCATGTGGTTGCTGAAAATTGAACTCAGAACCTCTGGAAGAGCAGTCAGTGCTCTTAAACCCTGAGCCATCTCTCCAGCCCCCAAAATTACCTCTTTCAATTCCTAACACTATGCTCAAAGTTGTTATGGAGAGACTGGGCCGTGTGGCAGGATCAGGGCCAGGCAGAGAAGACCAGGAACTAACCCTCACCTGGCCACTGCCACTTCCTAATACTATCCTTGCCAGCCAATCAGCTCCACCCAGCCCTTCCTTTTCCCTTTTCAGAAAAAGCTCTGCCTGCATGCCCTTAGGGGCCAGTGGGGCGAGGAAGGCAGGAGAGCCCACAGCAGGGCACAGGCCCCAGCAGAGAAAAGGTTTTGCAAGACAAGGCAAAGTCAAGCTAGGAGTGGAAGCTCAGCCCAATAATCCCATCAGGGTTGGAGGGGGAGGCAGCTGAGGCAGGAGGATTGCTGTGAGTTCCAGGCCAGCCTGAGATATTAGGTGGGACCTTGTCTCAAGAGGGAAAAGGAACAGTAAAAGCAGGCACATGGGTAAGCAGGAAAACAGAAGGGGCCAGAGGAACATGAGGAACTTGGGTGGCTCTCGGGGTGGGGCACAGAGGTGGCTAACACGGAGGAGGCTAACAGAGGTACATCTGACCTCTCGGTAGAGGGTACTAGAGGGAACCCTTCTGGAGTTGGTGGTCACCTGGGAGATTAGTAATGCCATCAGGAAGATGGCATTGAGGCTGGGGTCGGGGAGAAAAAGAAAGTGGGTGATATCTGAGCTGGGTTTTGATTTTCAGGGTTTCTGATGCACTAGGCATGGGAAGGGAGACCTGTTTTTCATGTCTACTGGGCTCCTGGCCTGGGAATACCCTTATCATCTATGTGGGTACTAAACTGGAGAGAAAGAGGCTCCCTGGGCAATCTGGGACAGGCATTAGACACCATGGAGGAGTTCCGGGCCAGGCTTGGCTCCGTACCGCTCCCTCTTGCTCCATCATCCGGGAGCTGAGGGTTCCTTCCTTCCGGGGGTTCCACACCTGCACACAGGACAACCTGCACACCCCTTTGCCCTATGATCATCCGGCCATCCAGCTGTGGGGCCAGGGCCACTCTGACTGATACTCTTGCATCTGAGTGATGTCCTCGATGCTGTCTGCTTGGCCCAGGTCATGGGTGCCTCCTCTGCTCTGGGCTCTCAGATATTCCTTGCCTCTGGAGCTTAGATGCTAGCCTCCCATGGGGACCAGGCTTGACTCAGCTCTTTTCTCTGTTCCTTCCTGAGACAATCTGGAGCAAAAGATCCTAGAGGCACTGAGTGAAGTCGGTGGCTCTGTGAAGATTGGCCAGCTGGTGAAGAAGTGCCAAGCGCCCAAGAAAATAGTCAACTCAACCCTTTACCGCCTGAAGAAGGAGGGCAAAGTATCCTCCCCAGCCCCTTCAACCTGGTGCTTAGGCGGGAGCGCTTCTGCAGACGAGGCTCCCACAGTCCCTGAGGACCCCACCACTCAGCCAAGTCTCGGTAATCTGTCATTTAGGGGCAGAGTAGACTCCCCTCAAGAGCCATCTTGGCAATGGGCAAGTTGAGGTTCAGGCTTGGTTTCAAATCTGAGCTCTGTCCTCCTCTGTCCCTTGATTCCTTCTGGCCAGTGGAGCTAAGGTAGAGCCTAGGGCTTGCACATGGTAGGGGTGCAATAGACACCAGCAATAGCAAAGACACAGTCCAGGCAAAAGTCACAGCCACAGTGAGTACAGAGGCAGGGATTCACTCAGAGCCCTCTGGTGACTTTGACAGCCATTGAGCAGAGGGCCCACAGTTCCAAATGCTGATGTTGTACCCAAGGCCACCTTGCCTTCAGTAACTCCCACAGCTGGAGACAAAAGGAATCAGTCTCAAGACCTCACCCTTCGGCAGCCAGCGGCTGTGACCCAAGCAGACAGGCAACCCTGGGACCCCTAATGTACTGTCCCCTAGTTCTCCAGTAGAAGTGTTCCGGGGGCTCAGTGGAGCAGAGTGTCTCCTGTCTCCAACGGACACATCTTTCATCGTCCAGCCCCAAGATGTAGGCACAGCTCCAGAGAGTCCTGGCCTTCAGCTCAGTGTACACCATAGCCCCCCCCAAACCATTCTAAGGGGCACAAGGGGAATTTGGGATCACATCCACCACGGCGGCATCTCAGAGGCCAGACTCACTGTTAGAAGCCAAAGGCTCTAAATGGCCAAGAAGTGATTTCTCCTCCAGGTGCTGATATGCCTGAGCCAGCCGCTAGGGTGAGAGCCTCATTCATGTATCTGGTCTCCAGATGACCACTGTATCACCATGTGCCTCTGATAAAACAGGACAGAGGCCCTGGGCTTCATACGTGTCCCAGGCTACAGCCTGCGGGTGGTAGACCCTTGCAAGCCCAGGGCCCTACTAATGCCTGCCCTATTAACTTTGCAGATGATAGAATTTTCAGATTCCTGGAGGCCAATGGACCTAGCAGGGCCCTGCATATCGCCAAGGCTCTGGGCATGAATACGGCCAAAGAGGTGAACCCAGACCTGTACAGGATGAGAAGCAGTCACCTTCTGAGCTATGACGGGCAGGTGTGGATGATCTATGACTCAAGTCGGAAAGGTCAAGGGCTGGGTATGAGAGGTCAAAATTGTTTTGGGGGGGGGGGTCAGGGGTCAGGGGTGGATGGTCTAGGGACAGGTTGGAGAGTTCAAAGTTCAGGTCAGGAAGGTTAAGGATCAAGACCGGACCATCTGGGGTCAGGTTGAAAATGTCAAGGGTAAGGATTAGATGGTTTAGTGTGAGATTGTTTCGTTTTGCTTTTAGATTTATGTCTTTTATTTTACGTGTTATGAGTGTTTGCCTGCATGTATGTAAATGCACCACATGGATGCAGTGCCTGCAGAGGCCAGAAGAGGAAATTGGATCTCCTGGCTGGATTTGGAGTGACAGATGGCTGTGAGCTGCCATGTGGGTACCGAGTGCTGCACCCTCTGGCAGAGCAGCCAATGCTCTTAGCGATCTCTCCCTTAGGGTCAGATTTTATGGATACTCTTTTGGGAGGGGTTGCAGGCTTAGGGAGGGAAGGCCACCCAGCTATTGGCCTTGGCTCGCCTGCGCGGTGCCCATAGGGCTTCCGGCTGCTGGAGGAAGAGTGGCAGCGAGGACGGCACCTGGATGTAAAGCACGGGGACTCAATGGAATATTATTCTCTAGCTCACTCTGGAATGAGACAAGAGTGCAGCGGGATGTAAAGCACGGGGACTCAATGGAATATTATTCTCTAGCTCACTCTGGAACGAGACAAGAGTGCGCTGCGATCATTTACCAGCAGAACCCCATCAACATGATCTGCCAACAAGGAGCCAACAACCATATCTCCATCTCCGAGTCAGAAGCCATCCAGATCGGGCATGGGAACACCATGCTACGGCAGATAGCCTGTGCTCAGAGAGGTAAGAGGAGGGCCTTGCTGGGACTGCTGTTGTGCCCAAGTGGGGGGAGAAAGTGAGGAAGGAGTACAAGGCCTCAGGCCTGGCTCTTCCCAGAAGCCTGGAGCACACCTCACCTGGAATCCCTTTGTTTTCCTTCTGCTCGATGAGATCTAATCTGTGTGTGTGAGAGAGAACAATTCAGCTCCCTCCTCCCTCGCTCTCAGCAGGACGTGGTGGGAGGGTAACTGCCATTCTCTCCCTCAAGTAGCTGCCATGAAAAGATGGGGTCATCCCTGTACTCAGTGGCTTTCTCTCTCTCTCTCTCTCTCTCTCTCTCTCTCTCTCTCTCTCTCTCTCTCTCTCTCTCTGTGTGTGTGTGTGTGTGTGTGTGTGTGTGTGTGTGTT